>NW_019392647.1:600000-989091 GCF_000648675.2 Cimex lectularius | reverse complement strand
CACCCCAGGCCCTGAAGATGATCTCAATAAAGATCGAAACGTTGGCACGATAAAGAAAATGTTTTTCTGAAACCTACATCACACCAGACCGCATCTCACGATTTCTGAATAATGAGGAATTAAGAATATACTCTTTCGAAATCTGTTTATTTTGTACGAAAAAGATCCTTTTTTTTACTTTTTATACCTCCGAAGCAATACTGTTTTAAACAAAGTATAATGTTTATCAAAACACATAAACACACATAAATAAAACTCCGAAATATTTAAGGAAGAATGACGTCTGTGAATAAAGAACGGCAATTTTGCCGCTTGTTTCTTAATGTATTTATTGTGACGTTTTATACACGAAAGGGTGTCTAGTCGATTTATTACAGGGTGCTACAACATACAAGACCTTTAGCCTTAGTTTCGTCTTAAATTTAACACCCTTATTGTCTGTGAACATTTAATACGAGATTTATTGTAAAATAATTATTAAATCTGTATTTATACCAAATTATTATCGGTTTTTTTGTTACTATTTTAGACGTCAAGTTGGATATTTTATACTATTATCAGTAGATAGTCCGCCTGTTCTCGCTGTGTTCACTGATGGATTATCATCCCACGTCATCTTAAAACCTCCAATCTTTTATTTCTCGGTGTGTCTTGGTCAGGCGGATCATAAATGACTTCGTTTTCACGCAGAATAACAGGCTGTACCATGGCCAGATTGATTTTTCTGGTGTCACCTTCAAGCTTCCATATTATGCAATATAAATGAAAATTGACGTTACTAAATCGTCCTGGGTCCGCCAGTTCTCGCTGTTACATTAGTTGGGTAGGTTATGTTAACGTGTCAACGACTACGTTCGGCCTATTTAACGTTATTATTTACGTGTGACACCGATACCCTGATATCTGTCCGAGGAAATTTGCCAGAAACTTAGAGGCATGTAATTGATAAATGTGCGAGCATTTGTATACCGTTTATACTTGAAGGATTATAACACCCCCGCCAAAAGAGGTAGAGTTTTTTTTAAATATTTAAAATACTAAAGAAACGTAAGAAGATAAAATACTTAAGAAGATTAATTATACTTATTAATAAATTTTTTAAAGAGCTTAGAGATCTGTTAATTTACGATCAGGACTGTTTAAAAGGAATGTTTCCCCCTTGTCCGGTGATTTATTACAAACCGCCATGCCTGTTTTGTGTGTTTTTTTTATTACTATGTGTTTTCCAATGATTTGTCCAATTATTTGTCTTTCTTTTTGAAAATATTTTATATATNTATATATAATTTTCAGTCAAATGGAACTTTGAAATCAACCAAATGAAACCTTTTTTCAACCAAATGAAACCATTTTTCAAACAAATGAAACCTTTTTTCAATCAAATGAAACCTTTTTTCAATCAAATGAAACTTTTTTCAATCAAATGAAACCTTTTTTTCAACCAAATGAAACCATTTTTCAAACCAATGAAACCTTTTTTCAAACAAATGAAACCTTTTTTTAATCAAATGAAGCCTTTTTTCAATCAAATGAAACTTTTTTTTAAATCAAATGAAACCTTTTTTCAATCAAATGAAATTTTTTTTCAAATCAAAGGAAACTTTTTTCAACCAAATGAAACCTTTTTTTCAACCAAATGGAACCTTTTTCCAACCAAATAGAAACTTTTTTCAACCAAATGAAATCATTTTTCAAGCAAATGAAACCATTTTTCAAGCAAATGAAACCTTTTTCAAGCAAATGAAACCTAAAACGTAATAATAATTACGTAGAGGAATAAATAAATGGCATTATAGCACTAACAATAAGTTTTATGATGGATTATAACACAAATTACTATTACAATAGTAAATACTGTAAGAAATTAATTATAAATTAGTGATTAAAGATAAAAGATAAAAAAATTGGAATAATACCTTAATATTATTAAATTATTATAAAAATAATAACAATTAAAATAATTAATTTAATTATTTGGACGTTTAATATTATTTATGTACACATTGAGTTATATTGATGAGTCTTTTAAAGTTAATTTTTTTATTCTTTTAACTCGCTCAAAACACTTTTCTATCCCAATTAATTGAACTTCGACGGGGTGGATGAAGAAAAGTTTGATGAATACGGATCTTCACGTTCTTGTACCTAAGCCTTACGATTCAATTGTTGTAATATTAATATTCAATCATCATAAATATTTATTGTTAGCACTATAATGTCATTTATTTATTCCCATACATAATTATAATCATTAAGTTTTAGGTTTCATTTGCTTGAAAAAAGGTTTCATTTGATTGAAAAATGGTTTCATTTGATTGAAAAATGGTTTCATTTGCTTGAAAAATGGTTTCATTTGATTGAAAAAAGGTTTCATTTGATTGAAAAAGTTTTATTTGATTGAAAAAAGGTTTCAATTGATTGACAAAAAGTTTAATTGACTGAAAAATGTGAAATGGCTAGATTGTTTTGTGTTGAAATGTGTACCCGTTTTTCGTCCCCACACCCCTGCTGCGTCGCTTTTTCCGCGAGTTATGCCGTTTTAATGAAACTTTGAATTTCCCAACCTCTAATTGCCACTTGTAATTAGCCTTGGTGAAAAACCGTAGTGGGACTTGGTTTCGTCTAATGATTTTCATATTGCGCAAAACCTTCTCGCAGTTTTGCTTGCACCCCTCACCCCTTTCCAGGATGATCTTTCTTGGCAATGAATTTTTAATTTTGCATTACCGGCTTCATTCGGTTTTATGGGGGGTTTCATTGCCGAATAAGCCTGCGGATGTTTTTTTTTCGGCCACCTTTCACTGATAAAGTTGCAAAAGGATAATGGATTATCTCTGCAATAGTCGTTATATGATAAAAGACCGTTTTTTTATATGTTCTTGGTTTTATATTCGAAATAACATGCTTACGTTTTGTTTTTTCCGTTGATACTGATCCGCCTATTCTTACTGCTTTCTGTTTATATTTGTTTAGTAGTGACTCAATGATTGAATTTTACATTTTCGGTACCTTTGTCTCTTCTTTTCCTTTGTTTTTAATTTTGTGATTATTCTGGTCTTCTAATTCTGTTTTTTTTCTTTCCTCCGCCCTCTTTGTGAATGTTTTTGCATATTGACCCTCGTGTCGTTTCTATATTGCGTTTCATGCTACTCTTATTATTCTTATAATTTTTTAAATTTTATGTGTAAACTGGTAATTACTATTGTGTACTTATATGCCTGCTAAATTTTGTGCTAATTTTATCTTGCCTGATCAATTCCACCAATTCTGGTCCGCCTATTCACCCTGTTTTCTGCGGATATGTATTGGTTTATTATCTGTATTGCTAAGCTTATTTATTTTGTTTATATTCTTACCTGTGTACATATTTTCGTATTTATAGTATCTTGCTACTCTTATTCATTTTTTATTAAATATTATGTGTAACCTGGTCATTATTACTGTTGTTCTGGGATGCATACACAATACTGTATTGCCTGAATATTCTGATCCGCTTATTCTTGCTGTTTCGTGTGGATATGTTCTAAGTTTAGTTGCGGAGGGAAGTATGGTTCTTTTTACATTTAGTAGCTTGCTAATCTTAAACCCTTTTTTTCTACATTTTATATATAATCTGGTCATTATTGTGGCTTTTTTATGGTTGTCTATTGAATTTGGTCTTACCTTGTCATCCTTGTCCACTTATTCTCGTTATTTCCTGTGGATGCGTTTTTGTTTGTACAGTTAAACTGCCATTGCCTATTGACCCTCATGTTTTGTCTTTCCTTTCATCTCGATCCGCATAGTCTCGCTGTTATACGGCCGTAAAAATTAATTTTTGTATTTATAGTATCTTGCTGCTCTTAATCATTTTTTATTAAATATTATTTGTAACCTGGTCGTTATTACTGTTGTTCTGGGATGCATACACAATACTATTACCTGAATGTTCTGATCCGCTTATTCTTTCTGTTTTATGTGGATATGTTCTAAGTTTTACGGTTGAAATGTTTCTCAGACATGTTTTGATTTTGTGCTCTTATTATCGTTACTGCTGTGCTTATTTAATTTTATATTTTTAATTTTATTCTTACGTGTTTTCTGTGAATATATGTGTATACATATAAGGAGGGAAGGATGTATTTTTTTGTTCTTTTGTTATTGTTTTCGTTAGCCTACTCGATTTTGTCATACGTGGTCATTCAGGTCCGCTTATCTTCGCTGTTTTCTATGGATATATTTCATGTTTTAAAATTGAAATGTCATTACCTATTCATCATAAATTTAACACCCAGCTTAGTAAAATTCAAGAACTATTGAAGAACGTTTCAGAAAAACATTTTCTTTATCGTGCCAACGTTTCGAGCATTACTGAGATCATCTTCAGAGCCTGGGATTTACAAACCGTTACGTTGGCATGGTAAAGAAAGTTTTTTTCTGAAACCTACATCACACCAGACCGCATCTCACGATTTCTAAATAATAATTTGTACTACTTAAATATATTTATATATGGGACGTGTATAAATCCAGATGTTAGAATTATACGTCCATAGGCTAACAACGTTCAAGATTTTTCCAGAATTGGGACTCAGCTGGGAAATGAGGACCAAATTTTCAGCATCAAGTTAAAACGATAAATTATTTATTCTTCTGTGTTAGAAAAAAATATAAATATATAATTAATTAATAATGTATTAGTTTATCTATCTGTTAAATGTTGATACATAATTTTAATAACCTTAAGAATTTGTATTAGTTGAAATTGAAATTCAAACTTACATTACTTACACAAACATATAAAAGAAATTAAGCAGCTATTTGCAAGACGGAGAATTCAAGATAAAACAGAGTTGTAAATAAGATTTCAGCAGGGACTATCAGATTTCTGAGGGTTATAAAAAAAAAAAGGCATAATTTTTCAAGCGTAGTTTTACAAAATGTAGAATTTTACCAGCACAGCGCAATTTATAAACGAGATTCAGAACTTGCGGGTTTTTTCGGAAGAGAATAACTCAATATTTTTAAAAAGGTGTGATGATTAGTGACCGTTAATCGATAATTATTCAGAAATCGTGAGATGCGGTCTGGTGTGATGTAAGTTTAAGAAAAACATTTTCTTTATCGTGCCAACGTTTCGATCTTTATTGAGATCATCTTCAGGTCTCAAAGTGTTTGCCTTCTGTGTAAGTGTGCCATTCTTGGGCACTCTCAACACGACACACAAGATGTTTTGTTTTCTAAATTTTGTTATCTATCTTACTATTGCATTAGTATATTTTTTGTTTTCAGTTTTGCTTCATTTTATGTTTACGATGTTTTCTTATATTTCGACCTCCACATCCTCTCTCAAAAAAACAACAACCAGTTTTTCTTTCAATCCACAACGTTTTGAATTTATTGAAATCGTTCATCAGGTGACCTATTTATTTACTCTATTTAACCACTGCGTTAACTCACCTGAGGAAGGATTAAAATAAATCCGAAATGTTGTTGATTGAAAGAAAAACTGGTTGTTGTTTTTTTGAGATGACCTATTACCCCATCTTCGAGAAGGAAAAATCATAAGTTTTTATGTTTACCTTGGTTCAGTTATTCCCGCCGATTTATTCGGATGTATGTATTCATATGTGAATGGGTCTTTCTGCTTTAAATATCTATCTATTTTGATTATTATTATATTATATTATGTGTTACCTGTGGTCATTAATGCTGTTGTCGGGAATAAAAGTTGGGCATTATTTTTATATTGTTCATTTTTTATATTTGATAGTAATTTTAAATTCTTTAAAGCCCTGTCTTATCTGCTTATCCTGGTCCGTGGTAATTTCGCCTTTTCGTGTATATGTATTCTTATGTTTGTTTTAATTTTTGTATTTGAAATTTCTCGCCTTAGACTTATTTTTTTGGCTTCCTTCGTTATCCTAGTCCTCGCTCTTTTCTGTGAATAATCGTTTCTTTACGGATGAAAAAAGATGAATTTTCTTCTTTTCTGGAAATTCCTGCTCCATTTATTTGTTTGAACTTTAACTTATGACTCTTATGCGTGCAAGTCTGTTCACCTGGTCCGCCTAATCTCGCTGCGTTTTGCGATTGATGTTGCTTTAATTGTGTTGTACTGGGTAGCCTATTTAATTTTATTATTTATTTTAGTTTTACCTACTCATCCCAGTCCATCTATGCTCGATGTGTTGATATTTTATTTTAGTTTTTACACTTGATAAGCTATGAATTAGTCGTTTGTTCTTTTATTTAAATTTTTATGACCCCATTAGAATGAATAACAACCCCTTGGCTAAGGGCCGTATCATTGTTTTCCACTTGTTTAGAATTTATAGGGGCAAGTTTTCGTCGGTCGCCACATCGCGAAACTCGGCGACTTTTCGACTTCCTCCTCTTTCCTTTAATGATGCCAGGTTTTATAAATTGAAGTTTTCCCCCGGCCCCGAGTCGGATTTATCTCGTCAGATTTTCGTCCTTTTTTGGCTCACAAAAATCCGAATTAGAATAAATACGCGATTAACCCCCCGGGTGATTTGGCCCCGGGCAAATGCCCAATAGAGAAACTATTAATTATTATTCGTCCCGCTCTTGAAACTGTAATTTATCGCCCTCTCCACGCTTGGCAGTTGGAACTATTAGTTTGTTCTCACGTTCGTTGCACTCATTGATTATTGTAAGTACGATTGCCATAAACGGCCTTTTATTCCAGGCCGAATCATTAAAAATCCCCCTTTGTACTTCTATTTAAATATTTATTGACTTAACCCTGTCAATAACCCTACCTCTGCATACCACGTGTACAGGTAAAAGATTATGCCCTCCAGTTTTATATTTTAATTTTTTTTTTCTGAACACCAGAACCAATAAATAACAGTCATAGATAGAACTAAACTGTCAGTGTATTTATCATCTAACCTTTTTACACGATAAACATTTAATTTTATGAGGTTTTTCCCGTCCTAGAGTGACATATATGGGCGAGGATATAATCACTGTACTTTCCCATTAAAAAATGCCTAGAAATAATTACAAATATTAATATTCCAACTATTAAAATATTACTGTTTTGTGAAAGTACGGTGGGCTTCCGTAATGTGGGATAACATGACGGGCCCGTTATCTGTTGACCCTTGTGTCAACCGTCCTTTCACTGAAACGGAACTATCGCCGGTTTGATCATGAAGGATCACGATGTGGCCCGTCCGTCCTCGCTGTTTATCCCCGATAAGACGTGTTTCGGATTCACGGAATCTCCCAGTAGTCTTTTTATACCGCGTGTACCAAAAGCGAAAACCATATCGTAAATGAGAAAGACGATATGATAAAGAAGCTGAGGACGTAAGTGAATGAGTGAGAAATAGATGAGAGAGAAAAACTGAGAAAGATAGATAGAGTTATATAGATAGAGATAGATAGATAGAGATTGATAGGTAGATAGAAATAGATAGATAGAGAGATAGAGATAGAGAGTGAGAAAGAGAGACAGGCAGACAGACAGACAGAGAAACGTACAAAGAAGGGGAGTAATAGATTAAACTACAAGCATACTATCATGAAGGGTGGAGGAAAAAAAGACAGGCTGGAAAAAGATAAAAAGAGAAGACAAAACGAGAAAGATTATAGAAGAAAGAGAAAGGAAAAAGAGGGGAGAAGAGGAGAGACAGAAAGGAAGAGTGAAAGAGAAGAGAATAGGAAAGAGAGAGAGAAAGAAAAAGGAAGAGAAAAAGCCAAGAGGAAGAAGAAGGGGAGAGAAGAGAGCGAGAAAGGAATAAAGGGAGAGACGAAGAGAAAGAGAAAGGATTAGAGGGTGAGGAGAAAGAAAGAGTGGAAGCGAGAAAGAAGGGGAAATATACAGGAGGAAGGAAGATAGAAAAAATAGAGAGGGGAGAGGATAAAGAACGAGAAACAAATAAAAAAGAGAGAGTGTGAGTGAGAGGAGAAAGAAGAGTTAATTCAAATTCAAATTCACGGAAAGAAATCGAGATTTTTTTTAAAATTCCAACCAGTGGTTGTACACTAATGGGGCTTTTTGCTTGTTTTTCGACTAAGTTTGATAGTACGTGGAATTTCGCAAGGAAAGATCAACAATGATATCTTACCCTTGCACAACACATACCGATATCTTGTAAAGTACAGGACGAACAGGTCAATTTTGCTCTTTTCAGCCTAACTGGTGAAGAAGCCATGAGAAAGCTTTGCTTTTGCATGTTTGTTGTCTTCCATAGTTTTGGTCTGTTTATCCTCGCTATTCTGGCCTGCGAAATCATACCGATGAAGATAGTGAGAAGCAGAACAATTTGTTTCTCATCAGGTCTTCCGCTCAAGAGAAAAAATAGTAAAAATAACTTCACTAGTTTCGTGGTCCGCTTGACCAATTAATATCTTACAATTAATTAAGGTTTTCAGTTGAGATAAAAATGGCAAAAAGGAGGGGATGTTCGGAAGGTATGGTTGGGATGGGAGGTTGGTGTCCGGGTGGTAGAGCAGCGGCGTGTCAAGCCGAAGATCGTGGGTTCGAATCCCGCTCGTGCCATTGACTTTTTTATCTCAACTGAAAACCTTAATTAATTGAAATAAAAATAACGTTCGATATATTGGGTTGTCCGGAAAATAATGCAGGATTTTGGTATTAAACAAAAAAAAAGAAACTAGTTACTTTAAAGCAATGTTCTTTAATCAAAATAATTTCCCATACTCTCAATACATTTCTCCCAACGTGTTGGTAACTTATTAATTCCGTCTGAGTAGAATTCAGAATTTTTAGAATTGATAAAGTCAATAAATGCATTTTCCAGTTCCGTTTGATTTTTGAATATTATGTGTTGTAAGTAGTGGTCCAGGTGTCTAAAAAAATGGTAGTCAGTAGGCGAGAGGTCCGGAGAGTAGGGTGGGTGAGGCAAAGTTTCATAGCCAAGCTCCAATAATTTTTGTGACGTTACACGTGACACATGTGGTCGAGCGTTGTCATGCAACAAAATGGGCCCTTTCCGATTGACCAAAGAGGGCTTCATTACTGCCAATTTCTGATGCATGGTATTAATTTGGTTACAGTATGATTCAGCATTGATGGTTTCGCCAGGATTTAAGAAGCTGTAGTGTATTAAACCAAATGAAGCCCACCATACCGTAACCATTACCTTTTTTTGATGAGTTGGGGGCTTTGGAAAATGTATTGGAGCTTCTCCTTTGTCGAGCCACTGTCCAGAACGTCTAGTGTTATCGTAGAGAATCCACTTTTCGTCACATGTAACAATTCTGGCCAGAAATGGGTCATTTTTGTTTCGACAAAGAAGTGATGCACAAACATCAAAGCGCTGATTTTTTTGGCGATCGTTTAATGAGTGTGGAACCCAATTTTCGAGTTTTTTCACTTTTCCAATCGCCTTGAGGTGGTCAGCGACGGTCGTTTTACTGACTTTGAGTTGCTCTGCAAGTTCTCGAACAGTTGTTTTGGGGTTTTCTTCCACCACTGATCGCAGAACATCATCATTAAGAGAGGAAGGCCTTCCACGACCTTCTTCATCTTCAAGGCTGAAATCTCCCTCCCGAAATTTTTTAAACCACCTTTGCACAGTGCACTCATTAACACAACCCTCGCCCCAGACTTGGTTAATGTTTCTAGCCGTTTGGGCTCCGCTTCGGCCGAGTTTAAACTCGTAAAAGAAAATCGTACGAAATTCTCGCTTTGACATTATAAGGATGACTGAATTATTTCCAAGTAGCGGAATGCTACAGAGGTAAACAAACAATATCATTTGGAAGAGGATTAATAAGTGTTGACATTCATACAAATGAGTAATCCTGTAAACGTAAACAGAATATTTTATATAGATTTTTTTTAATGAAAACTTAAAATCCTGCATTATTTTCCGGACAACCCAATACTCACGCAGAAAACAAACACTTTGAGTGAGTAGAAATACTTTGATTGAATATATAAAATATATTTTGCATTGTATAAATTCAAAGATCGAAACGTTGGCACGATAAAGTGAAACATATGTAACTACGTGTTTTTTTGTGACTGGTTGAAAAAAAAAAACGTTTAATATTTTTTAGTCTAGTTTCAAATTGAACCTATTTTGGGGAAAAATTGTACGGGGTACCTCATGCCCAGTTCATCGTCAAAATTTCAAATACTACCCTACACCTCCTGACAAATCACTTTAAATGGTTTTTTAGGTTAAAATTGTTGATCGGATTTTAAATTGCTCAAAAAATGACAAAGTTACGGTAAAACGTGTGTGGTGATTAGTGACCGTTAATCGATAATTATTCAGAAATCGTGAGATGCAGTCTGGTGTGATGTAGGTTTCAGAAAAACATTTTCTTTACCGTGCCAACGTTTCGATCTTTATTGAGNAATGAGTAATCCTGTAAACGTAAACAGAATATTTTATATAGATTTTTTTTAATGAAAACTTAAAATCCTGCATTATTTTCCGGACAACCCGATAGATCTCCACCTCCCTCTACCTCTTTCAACTCAAGGAATCGTTCACCCCAAGGAATCGTTCACCCATTGACTCACCCACTCTCTCTCTCTCTCTCTCTCTCTCTCTCTCTCTCTCTATCTATCTATCTATCTATCTATCTATCTATCTATCTATCTATCTCTCCCTCGCTCTCTCTCTCTTTCTCCCTCGATGTAATTAGATATAGATAGATAGAAGAGAAGAGAATAAGAAAGAGAAGGTGAACAAAGAAAAATTGTGCGTAAGTGAGTCCATGAGGGAGTGTAACAATGAAAGGAAGTAAATGCAAAGGAAATAACGTGTGAGAAGTGGGTGAGTGAGAAAGTTTTCCTTTGTCATTTTATTTTTGGAAAAATTAGATATATAATTTTTATATGAATTCGTATGTCGAACTAATATACCCATCCATTTTTAGTTTTTTAGTTGGGGTCATAAATTTTAAAGGGTTTTACCATATACGTTCTATAATTTAGATCGTATAAATTAATAGAGGCTTTTTGACTTAAACCTGGCTGATCGACAATTCGATTTGAACCATTAAATAATTAATGACGCTAAAACTGTTGATAGGTATATCTTTCGGCCCGATGTTTTTTTAAAATCCTTTGCCGTTTTATTTATTTTAATTGATCAATTATTTAATGCTGTGTCTTGTCCAATTTCACACTTCGGTTCTTAACTTCCACAGGTTAGAAATTATTTAAGCGTCTCTTTAGGTGCTGTAGAAAACTATACATCACGTGTATAGTCCCCCCAGGAATTTTTGACAATTCATGCCAAGATTAGACGTTTTCAGTTTTTATTTTTAAAGTCCGCCAGAGTCGTTGTGGGGAAGTGGAGAATGTACGCGTGTGTATAAACAGTTGTAGTAAATATCCAATGTCCCATGTCCCACGCGAATAAATACAGAAATAGAATCGAGTCAGTTTTAAAATGCGGAGGAGAAACAAAGAACATGTTCAAATAGAAACGCTCGGTGATCTGGCTTCGTACCAGGATACCAGGCCTCGGTGGAGAAAAAACCCCCACCAAATTACTCTGGCAGAACAGCAGCACCGAGTACTGTATAAATACGATCGAGGACGATTTGTCACCTTCGGCACCGTCTTTTAATAAATCTTGGAAGATTTTCTCGGTGGAAATAACGAGGTGGGAAATTAGAAGGAGGCGTTAAGTCAGTTTTTTTTTTATTTTTTACCGTCGCCCTATTCATTTTGGGCCGCTAGGTGTGAAGGCTTGATGACGGGAAATACTCATTGACCGACGCTCTGCACTTTAATTAGACTAATTTTTGAGCCCATTTCAGACTCGTTCTGACGGAACTCGGAAAATTACTCGTGACAAAAAAACCAAACAAAGCCACATGGTGTGTAATATACACCAAAGTAGAGAAATCACTTTGAATGATGAAAACGCAGATCGATAAAACGGGAAATGCATCGTTTCTATTTCCTCGCTGCGTCATTCTATTATTCCTATCGACATGAGCGAATTTGAAACGTGTAAACCCTAGATGTCTTTGATTGCATGTAATAAAATAACAACAAACTATCAGTTACATTAGAAATTTAATTTAAATGATTGTTCGGAGATCGTGAGATGAATTCTGGTGTGACGTAGGTTTTAGAAAAACATTTTCTTTATCGTGCCAACGTTTCGATCTTTATTGAGATCATCTTCAGGCTGAAAGTGTTTGTTTTCTGTGAAATTGTGCCATTCTTGCGTGTCGTGTTGAGAGTTGAGGGCACTCTCAACACGACCGAAAAGAATGGCATCTACACGGTAAACAAACACTTTGAGCCCTGAAGATGATCTCAGTAAAGATCGAAACGTTGGCACGATAAATAAAATATTTTTCTAAAACCTACGTCCCACACCGCATCTCACGATCTCAAAATAATCATCGAACGATATAAAGTGATACATTTCTTTAAATGCAAGATTAATATGATTAATATTGAAATAAGCGTTTAAACGTTTCAGTAGGCGAAAGGATGTCTGTCGTCGGCGAATCAGGTGATCAAATGACACGATCTGTTGTCTGCAGTTACGGTTGAGATCACCCATTGTGGAGAGGAAGAGAGAGTGAGAGAGAGTGAGTGAGTGAGCGAGAGAGAGTGAGTGAGCGAGAGAGAGTGAGTGAGCGAGAGAGTGAGAGAGAGAGTGAGAGAGAGAGAGAGAGAGAGAGAGAGAGCGAGAGCGAGAGCGAGAGAGCGATTATGAACATAGAGACAAACTGAGAAAAGAATAAAGAGTGTGTTAGTGAGTCAAGAGAAAGTAATTGAATCAATCAGTATACAACAGGGTAAGTGATTCAATGATAGGGTAAATAAGTGAGAGAGATTAAGGAACGTAGAGAAAAAAAGAGAAAAGACTAAAAAGTGTATTAGTGAGTCAATGAGAAAGTAAGTGAGTCAATCAGTGTGATTCAATGAGAGGGTAAATATGCGAGAGAGAGTGAGAGAGAGCGAGAGAGTGAATCAGTCAATGAGAGGGTAAGAGTGCGAGAGAGAGATAAAATGAGAGAGTAAGTGGGACAATGCAACCCGTTCGGGGAAAGACGAGGAGTTAGAACACGAAATAAAGATAAAGTGAGACGTGGAATTGGGTGAAAAAAATTAAAAGGGTCTGACGACTGAGCTGTACAGAGCTGGGCAAATTCCAATGGGTTAACGATTAACAATTAATCATTAATGAAAAGCAATTAAGGGTTAAACATGTTAATCGTTAATCTCGATTAATTGATTAATCGTAAATCCAACTTGAGATTGATTAAATTAATATTTAATTGTTGTTAATCTACATTAACGATTGATTAATTAATTGTTCACAATCCAGCACTATAGTCGTTACCAGATCGTTTTGTGTTAAGCTTTGATCTGAAAATAATTAAACTTTGTAGAATTATATGCAGCTTTAATTTTATTTGATGTTTCGATTTCAAAGTTCCAAATGGCACAAACAGCGTTAATAAATGCACGATGACTGCGGTCTGCCCGTTCGACCATATCTGTAACTATGGCCGCCGATCATCATTGAAACGGCGATTCAGTTGGGTCACCAGCTGTTATTACGGGACCGTATCATCAAAAGAAATTAAAAATAATCTTGAATTACTTTTCTCCCTGTTTACAAACTCCGATGACTCGCGTCTTTACCGTCGTCGTACCAATCGGGCCGTGTTATTTTTCAAACGTTGACCGACAAATTTTCAACACGGCCCCCGAATCCGGAAATAGCGATAACTCATATCCGCCAGGCTGGCTGCTTCTGCTAGTTGGGCACGTCTGTTCGTTAAATATATAACAAACAGAGGGGAACGGGGTAGATGAAATTTATTTATAGAGGGAGGAAAACATTCAACCTTCCCGCCGCTCTCCTTTAAAATTAATCGCATTTTAAAATTCTGTGAAGTTTTAAAACGGCCCATTGACATTTTGAGGGAGGTCTCCTGCTCGCCTCTCACTCATTCTCACTTTATCTCCTGGCTTGTTTCTGCGGCGTGTTCAGTTTCATCTAGTGGAAGTTGTCGTTTTTGTAAAAATAATCCATCAGGACAAGAATAATAGAATCTGCGAGAGGATGAACCTGTAGCTTAGTCGCTTCAGATTGGTCTGACTAATCTTATTTTTTGTCTGTCAGACTGATCGATCTGATCCACCTAGTTTCGCTGGTTTGAACCGTCAAGCCCTTCTTTCCTAGGTGATGAACCTTGGTTGGGTCTTTTCCGGTCAACCTGCTAGTTTGGTATGTCAGAAGCGTTTCACATCTACAATGGTGTTTTCCAACTCTGCATACCGATTTGGTCATCTCCGATCATCCTGATCCGCGTAATCTCGTTGGTCGACTAGCTCCGAAGCATCAACTAACTCAGACTCACCACTAGAGATGAAGCCTGGTGTGACTATCCTCGAGAAATGTTGGTCGGTCAGACACGTTCCTAGTTGATGAACCTTCAGTTTGGTCTTTTACGATCATCCTGCACTACCTAGTTTAGTCAATTAGACGTGTTTCGAAATTTCACCATTTTGAGTGTTAAGTTTGTGACAGTTTTACCAATCATTTTATACTTCCTGGACTGCATAGTCTCGTTGGTTCGGTATGTGAACCTTTCTCGACATGTTGCCATTTTCGCAGTGTTGAACTTACACAAACCCACCACAGAAATGGTTTGCATAAATTATCTCGCTGGTTTTAGTCTGTAAACCGCTATTCAAAATGTTAGCTTCTTCGATGGTAGGTTTGTGTGCTGTTTGACAATCAATTTGGTCTCTTTTGATCATACTGGTCCGCATAGTTTCGCTGGTTTGATCTGTCGGACGGCATGTCACCATCTTCAAAGTATCAACTACCGCAGACTTACCAGTGGGTTTTCCTCAAGGTGTTTTGTTTGGGCCGACCTTTTTTGGCTCTGTAGGACCGCCTTACACAAACTCACAATTAAGTTTCTCTGTTTTGGTCTATTAAGCACATTTTTTGCCATTTTCATTGTTGAAGATGTGCGTTGTCTTCCTAATCAGTTTGGTGCTTTCCAAAAAGCCTGGTTCGTACAGTTTCATTTGTTTTAGGTCAGCTGGTCGCGTTTCACGGTATGGCCATATTTGCATTATTTTAACACAAAGCCACCACAGAAGGTTGTTTGTTCTTGTGCCTCGTTGGCTTTGTTCTGTTGTCTGAAAATTCTTTCAGTGCTTGATGATGATGATTTTTTTTAAAGTACGTATTTGGTTCGAATGCCGGGTTTTAAGCGAGAATGATGCGTTTGAAGCCAATCGAGACGCAAAGTCCCATTCATCCTTTTACCAAATTGAAAAGGACACCCCTTCCCCGAGGTTTTTCGAAGTAATTTATCCCTTAGGCTAACGAATGTGGGAGCCGTAAAGCTTTTCCAGACGGACTCTCTATTTGCATATCAATGCATTTATCTACTAGAGAAAACGTCCAAATAAACTATCGATTTTAACGCGCCCGCCCGCGCCGCTTGTGATAAATTATTCCACACGTCTTTGTGCGGATTGTCGGGAGATGTGGAGATAAAATCCAATTTGAATCTCTCCAACCTTTAAGTTGCATTGGATCGGCCTCTCCTGATTTACTAAAGGGAAAGAGGGCCCTTTAGACGGGAATTAAATTGCCCTTTCCTCCAAGAACCCAATATCACAGGGCACAATGAACTACGGGCGACAAAATCCTTAGCCGACAATTTCTTCGGTGCTGACGTGAAAAATTCGCGAAGGACGTCACTATCAGTTTTATTGCCGATTGTAATATGGCGACAGGGCAATTAATTAGACTGTTTGTTTCAACCCGCATTAGGAGGTTCCGTATTTAATAAGAAATCCCCGCACTTTTTCCATTGGCGCTGATAACCGAAGAGAATCAGATACATTTTATATATTCGCCTCGGGCAAACGTCCCATGTTTATCTGTGTTTGCCGTCGACTCAACGCGGACCAATTAGCCGCCGTTGCCCGCTCCTATCTTTTGGCACGGTTGCGTAACTCAAGATAAGGAGGGCAGAGACGTAAAAGCAGGTCTTACAGATGGCGGGGGTCCGTCCAATTTCGCCTTTTGTCAACCTCCCCGGTCAAGATCCGCCTCCTGTGACGTTGAACGGAGAAAGCGGACGTGTTATAGGATCAACAAAATGTTCCATGTAGAAAGGGAGAAATATGGGAATGGATTGAAAGTGGAAACTCAAAAATCAATTCTTAGTAAAACAATTTATCTACGCAGATATTTAACGTTGTCGACAGCACTTGTCTTTATATATATCGCAGAATGTTTGTTTCATATAAATTAAAGGTAGTTCTTTCGCGAATGGACAATATAGTCAAGCAGATTCGCTATTTATAGTTTCACAGATTCATGAGAATTATTCACCTTTCCATTGGTCCGATAAGTTTTCTTCAAATTGCTTAGACAGAAACGTTCGAGAATCCGTGCTTGGACTATTTTAGTCGTAAGCCGATAAAACAACTAAAAAACCACAGCGAATAACACGTAGATAAAATAATTTATTACATTAAAACAATCACTGTAAAAAGGAAAGAACATATTCTTACAGAAATATTGTTAATAGCGGGGGCGTGGGTGGCCGCAACGGTTTAGGCGTTGACATGGCGCTCATCACTGCAAGAGGAAGGTCCCGGGTTCGAATCCAGCGGCCCTGCATTCGAACCCGACATACAAAATGGGCTTTGTTTTCAAAAACACCGACACCCCGAGAATTGTTGATATGACCTCAACTGTTGCGAAACTTCGTAAAAATATTGATGACATACACATAAGTTAACAAACGTGACAAGAAAACCCCGTAGATAAAATAACGAAATCAATAAGTGTAGAATACTGTAAACGACGGTTATCACAAATATAAGGACAATTTGAGAAAAAGGGAACAAAAACTCAAATACGAACAATTTGCAACTTAAGAAATAATAAGCATAGGTACATAAAAAATAACGGTAATTATAGGAAATAAATCAATTTATCCGTCTATCTATTTGAAAATGGGGGTCGCAAGACCAGCTAAAAATATAAACTTATGCATAATACACTCTCATACAAAACGGAACGAACAACATACACATACTACGACTTTCACGCTTATAAAGATCCAACATACATCCAAATATAAACCGGTTGGAAAAAGGCTGAACACAATATTAGTTGTTGGAGATTAAGGAAATATTTAAAATCCTAAACAAGAACAAACCAGTGTTGGTTAGTTTATATCAAAAGCATACAACACCAATAACGACTAATATGAATTGAAATTTGACAGAAACATAAAATTCAAAATTTAATACTTGAGCCTGCCGTTCATTTTTTACGGTTTTTGGCGTGTTTTTCGTACAAGAAAGCGAGACCAGGCGGGAAACGTTTTGACTTGTTTACTGTATTCCTTCCTTATAACATTTACATAAACCGGGCATAAAGAGGATACACACAATAATATTGGGTTGTCCGGAAAATAATGCAGGATTTTGGTATTAAACAAAAAAAAAGAAACTAGTTACTTTAAAGCAATGTTCTTTAATCAAAATAATTTCCCATACTCTCAATACATTTCTCCCAACGTGTTGGTAACTTATTAATTCCGTCTGAGTAGAATTCAGAATTTTTAGAATTGATAAAGTCAATAAATGCATTTTCCAGTTCCGTTTGATTTTTGAATATTATGTGTTGTAAGTAGTGGTCCAGGTGTCTAAAAAAATGGTAGTCAGTAGGCGAGAGGTCCGGAGAGTAGGGTGGGTGAGGCAAAGTTTCATAGCCAAGCTCCAATAATTTTTGTGACGTTACACGTGACACATGTGGTCGAGCGTTGTCATGCAACAAAATGGGCCCTTTCCGATTGACCAAAGAGGGCTTCATTACTGCCAATTTCTGATGCATGGTATTAATTTGGTTACAGTATGATTCAGCATTGATGGTTTCGCCAGGATTTAAGAAGCTGTAGTGTATTAAACCAAATGAAGCCCACCATACCGTAACCATTACCTTTTTTTGATGAGTTGGGGGCTTTGGAAAATGTATTGGAGCTTCTCCTTTGTCGAGCCACTGTCCAGAACGTCTAGTGTTATCGTAGAGAATCCACTTTTCGTCACATGTAACAATTCTGGCCAGAAATGGGTCATTTTTGTTTCGACAAAGAAGTGATGCACAAACATCAAAGCGCTGATTTTTTTGGCGATCGTTTAATGAGTGTGGAACCCAATTTTCGAGTTTTTTCACTTTTCCAATCGCCTTGAGGTGGTCAGCGACGGTCGTTTTACTGACTTTGAGTTGCTCTGCAAGTTCTCGAACAGTTGTTTTGGGGTTTTCTTCCACCACTGATCGCAGAACATCATCATTAAGAGAGGAAGGCCTTCCACGACCTTCTTCATCTTCAAGGCTGAAATCTCCCTCCCGAAATTTTTTAAACCACCTTTGCACAGTGCACTCATTAACACAACCCTCGCCCCAGACTTGGTTAATGTTTCTAGCCGTTTGGGCTCCGCTTCGGCCGAGTTTAAACTCGTAAAAGAAAATCGTACGAAATTCTCGCTTTGACATTATAAGGATGACTGAATTATTTCCAAGTAGCGGAATGCTACAGAGGTAAACAAACAATATCATTTGGAAGAGGATTAATAAGTGTTGACATTCATACAAATGAGTAATCCTATAAACGTAAACAGAATATTTTATATAGATTTTTTTTAATGAAAACTTAAAATCCTGCATTATTTTCCGGACAACCCGATATAATTGGTTAAGATAAAAGAAGATATATGTGAAGTCTTATACACAGAAGGATAAAATTTATGTACCAACCTTAAATTTTAATGTACTTAGGATTATTCATATTTCGCATACCAGAAATAGGTTTTTAAAAAGAAAACGTGTATTACCTGATACTGAAATAAACAATTATTGAATAAATGTGTCTCGCGCTTTTTTTTCTTTTTCTTTTTTATCGTAGAAGGTAACGAGACCAGGCGGACCAGTGGATATTTTATCATACTGTACGACATTTACGACATGTTTTACCATCAGCACCTTAAGAAACAAGCCCTGCAGGCGAAAATTAAATTCACAGACGTTCGCTCATCTTTAAAAATAATCGTTGTCTCATCCGCCGTGCAAACTATATTTCAAAAATTCTTACGCAAGTAATAAGACTCATAAAGTAATTACACAATTTAAAAAAACGTAAACGGTAGGATAATGTTGTTGATTCGTGTTTCAAATCTAAATAAACGTTATGCAATTTGACTCCTCTCCGTAGAGAGTTGAAATTTTAAAATTGGACAAAATCACTGGGACAAAAAAAAGTAGTAGTTAGATGTCCGAAGCTTGTTTATTGATGTGCTGATTGATTTCTTCCGCATAGTCTCCCTATGTTTCATCAAGAATAGTTTTGTCACGATCTATAAAACAATCAGTTTTGAACTAGTTTCAATTTTCTTTTGTTTCAAGTGTATAAATCGCCATTTGACTTTTTTTAAAGTTAATTGAAGTCGTAAAACAGAGACCGTTGAGATTATCAGCGATTTATTATTTCAATTCCATTTGTTAGTCCTGGTCCGTATGCTCTCGCTGCGTTTCAGTAAGATCGCCCCTATAATACACATGACGACCGTCAATCTTGGAGTATTTAAATTAATTGATTTTTTTTCTAAGCTAGTTTTAGCATAATTAAAAAACATAAAACAAAATTGTGATTGTGTACAGTTTGGTCGTTTTGATCCGCCTAGTCCCGCTATGTTTCGGTTCAATTTCTTCGATATTAGGCGATAACAATCAGACGAATGTGCTTCAATTATAATAAAACTGACCAATCATTTTTGCGTGGAGTTTTCGCCGTTTATTGTATATTTCTACGCTCCTTGATGACCTGGTCCGCATATTCTCGCTAAATTAGGGTTTTTAATATATTCTTATAATAATTGTTAAAAAAAAGTGCGCCCAGTCTCAGTATGTTTGAGTTAGATTTCTAACTTAGTAAAAACTATTTGATTCGAGGTTTTGAGCTTTTAAGATAGGTCATAAAACCGGACAAAATTGAAGTTGTGTTGGATTTTGAAAACTAGATTTTTTGTTTTTAGTTTGATCTTTCTCCTAGTCTCACTATAGTTTGGTCAGTTAACTTGTATAATTAAGTGATGATCATCAATTTTTGGCTTTTTTAAAATGTTATTAATTTACCTGAACGTAAAGGGCTATTTGTTTCCATGTTTTGTGCGTATAAGATAATGACATAAAACTAGACAGAATTGTTGGGTTTGATATGTCTGCGGGTTATTGAACATTCGTATGTTGTTTTATCACTCTGGTCCGCCCTTTCTCGCTGTTTCGCTTAGATTCGGTCTATGATTAGGTGTAAAGCATCAATCTTGGGCTGTTGTCGGCGTTGCGCCGTGTACAATTTCATACGTAATTACATATTATCTCAGGAGTCCCCAAGAATTTAATTTATTGATTATTGTCGACTCTTTGACAGTGTAATTATTAGTTATTTATTTGTAGCTAATCTTAACCCCGATCCGGTTTCTGAAAGGGCCCGTTGAATAATACGGGCGGGTGTTAACCGTGATACGTACATGAATGCATATCGGCTATGAATAATTCATTGGGAAATTTCGTTTCGTTTAAAATTTGGGCCGATTTGACGCCGGGGCGTTAATGGGCCCGGCAGCCGTATGAATAGGAAAGGCCCGGGACCCTGCTTAAGCAAGAGAAATGAATAATTATCCGGGATGGAATAGTATTTACCCTCGGCTCCTTTTACAAAATTGGCTTCCTGCAACCGGGTAGAAATTGGATCATCTCAATTTTTCAATCTCTCCTGGATTAGATGCTTGCGAAACGCCATTATTAAAAGGTAAAAAACAAATATATCTACATTTTCAACACTTTGTGTTAAATTCTTTGCTGGTACACGAGCCGGAAGTAAACTCGAGGATATTTTACAAAATCAATGCAATCAATTTGTCGAAATCAAGTCCTAAACACGGTGTAAACAGAATTAAACTTCTATTTAGACTTTGTCCGTATGGTGCGTGTTTGTTTATTTTGACTGAGACACGAATATAAACTTACGCGCTAAATGCGTGTGCGTGTGTCTCCACAACGCTTCCGGTTTGAATTCCCGACACCTTCTAACAAAAGCAACGATTCAATTGATAATTTTTAATTTTATTCTGCGGAATGAACAATTCTTGGAGGAGTGGACATGATTTTTACCCGGTAATCAATTAATAGGTTGTACTTAGATACCCTGTACTCCCTATTTATTGAAACGTATCCGATAACAGTTTTATTACGGGTAATGCTTGTGTGAGTGTCGTTTTGTTAATTAGTTAATAATCAGCAATTGGTTATTCTGAGATACCCTATCTCAATTGTCTCCTGTCAGCTTAAGATTGTTTTCAGCTCCTTGTAGAACATTTCCCCTGGACGTGATTTGCTTTTTGCTTTAGGTCTTTCGACTCGTTCGTCCAAATTTAAAAAAAAATCTTGCTTGATAATTTGTGGTTAAAATCCAACGAAAATTGAAGGCTGGAAAGAATGTAAAAAGAATTGTTTTCCACGTACAAGACTCGCCCAGTTAACAGCAGGCCATCGAGTTTTCCCCTTTTGAGATAGCTTTTGTCCTTGGGAGTTTTTAAGTTTCACCTTCGGGGTGGGTCTGCCTCGATACGTTAATCTATTCAGAGCCAGGCTTGGCGGCCAAATCCGCTATATTAATTAAATCCGTGAGCGAGGGGGTTGCGGAGGGTATTAGCAGGCCGAAATGGAGGTTTTATCTCTGGGAGGGTCTCCAGCCATTTCCAGGGGGACTAAACCGAGCCCCGGATAGGGATTTATCTACAACCAGACACACGCTCACATATCTTACCTCTAGTGGTATTTACTTACCAACACCACCGCCGTGCTACCGCCCCTGTTACCGTGGCACAACCACCATCCACAGAACGGTTACGTCGAACCGGTGAATTATGTCCCTTCTCTTGGTGTGGAACTGCGAAAAACAATGAACTCACGGAGGTGAATTATGTTAACGCTCTGATATCCTCGGGCAATTCAATCCCAAACGGAACCCTCTTTCGAACCTCTAAAATTCTCAGACGTCTATAATAGCCTGTACCAGCCCTTCTGCGCATCAATTATGTCAAAAAAGCCATTCCCTTGTTGAAAAAACACACAAAATAAATACGAGGGGAGGTTTTTAAATCTTCAAATAAGAAACTGACCTGATGGAATTACTTCCTTTTAACGGGGGCAACGTAGTTGTATGTCTATAAAAACGTAACATAATAATTTCAGAATTACTACTAACGTATTTTATGAAATGATTTTGAGACGCGTACTACAAAAAATAAACTCACACTAATGCACGCAACTAACAACACAAAACTAGGTGGATTGCATAAAAATACCAATTAGAAGTGTTATGCAAATATCATGTTACATTAAACAAATGTGACGGCAGTTTTACGAACTGACAGACAAACGCACATGTACTAACGAAAAATAAACTAAATCTATACAAAACAAAGAATTTATATATAATATAGCCGATAAATCGCACCAGTCGCGGGTGTACATAAGAATAATTTTCTCTTTAACAGCGGTTTACAGGAGGAAAAACACTTTTTCGCTCACTCACTTCCCTCTTATAAATTCACTCAATCACTCTCCGATTAAATCATTCTCATTAACTAACTTACTCACTTTCTCTGATTCTCTGAGTCACTTTCTTTCACTCACTAACTCACTCCCTCATTATCATTAACTCACTCTCGTACTATTCATTCACTAAATCACTCTTACTTTTTGCCCCACCCAATTACTTAGTGACTCACTCTCTCTCACATACTGCTCACTCTCTAACTCATTCTCACTAACCCACTCTCTGACGCACTCACTCTCTCGCTAATTCACTAACTCCCCCTTTCTCGTTAATTATTTGGAGATCGTGAGGTGCGGGCTGGTGTGACGTAGGTTTTAGAAAAACGTTTTCTTTATCGTGCCAACGTTTCGAACTTTATTGAGATTATCTTCAGCGCTCAAAGTGTTTGTTTTCCGTGTAGATGTGTCAATCTTGTGTGTCGTGTTGAGTGTGCCGTGAGTCTCGTTAACTCATTCTCTCACTCTCTGACTCACCAACTTACTCTCACTCTCTGGCTCATTCATTGACTAACTCACCCACTCACTTTGCCACTAACTCACTCATTCAGTCACTCACAACACACTAACAGAAAATCAATGCCACACTAACACAATAATAATTTTTGAATGTCAAAAATTCAAAATCAAAAATTATTGATATAATGCAATGTTATATTTACACACACTTGCAGACCATAATGTTCGATCAATTCTAGTTTAAATTTCATCATTATTTTAAACCATTTGAAACCTCTTTTTTCGTCATTGATCTTCCCAGTCTCTAAGAAGTAAATTCAAAATGTTTTGACTCAACAGTTCATTTATATTAGTTGGGATCGTACGGAAACATGGCGAGAACGGACGGACCATATGACCAGATGCGTTCTAGTTAATGTGTGGTGATTAGTGACCGTTAGTCGATGCTTATTCGGAAATCGTGAGATGCGGTCTTGTGTGATGTAGGTTTCAGAAAAACATTTTCTTTATCGTGCGAACGTTTCGGTCTTTATTGAGATCATCTTCAGGGCCTGGGATTTACAAACTTTTAAATTTAACAAATACTTGTAGGATGTGGAAAAACATGAATTTATACAATGCAAAAAATATTTTTTATATTCAACCGAAGTATTTCTACTCACGCAGAAAACAAACACTTGAGTGCGTAGAAATACTTTGATTGAATATAAAAAATATTTTTTTGCATTGTATAAATTCACGTTTTTCCACATCCTACATGTATTTGTTAAATGTAAACAATGTTTGTAAATCCTAGGCTCTGAAGATGATCTCAATAAAGATCGAAACGTCACGATAAAGAAAATGTTTTTCTGAAACCTACATCGCACCAGACCGCATCTCACGGTTCTAGTTAAACTAAATTAAATAACAATCGCAGACTGGTGTAAATTGGAGCAAAATCATGCCTTATATCGATAATACAAAAAATCTGTGACCATGACGTTTGACTTATCATTAATTAATAATGTAATATATCGGAGGCTGTATGGAAATTTAAATTAATTCTCGGGAAAATTTGTAAATTGTTTCTGTTAACTGTTTTAGTAAGTTGGTAAAATGGCTGACATTCCTAATCAATACTGTCGGACTGAAGGTTTTATTGTCACTTGTTCCTCCACCCTTGATCGATCCGACGACTGAGTGCTCGTAGTACTGAATCATTCTTCAATAAAAAACTATATGTAGTGATTAAAAAAATCATAAACGCTACAAATTGTTTAGTTTTGTATTGTTTAGTCGTATTAAAAAAAAAAGTTTGGTATACTTTGTATCGAAATATTTTATCTTGTGTAGCCTTAGCTTTTTAACAAGTGGCATCTTGACGACAATAGGGAAGCATTTTTATTATTAAAAACGTACAAGATTCTCAGTGAACATCATGGGAACAGTTTGTACGGGGCAGCCGTGGCGCAATCTTGCCTGTATAAAGCGATAAATCTGTGAAAAGCGCCCCAAAGGAGTTGCCGTAATATCGCGAGGGCCAAGGGCCGGAGAAAGAGGCAAAGGTAACTTTACACTTTGAACACTTTTTATGCCCCTTTTTAACGCCTTGTTCGGCCCTCGACGAAAACCCGTTTCCCCGCGCGGAGGCGATATCTCACCAGATCCTATGCCCGTCTCTTTATCGCGGCCTTATCTTAAATATCGACCGTCTAGTCCTACTCGAAAAGCTCGCGTTTTTCTTTTTTTCCCCCTATCTCTTTCTCTCGACAGAAATTCTTTTCTTTTAGTACGGGAGAAAATTGGAAACGTCCCAAGCTCCTGCTATCATTACAGAAATATATTTATTATTCAATTTAAAGTTTTTAAAAAAAGTGAGATAACGCTTGGTTATGAGTTTAGGTCGGACATGAAATAAACATTATAATAAGCCAGGTGGAAATACAACTCCGCCTTAAAAATAATTCCTTCATATCATACATGTGTTTTTTCCCCAGGAGACAAAATTTATTACCAAAACGTCTTAAAGATAGGATTTATCTTGGTTTAAAATCCTTTTTGAATGTTTGTTTACAAGCTGAACCCGGATAAAGAAGAAAAACATTTGATATTTCATGGACCCTTCGGGTCACGCTGTTTCTCCACTTGTTCCCGCATAAGTGTTTGAGAGTTCAATTTTACATAGTGAAATGAGAAGACTTAAATGGTATAAATCCAACAGAAACGTAGTGCAATTCCTCTACTTCAATGCAATGTGTTTGTTTATTCTAAACAAATGTCGTTGTTCTTCATTTAAAATTAAATAGTTAAGTAAAAATGTAATTGGCCGTTTTTGAGGTCCGTCTAATCTCGCTGGTTTGGTAAAAAGGTTTGGCCCTAACCGTCCCCGTGACACGATAACCGGAAAGGAAACTACAGTCTTAACACCTCGCAGAACCCAACAAAATAGCTTTAAAAAATAAAATAAGTATATCACTGCCCCTATCCTGGTTAACCAAAACCCATTACTCGGGCTGAAAAAACTAGGATAGAAAACCGGAATAAAAGTTTCAACTAGCGTGTAGTTCGATCCTATTCAGTGTATACTGATGATTTGGTCTGTCAGTGGTTGGTTTATAGGAAAAGATGGCGTATTGCGGGAACAGTGAGAAGACGATCCGTGATGATGAGAGACGACCGAACAATGAGACTAGTCGGACCAAGAGATCTGAAACGACCAGACTAGTGCTTAAAATTGGTGTAAAGTTAGATCCTAGCCGGACTATTCTTGCTGTCTTGATATGTCAATGGCGAGTGTAAGGAAGAATAAGTAATGCGCAAATGGCGAAGCAGAAACTACCAAACTATCAGTTAAGCGTTAACTGGTCATCTACAAACGACTGTAGCGTATCTGAGTAAATAAGCTGTTATAAAGTAATCACCGGATTCTTAAGACAAACCTACCTAAGATGCTGAAATGGCAAAAGGCGTATGGAAACATAAATAGAATTTGTTGAACGTCCGAATCGGTTCATCGCTCCACAGATTTGATGAAGATTTTTAAAATTACGGTCGTTTTGTCCTGGCAAGACTTGCAAATCAGATGCTTTATTGCTGACAAACCCTGATTATGGCGACTGACTTCAAAGAATGAGACGAGGGCGGTCCATGAACCATACCGACCAAACTGGGGTTTGTCATCCGCAGACACAAGAAGAAATCTTACGATTTAACAATTATTATGCCTGTTTTTATTAGCTTCGGATCTGATTTGAGTAAATCTGAGTATTTGCAGATTGTGTTAGCCAAATGAGAAGATTTTAAAGAAACACGATCAGGATTAACGAGTTTTTAATATTGGCGTATTTTGCGTTTTAGACGGAAATAGCTCTTGTGGAGGGTAGAGAGTTTTAACTGAATTTTTCCTCGTTCACCTTGGTACCATCGGCGGCTAATGTATCTTTTATCCCCGGCGTAAAAGGCATTATCGGTCCTCTGTATCGGTAATTACCCTAAAGGGGCAGTGGAGTGTTTGTAGATCTCTCCGGGGAAATATTAGTTATCGACCCGTCGGAGAGTCGGGCTTCGTTCCTGAGTCCCACCCCCGCATTATTGCCAATGAGCACATGTGCTACATTATTAATTTGCCTCCCTCGCGTAATGAACCCCGGGACTAATCCCCTTCCACGGGCAACCCTTCCACTCCAAATATAAATTGTAAAACGCCAGCCGCTGCAGGCCCGGAGGGACGCCACCCCGCTTTGATTAAACTCCATCTTGGCCCTCCGGGCCGGCCTCGTCGCCTCGGAATTTTTAAATGAAACGCGTTCCGGAAAATCCGACTCTTGCTGGGATGACCACGTGATCGTTATCTGGACAAAACAGAACTCATAAAGATATCGCGGGAATTAAAACAAAACGACCTCCGAAGGGACGCCTCGGCCACTGCGCCGTTTCGTACCCACGCAAGTGTAATTTAGATTAGCCCCCTTATCAGATATCCGGCCTTGTCGACAGAAAGAGATGTGACCGAGGCTTCAAGCAACAGAAAAAAAACCAGCCTCCGCATTTCTTCTATTTCAAATACGATATAATAAATCGACCTGTCACTCCTGACCTTTGCGTTTAGCCGTTTTCGGAGGAGAAATTTCCATCTGACTTCAGGAATTGTGTTGTTGTGCGTTTAATTTTCCCTCTTGCAAAGGCAAATTCAGTTGATCGTAGTTCTAAGTCGATATTAAATGTTCTGAGTTGGATCGAAGTTAAAAGTATAGTCATGGTTGGTGGTCGTAGGATTTTCCAGCAACACACCACTCGTATTTTCTACAAATTTTACATAATAAACCACTAAAATGCATCAATTTAACAAATATCATACTATGTGTTTCTTTCTATGCTAACATATCCTCCTGTTCTCTCTGTACATAAAAGGCCAATTTGAACGTACTAACGTGCTAACGAAAGAGCTAACCCAAAGTGGTCTTGGATGGAAGTCCAAAATATTAACTTCATGGCAATGTTGTGCTTAAAAGTAAAGGGTCAGGTGATTAGAATCAGGATCCAGTAGAAGTACTTAATATAAAATGCTTAAATCCCACTGTTGAATTTTTCTATGTCGGATCTAATCGGAAAACGGGTTAAATACAACTTCAGAGGATTAATTGGCCGGGGAGCTTCGCCTTTTTTTCTTTTTCTACGGCTCACCTCGGCCCCACGCATTAATAACACATAAATTTCATTTCCGCCCTCCTAATCATCGTGCGCATTCGTCAGCGATGTCGCTTAGACGTCGGTTTAAATGTTAAGAAAACAACTGGCTCTTATTTCCTCCTGTGACGGAATTTATCACATCGGCTGTGACATTTGCATTGACATCTGTGGCCGGCTGTGCGACAGTACGCACCGATGCCGTTTTTTACTGTCTAAAAATACTGAAAACCCTATTTGATAAAAATCCAGAATGTATTAGGGTAAAAAAAGATTTCTGGCTAATGGGGTTGCAACTGAAGGCCCCTACCTTAAGAAAAGAAGACATTCAATCGTCCAATCACTTTCCAACTTGACAGATTATTATTTTCAGAACTGCTGAACATACTGACATGCAAATATCGCATAGTATGCACATACTAAAAAATATATAAAAATAATGCTATTGTTTTATTAAAAACTTCTTCGTTTTAAGTAAATTACTAAAAGATTAACCAAAAAGAAGAATATGACCTTTGGTGGGAGCTAAAAGGACACTGGTCATTAAATGGAGTAGACCTGCATATCTCTAGATTTATTTAAATTCTTGTTATATTTTTTGATATGTCAGGTCAAAAGGAGTATCGGTTTTCGAAACACTTCCAAAATATCCCGCCATGAGATTGATAATCCGTTTATTCAGCCGGGGGCCGAATTAGAGCGGATAATCGTGAGGGTGTCGGGATTGGATCCCGGGAATAGTTTAATGGTTTGAGCCGTGCCGGGAACCGCTAAAACTTAACTTGATTCCGGCAGGGTTGTTGCGGGGGGCGTCTAACGGCTAAGTCGGCCGCAAAGCCCACCAAGTTGGACAAGTTATCATTCGCGGCTTTCAGCGCAGTCAACGCCTCGTACCATCCGGCAAGGGAAGTTTTCCAACTTGCCGTTGGTTTGAGAACGAAGAAAAACCCAAAATTAACGCAAGCATTATAATACAAAATATTGTCAGCACACCGGTAATCATCAATCAACAGCAAAGTGATCTTTATTGATAGATTAAACTGAATTCAATTGACAGAAATTTTGTCGAAGGAAAAATACCAAATGTGAAACGCCTTTTTAACGCAATAGCGTACTTTTTAATTTTCGAGGCGGGGTTATTTCGAATTTCAATCATCTTGTAGCGTTACTCTTCTCTCTCTCTCTCTCTCTCTTTCTCTCTTTCTCTCTCTCTCTCTCTCTCTCTCTCTCTCTCTCTCTCTCTCTCTCTCTCTCTCTCGTTCATTCCTTTCTATCTCAATCTCTCAGTCGCTTGTTCTTTCATTTACTCACTCTTTCATTCATTCACCCTTCTTCATTATTTCAATCACTCAGTAATTCACCGATTTTTCACTCACGTAGTCGATCAATCACTCAGTAGCTCATTCGTTCATTCACCCATTAGTTCATTCACTCACTAACTCAGTCGCTCCGTAGTTGGCTCATTTATTCATTCTGTTACTAACTCAATCACCCAGAGGCTCATTCTTTCATTCATTCACTCATCCACTCATTCCCACTGTAGCTCACTCAGTATTTCATTCACTAACTCAATTGCTCAATAGCTTATGTTTACGAACATTTATTTAGTGACTCAATCACTCAGTAGCTCATTCGTTCATTCACCCATTAGTTCATTCACTCACTAACTCAGTCACTCCGTAGGTGACTCATTTATTCATTCTGTTACTAACTCAATCACCCAGTGGCTCATTATTTGATTGATTGATTCATTCATTCATCCATTCATTCCCACAGTAGCTTATTCGTGCGTTCACTTATTAAGTGACTCCAACTCTCAGCAGCTCAGTGATTCGTTCATCCTTTCATTCACTCACTCACTCTTATTCACTAACTCAGTAACTCATTATTTTTTCACTTGCATACTTGTAATTCGCACAGTAATTCATTGAATTATTTGCTAATATCGCTTAGAAGCTCACTCGTTCATTCGCTCACTTACGGATTGAGTCGCTCCGCTGCTGAATTATTCATTCCCTCATTGACTCACTCAAATCACTCAGTAGCTCAATCTTTCATTGATTCACTCACTCAATAACTTAGCAGCTCGCTCATTCATCGGTTGTTCATTTACTCCATTTTGCCAATTTAAAGCATTTCGGCCTTCAACCATTTATACAAAAAGTTGGGCATTAGAGAAAATCGGACGGTGTTGCTGGAAAATCCCATTAACTCCCAGGCGGAAAATTAAACTGTATAGCTCAAAATTTGTCATGAAGACTTCGATCCAAATCTAACGTTCACAACAGGCGTTGATTGAATTATAGGCCGGATAGTTAACCCGCGGACTTCATTTAAATATAGCGGAAAGCTTAAGCGCGCCAGGAAAGCATAGCGAGAAATGGCGGACCAGGTTGATCAAATGTGAACCCGTTTTCTGATGTCGGATGATCAAGTTGTAAGTTACGGAAAATGTCTTTGCGGCTGGTCTCGGCTAAAAATTCCACTGACCCTGGCGAAACGTGCTCTTAATTCGTGTTTACATTCTGTGTAAACATGATGGAATTAAGCCTAGCCCTGAATCAATAGCCGTAGTCGCCCCCGAAAGGTAATCCGCATTTCATTCGCATTGGGTCTCGCACGAAGGAAGGGGAAATAAAAATCGGAAATCGTATTTTTGGAAAGCCATTTAGGGCGATTGCGATGGGGCGAAGGGACAAGAATGTTGTCGGGTGAAAAAGAAGAAAAAAAAACCGAAATCAAACTGTTGAACCTCGCGTTGTTATTATTCCGTTTCCTGAGCTATTAGGGAGGGAAATGGATTTTCGGCCGGCACAGAATGCACCATTAAGTTAACGAGATTTAGATTGCTCGCGTCGCGCGACTTTCGGGAACGAAAGAAGATAAAATTCCGATAAATATTGTGTCGCCTTGAGTGTATTGGGAGCTGGTGTATCAATATTCAAGGGGGAGGCCGGCTTCTAATCCGATTGGGAAAGCTCCAAAAGTCCAAAGAGTTTGACCACTTTCTAGACATTTGCCCTTCGGACAAATCGAGGCCCTCCTCCGGGGCATTTACAGATTGCTCCCGTTCCCTGAAGATACACAGGGACACAAAATTGGACCTTTTTCTATAAGGAACCCCTTATACTCTCTATTATTTACAAATTGAATTCGAAATTGATTTTTTTCCCTAATCTTATAATATAAAAATAACTTTTCAATCACACTTTTGATCTTTGAGATCCTTCCTGGTAGTATAAAATGTCAGTAATATACATTATTGCTTTAATTTTTGTGTGTATTTAATTAAATTAGATTCACCCCATCAGCCCACCGCGAGACTAGGCGGACCCAGAATTACCTATCTCTTTGTAACAAAAAAAATTGATTATTTGTCATATTTTATTATATGAACAACATCCTCCCACCAATGAGTCTCACTGCGAGACTAGACGGACCGAGATTTCGTTTGTATTCGACGGTTTGCGAACGTTCTGTGTGTTATGTAATACTGTCCGTTGACGAGTTTGTAACGTTGGATAAGGCAATAGCGCCCTGCAGCGCCGGGGAACATTTTAAAATTTCCATGACAAACGGACATGACCAAACGTGATCTTTATTTTCAATCGGCTCAAACGTTTCGAATATTTACCGGACGGATTGCACAATTCGTACACAATTCCTCGGCTCGAAACTCTTTTTGAGACGTTTTTGATGCTTATGATGTGTACAGTTTTGTGTTGAGGTGTATTTCAAGGGTACATTCGAAGCCTGCTTTTCCTCTCTGTAGCAAATCTACATTTGCTGATTTTTTTATGTTTAAAGTTATATTTTTATATTTATATTAAAAATTAAAAATATTTTTTGAGTTGGTTGGATTTTTTTTTTTTGCTTTTGTTTTATGGTTTGATTTTGTTTGAAATGTAGAGTTATGGCCTGAATTATTATCTTTATTCGCTCACGTATATTCCTCTATATTTCAGATTTCATCTTACTGTTTATATGTGAGGTGATTAGTGACCGTTAATTGATAATTATTCAGAAATCGTGAGATGCGGTCTGGTGTGATGTAGGTTTCAGAAAAACATTTTCTTCATCGTGCCGCTTCGATCTTTATTGAGATCATCAGTGAGTAGAAATACTTCGATTGAATATAAAAATATATATTTTGCATTGTATAAATTCACTTTTCCACATCCTAAATGTATTTGTTAAATGTAAACAATGTTTGTAAATCCCAGGCCCTGATGATGATTTCAATAAAGATCGAAACACGATGAAGAAAATGTTTTTCTGAAACCTACATCACACCAGACCGCATCTCACGATTTCTGAATAATTATCGATTACCGGTCACTAATCACCACACACGTTTTACCTTAACTTTGTCATTTTTTGAGCAATTTAAAATCCGATTGCACCATTTTGTTGAATTTTGAATTTTGTTTTTTACTTTAGTTATCGCATGAAATGTGGAGTTTTGTCATTATAGAACTAATAATTTAATGTGTGGTGATTAGTGACCGTTAATCGATAATTATTCAGAAATCGTGAGATGCGGTCTGGTGTGATGTAGGTTTCAGAAAAACATTTTCTTTATCGTGTCAACGTTTCGATCTTTATTGAGATCATCTTCAGGGCTCAAAGTGTTTGTCTTCTGTGTAGTTGTGCCATTCTTGCGTGTCGTGTTGAGAGTGCCGTGGCAAAAGAAAATGTTTTTCTGAAACATACATCACACCAGACCGCATCTCACGATTTCTGAATAATTATCGATTAACGGTCACTAATCACCACACATTAAATTATTAGTTCTATAATGACAAAACTCCACATTTCACGCGATAACTAAAGTAAAAAACAAAATTCAAAATTCAACAAAATGGTGCAATCGGATTTTAAATTGTTCAAAAAATGACAAAGTTACGGTAAAACGTGTGTGGTGATTAGTGACCGGTAATCGATTAATAATTTAATGTTTATATATAGTTTTAGAAAATTCAATATATTGTTTTGCTTTTAGGCTTTTTTCTTGGTGAAATTTAGTTTTTGTGATTACACCAAACTCTTCCGTACTCGGTGTTGGCATATTATGTTCATCTATTTTTGTAGTTTATTTTTCTTAGCAATGTGGAGGTTTATCGTGGTGATTGCTTTTAGACCCTAATTTGCATTTAAATTTATTGATTTTAAATTAGTTTTAGTTTATTGTTGACTTTCTAGTTGTATTATTATAATGGGGTTTTTCACGGATTTGTTGTTTACGAAGATAGAAATAGTATTACGAAGAGTTTGACAAGGGTACTATCCAAGCCTCTTCTCTACTGTAATATAATATGATTATATAATAAAATGATTATTCGGAGACATTGAGATGCGGCCTGGTGTGACTTAGGTTTTAGAAAAACATTTTCTTTATCGTGCCAACGTTTCGATCTTTATTGAGATCATCTTCAGAGCCTGGGATTTATAAACATTGTTAAAATTTTACAAATACATGTAGGATGTCAAAAAAATGGGTTTATACAATGCTATAAATTTTAGATTCAATCAAAATATTTGTACTCACTCAAAGTGTTTGTTTTCTGTGTAGATGTGTCATTCTTGTGTGTCTTGTTGAGAGTGCCAGTGAGATTGATTGAGATTGAGATATCTTACTGGCACTTTATTTGTTCAATTTAAACAATGTTTATAAATCCCAGGCCCTGAAGATGATCTCAATAAAAACGTTTCGATCTTTAATGAGATCATCTTCAATGCTCAAAGTGCTTGTTTTCTGCATATCTCTCTAAACACCGCACATGTAAATATAATTTTATTTATTTTAAATGTTTCTTAAATTTACTGTTTATTCTTATTTTATTACAGTTTCTTCTTTTGTGATTAGGCCTTTTTCTTGGCTTTTGTTTTGATGGAATGTTTTCGCGTAAAATTTGCCGTTATTGTGATTTTAAGGTGCAGTAACTTTTCCTTACTCGGTGCTGACATTTATATTCCACTATATTTTTACTTTTATTTTATTAAGTCCCAGTACCCTAATAAAAAGGGAAACGTTCTCCTGAAGGGGTGGCTAATAAGAGACCCCGGGATCTTTCATCCTAACAGTCCCGAGCACCTGGGAGTCGAATAAATTCCTTTTCAGAAGAGAGAGAATCCGCGGGCGATGAATCATTCATCCCTATATATACTTAACAAGCCGTTAAGTCTCCCGGTGAAAATGACGGCATTTGGAATTATGCGTTTTTGCCCGGTTTATACCGTGTCACTAGGGAGGCGGTTTATGGTACAACGTTTATGGTACGATAACTGTCATGGGCCGAATTTACCGTCTACCACCTTCCGTCTGCTATTTCTTATTTAAACCGGGATTCTTTTTTTCCCCACTCGACTCTTGTGTCCAGCCCGGTTATCTCACATCCTAATGTCCTCCCTTGTAATAGTCACAATTAGACATGGCGAATCAACCTCCTTCCGGCCCGGGTGCAATTACACGTAACGCCGAACCTCGTTTTATGGCGGTGCGTTAAACTCGGCCGAGGGTGAAATGCTGACAATTAGAAAACTTTATCGTTGCTCTTTTAGATAATATCTTTGTAAACGGTGATGCCGACGTGTAACATGTAATACACACACCTTTAAACCTATCAGACTCTCCAAACTTAATTTTTTGACTTCGGTAACCATAATACTAATTATTTTCTTTTTCTTTTGTTTCAGGTGAGTTTCAATTTTCATTACTACGTAGATAAACAGAGTAAGTGATTAAATTCTATGTTCAAATGTTGGATAAAAAAACACCCCCTCCATTAAGACTGCTCCAAGTTGCGGATTCAAAGACCGTGACACCCCCCAGGCTGTACGGTCATACTTCAAAACCCCCGGACCTCCTGGGGATGTAACAGGAACAAGTTTTACTCCGTGTCTTTTTTCTTTAAAAAAATATTCAGTCGATTTAGCTATAAAAGAGTTCTCGGTAACCGGCTGTTGAACCCCACAGGTCGGAACTCTGTTTTAAAAGATATCCGGCGTCCCCGTATATTTCATTATCCGACTGGAGGTCAGTATCAGAGCATAGCCGTAGTTTATGAGCCAATTAAGATAGTGTGGCGGTGAGGGTGCTTGTATTCGCCCCGGCCACCTATCGACTTTATGGCGGATAGGGCGTAACTTCACGTTTTGAACTTCACGCTTGTCCTCGGGTTGTCAAATGGCTCAGAAAGCCTGTTGGACACTGATTTTTTAAAAATAATTCGGCGGCCATCGCCTTGTCTTTCAACGGTAATATGCTATTAATGTAATGTAATAACCAATTATTATAATTATCGTGGCAACATCATAATTGGATCGTAATAATAAAGTGATAAATTTAGTTTTTTCCATAATGTTTGTTTTATTATCTACATAGACATGAGATATTTTTCTTAATACATATGTACAGATTAGTTGTGTTTTTTTACTTGTACCCAGATCGTTAGGGTTCGGGAACATGAAGGCGTTTCGGACTGTTCCAGCCAGCGGACATTGGATCCGGTGCCCTTTTGTAATTAGGTCCGCGTGGCCCTCCCCACGGTTTTTGCCAGGGAGGCACAAGTTAATTTCGTCCCTTTCCCCGAAGGGGGTGCGTCTATAATTGCGGCGTGGGGTGAGTCCGCCGTGCGCAGAACACAGGTGTTTCCCAGATCTAATACCCGTGAAATTACACGGTGCCCACATCGGACGGACAGCTCCCTTTGATATCCACAACCTTTTATTAGAAGGCCGGTTATAATTTACACTGCTCTTCCCGGCTGATACTTCCCGGCTCCAATTTCACTTAACTCAAAACCTCCTATTATCCTTACTTAATCATAACTATCGCTAATTCTTTAACGCGGTGGAATTGTTTCAAACGAGAAATGGGCTTCAATCAAACAAGTACTCGAATTCACCTTGTAAAGTCGTGCTTTGAAAGGGTTTAAACCATTTTCGCGCGCTTCGGCATGTGAAAGGTGCAATAAAATAGAATTCCACCTAACCATCCGGAAGAAGAGTCCTTTTAGTCGCGTTGGTTTAGGCTTGCACGATACCCCCCTATTGGCAGGTGTATCTAGTCTCACTTGGTTGTTGCTAATCAGGCGCGTTTATTTATTTATTTTTTATCGTTATCTTTGAAAGGCCAAATACTAAATACATCCATCTTCAAGATGGCTGTCCTCATGGTCTGGCTTCTTTGTGGAAGTCTGATACGTTTGTTCTTCGAAAGACAAAATACCAAAGTGAAGATGGCTGGTGCGCATAATCTCACTTAAGCTGTCACACTTTTCTCGATAACCGAAGGATGAAATGCTAAACAAACCCACCGTAGTTGTCTGACATGTCTAGAGTAGATGCTTTAGCGACATTCAGACTCGTTTTGGTATATCGGCATTTTCGACAGTCAGTAATCTTATCCATCTCAGAAGATGGCCGGTCCGCCTCGTCTCGCCGGTTTGCCATCTCAGAAGATGGCCGGTCCGTCTCGTCTCACCGGTTTGCCATGAATAATTTTTCCAATTCAGTGCCACAATTTTCAAGTTTGTCGCGATCACCGAGTGATAAAATAATAAAACAGACCCACCAGAGTTGGCTACTGTGCTTAATGTAGCTACTTTGCAGGCATGTTTTTTCATGTCGCCTTCTTAGAAAGACAAAATCCTAAAAAAAATCCATGTTAGAAGATGGCCGGTCCGCCTCGTCTCGCCGGTTTTGTTTGCCAAACATAATTTTTGCAGTTCAGTGCCACAATTGTCTAAGTTTGTCGCGATCACCGAATGATAAAGTAATAAAACAAACCCGCAGAGTTGGCTACTGTGCTTAATCTCGCTACTTTGCAGACATGTTTTTTTATGTCGCCTTCTTGGAAAGACAAAATCCTAAAAAACATCCATGCTAGAAGATGGCCGGTCCTCCGTAATATTTTTCTCATTTCACCATCTTAAATGGCAAAATTACACATAAAACAATCCATTGTCCTCCCAATGTCACTAGTTTCGGCTGTCACATGCCTCTGGGCTTGTTATCATCGAATGTCAACATTACACATAAATCCACCTAAGATATCTGAGTTGTCCAGTGTAGCTATCAATGTCTACTTTTCTATCATAGAATGACAAAATAGGTCACCCCCTGATGACTTTTCCTATGCTGCCCTTTGTTAGTTTGTTAATTGGCGCTGTCGTTGAATGCATTCTTTGTTTCTACCATTTCTCTTTGCAAATTGCCTCCTAATTTCAATTAATCATAAACTATTGCTAGTAACTTTCAAACAAGATATATGCTTCGATCGAGAAGCCTAAATATGTTTAGTTTTCCTTTGCCGTTTCCCTGAACTACATTTTGTCCCGAGGAGGTCGTTTAAAATGTAAATTGTTTTATTTGTAGGAATGCACCTTCGTCATAACGTCTCAGGGTGTGTCTACTTTTTGAATCCCTATTTCCTTATCTGTATTGCTTGTCAGCATGCTTGCCAGACGTCTGTTGATACGAGCCGACCGTCCTTTTCTCGCTTTTTTGCCCGACTTCTTATCCCGTCCGTGTTGCAATGTTGACTTTTCAACCTTACAATTAGTACGGGGCATGTTGAACACCTATAAATTCTTCTTTTAAGCAGTTAAGACTTCATTGACGTTTTGAAAAGGATTTCGATGTCTCAATCTTCCAGGATGGCCCAAATCGTCGATTGTACATTTTCAAACGGTGATTTCGTGTTTTATTCGGGCGAAAGGCCGGGAGCAGTTTGAAAAGCGATAATAAATAATTATTATACAAGACAACCCGCCCCGGGTAAGCTTTGACCGTAAAACTTTCGTGCGGGCCGGCGAAATTTGACAAATGGGCCGGCGGTGTGTCAGCGCTCATGGCAACCGGGCCCGGAGTGCAACTTATTCCGGAAACAAAACCCACACGGAAAAACCATTAACCTGATTTCCATGTTTTTAAGCCTTGTTGCTTTGTCGTAGTTTAAAAAATGGATAGCTGATATATTCATTCCCACGCGTAAAGAGACAAAGCTTGTGGCAAAGTGCGCGCCCATTCATATTCCGCGGTTCTATTAGGTGAGATTGATTGATGGCGTGGGCGTACCGGTACGATTTTAGCAAGTCTTCGTGTGGAAAAAGGACAACCTGGTTTAAAACGTTTCTGAACGCCTTATAACAAGCCGCCATATAGAAGAAAGCAGAGAAACGTATAACAAATTTCATAAAATTCAGTTTAGACATCCACACATGTTCAAAACCCTACCTCTTTGCCATGTTATTGATTACAAACCAAATAATTTGCATTAAGTAAGAATTTAAAATTTGTTGGTATTCGTCAGTACTTGGTATCAGAAAAATATTTTTGTATATTTAATAATTTGATTGTATGATGATCAGGTCGAAATTTTCAACCATGCTTTTGGAATTTTCTTCTTTTTTTTGTCGACTGCAGAGTTATGGACTTTAAATTTGGCCGTTTTCGATCTTCCTAGGCTGCCTAGTCACGCTGTTCTCTGGTCTTTCAGTCATGCTCAATGATAATGCGTTCTTGTTGGAGAGATGCAAAAATGAGCATTAGATGCCATCTAGGTTTCTAGGTCATGTTTGAAATATTTATGTTGTTACCTAGGTTTGTTTATTACACAACCACTAAATAGAAAGGCTAGAAGTTTGGCTTATCAGATATTTACTTAATCCATGGAGAAATTGTGAAATATTTTGTCGAGGTATGTCATTTTTGTTCGGTTCCGACTATACCAGTGAGCATTTACCACCATCTTAGATAAGCTGAAGTCTCAGAGTTTGGCGTACCAGAAATTGACTTGAACAAATTCCAAAACGCCCGAATCCTACCTAAGACAGTATAAAACAGTAGAATTGCTCAATCAAGTTCGTGGATCTGATTGGTTTTCTTGTTAACTGGGATATCTTGGACATGAAGGCCATAAGATAGTTTTTCTAGTCAGGGTTGTCTACATGCCTCAGGTATCCTACTGTGGTTGAAATTGTCATTGAAATCGATCATCCGAATATTGGAAAGAATCACAGTTTCTAAGCCACATTTGACAACCTAGGTCTCTTTATTCGAAAACCTTGGGTAGAAGAAAGTCTAGGCGTTTGGCATACCACGAATTGGCTTTGAACAAGCCTGAGTCTTGATCTAAAAGTAGAAAAGATGTATAATCCAGGCCATAGGCCATTTTAACTCGGATATCTTCATAGTCTCCGAGATAGTCTGGGCGTTCTCTAGCTAGGGTTTGTTTACACGTGAGCTTCAGGTATCCTACTGTGACCGAAATTGTCAGAATTGATCGTCTGAATATTGTGGTCTAAGCCACATTTGACAGCTTAAGTCGACTTTGTTCGAAAACCTGTGATTAGAAATAAGTCTAAGAGTTTGGCATACCAGATATACCTACAGGACCCGACACCAGGTCTGCAACAAGAACGGTCAGACGGTTCAACACTGTAAAATCCCCGTCATGTGTTCGAAAGTTTCGCTTTTTAACTCCAGCATATTGGTTTTGACCTCTCCTAGAAAGTAAGGGATGCACTGGTCATGATGTTGTTCAGGCCATAGATCGTGCTTTTACTGAAGCTATCTTTCAAATTCAACAGCAACCATTAATATTAACAAATGGATCCACTAACAAATGGAAAGACCGAAAGTTCGGCTGTTTGGACATCGACCCAACCAATGATGGAATGCTAAAAAGCCTCCTTCACAAAGCCATAAATGGTCATATTTGATCATCCGAGAGACAGTTGGATAAAATCAGGGTTTCTTAGCCATATTTGACAGCCGATGTCTCTTTCTATATAAACAATACAGTAGAAGAAAGTCCTAATAATTTGGCAGGCTAGAAATAGCTTTCGAACCAGATTTCAGGTCTCATCGAGTCAACTCCGCAGAATGATCAATCCATAGAAATTATGAATGGTGGAGTTTTAAAAAGATAGTTCCTAATCACAATAATTTCTTTTGCAACGATCCGGATTTCGAGCTTATAGCTCATCATCAGGTTGAAGGAGTTCTAAAACCTGATGATGAGCTAAAAGCTCGAAATCCGGTTCGTTGCAAAACAACTTACTGTGAGTAGGAACTATCTTTTTAAAAAAGGATTAATCAATCCATTGATGGATCTGAAAGTTGACCTGGATCGGAAACGACAAACTGTTCTATTTTATTTATTTATTTTCTAAAGTAATCTTTACTATGATTTACCTGAAGACGAGAAAGCATTTTGGCCTGTTTTTGCTGTTTATTTACGTGTAGTGAAGTAAAGTTGATAAGATGAGTTCCCTCGAGGACCCAATCTGGATATCAAACAAAGGGAAACTGTTTACCCAAGTGGCCTGGAAGATGAGAAAGTACGACGCAAATAGGCCTTTAAAAACTTTATCGATCCGCTCCTTGTCTCCAACTATGTTTCACTATTACATCATTTTATTTTTATTTGTAAACATCTACTCAAGGGTCTTGTTCGGAAATGTTAAAGGTGCGAAAATTACGTAACTCATGTAAAAGGAGTCAATGAAAAGGGCATTAAGGGGTAAATTACTCTCGGGAGGAGATGCGCATACAAATTATACACCTTGCAGGCCTCTCTCATCCCACTTCCTCCAGGACAGGTCCAACATTTTGGTTTTGAAAAACTCATACAGGAAGTGCGTAATTGGCGCAATTAAAAAATCCCTTGCTCGGGTCTACCTTAAAACGCCGATTTTTTTTCCGAGTGAGGATTTAAATAATTGAAACCCATTATTACAAGTTGTTTCTTGAGGTTTTGTTTTACAAAGGCAACTCTTTAATCGCACTTATCGCCAGTCAAAAACGGTTAGTCAACATCGTATTAATATCTGTTACGCACTATCATAAAAAAATAAAATAAGGAGAGACTGATATGACGATAAAGAAAACATAAAAACACACGGAAAAAGTAAACTAAAATAAAATATAAATATTTGACTTTATTGACCTCAAACTTATATATTTTAAAATTCTGATTTACGCCAGCCTGCTAAAACTAGCTCATTTGTTTTAACTTTTGTTCAAACACCTCAAATCATAAATAAAACCGAAAATTTATTGAAAGAAAATCTCTCTTCCAAACAACCGATTCTAGCTTTATTTTTCGGCTTAGATCAAATTGTTCATGTTAAAAAGAAAAAAAATCAATCACTTTGATGTTTCAAGAATGAATATTGATTTTCTAACGGCTACTGCTAAGGGTGTGAAGACTTCACCCCGGTATTGATCAGTCGTTGACGCGGTCCGCCTATTCAAGCTTTGAGCACTGTTGGAATTCGGTGCCTATCGTTCAAATAAACCTGTTGTACGTTAATGGATTGTCTTTTTTTCTATAATTTACTTTTTTCTTTATTAATACACAATAATGCATAAATGTAGGGGAAAATACAAATAAAAGTTACCCATGGCCATATTGCTTTCTTTGTTGTCGTTTTAGCCTATTTTTTAAATTTTTTTGTTTCAAATCTATTCTTTTTTTGCCTATAAAAATATGTAGTTACGAATACAAGGTCCTGAAACTTAAGTTGAAATCAACTGTGACCATGTTGATAGATAGGATAACCTTCCTAATGCTTTATGCATCCAGTAAAAACTATAGTTTTATTTTTTTTAATCAAAATATGAATGTTTTGTGTAAAGAGCTGATTATATTTTTTTTGTTCAAAATTTGTCATGTTTATCTCCAAATAATCTTTTTATATAGAGTTGCTCTTTTTAGTTGAACATATTTTTTTCTTTAAGGCTCTATCTATACAGTATACCATAACTCTGTCATATTTTCGCTCCTATTTTGGATTTTTATCATGAATAAAATATTATTTCTAGAATCTGACAACTACGTGGTATGTGCATCGATACAAAAATATCAATATGATTGTAGAGAAACCTAGTTTAGCTGTTATAGTTCGAGTGCCTTTATTTTCATTTTTATTATATTGAAGTTCGTTTGATAACTGGAGAAGTATATTATATTTCTTCTATTCTGTATATTTTTGGATATCTGTGAATTACCTTGTAGATAAATAGATACTCGGTATTTTGTATCGATATTTTAGTTCTAATATAAATTTTTTTATTTTATCCTCTGATAACATAATATTTGTCATACTAGATTTTCCATACTTTTGGTAAAAGATTCCTACAATGGGTGAAATTTAGTGACCATTAATTAATGATTATTTTGAGATCGTGAGATGCGGTCTACAAAGATTTTCCGTTAAAATTAAATCAAAAGACTTTTTACTTGGATTATCAAATACATGATATTTCGAAAATATTGGTGCTGTGAGAAAAATAAGTTATGCAAGTATCGATTTTAGAGAACCGTGATATTTCAGTATCGATACTTTTATGGCGAATCGATATTTCATTTCTACATATTTATTTTTTCCAAAAGATTTAGGTGAGGTTGTGATGAGAAGTTGGTGTCCTAGTGGATCCAAGTTACGATATCTCAAGTAGCCGAAGGTCGTGGGTTCGAATCCCGCTCGTGACACTGACTTTTTTTATCTCAACCAATACGTTCCTTAATGATTAATTAATTGAAAAGAATTTATTTGGTCAATCGGACCGAAACCTAATCGAATTAAAATCAAACCAGAGTACATTTTTGTTGAATATCGATAAACTATATATCGAAAATATCGATGTTGTTAGAAAAATAATATGTATCGATAATTTCGATATTATAGTGATTCAATGTTGTTAGAAAAATAATATGTATCGATAATTTCGATATTACAGTGATTCGATGTTTTTCATGGATGTTTGCTATTTTCCTAGATAACTGTACATTCACCAATTCATTGTCCGGTTGTAGAACCCGAGTCATTTCAGTATCGATACTTTTATGGTGAATCGATATTTTATTTATACATATTTATTTTTTTCCCAAAAGATTTTCTATTAAAATCAAACCAGAGGACGTTTTTGTTGATTATCGATAATCGATACATCGAAAATATCGATAAACGATACATCGAAAATATCGATTGTTCGAAAAATAAGCTTTCCATGTATTTCTCGTAAGGGCACTGGCATTTAATATATCTGAAATATCGATGTTGTTTCTGGGAATCGATGTTTATTCATGTATGTCTGCTATTTCTATAGATAACTCTACATTCACTAATTCCTTGTTCGGTTGGAGAACACGAGCCATTTCAGTATCGATACTTTTATGGTGAATCGATATTTTATATATACATATTTATTTTTTTCTACAAAATTTTCCATTAAAATCAAACCAGACGACATTTTTGTTGAGTATCGATATACGATACATCGAAATATCGATTGTTCGAAAAATAAGCTAGCTACGATCATTTTGAATTATCCATGTTTTTCTAGTATATTTGATATTTTCCTAAATATGTAAACATTCATCAATTCAATTCACTAGTTTTCGTGGTCTACTTGATCAATTAATAACCTTCAATTAATTCAGGTTTTTAGTTGAGATAAAAAAGTTAGTGTCACGAGCGGGATTCGAACCCACGACCTTCGGCTAGATACGGTAGAGTACCACCTGAGCTATCGTGACTTCCATCCATTCGGGCACTAACTTCCCATTCATCAATTCCTTGTTACGAGCGGGTATTGGCATTTGATATATCTAAAATATCGATGTTATTTCCGCGAATCGATATTTTTTAAATCATTTTGCCTCGTAATTAAAATAGTCTTTAATTACTTAGTACAAATGAGTGTTGAAATATGCACTATCGGAAATGTCGATATTGATAAAACGAACCAGATATTTTCGTTTTAGTATCGATAAATTTTTCTTCATGGGGAATCGATGTTTGCGATCCAGAATTTTGCTGTTTTGCTTCATGATTGGAATGTTGATAATTTGCTTACAATTAGTCGTAGTAGGTAGTTGTCAAAGCGGAAAAAGATATAGAATAGATAGTGCGTTTTCTAACAAAAGAGGGGTCAAAAGAAAATCTGACTACGACAAGAACATCGTACTTTCTTCACCAGTCCACCCAGGAAGGAAAGGCGACATAAAAATGACGATAATGAAGTGAAAAGTCTTAAATAGGGTGGACGGACGGGTGGGCGTCTGTGTAATCTTTGATAAAAGTGTACTTTTATGGAGGGTAAAAAAAAAGGAAAAAGGAAAATAGCACCCGGGTCCCTTCCTTTCCGCCCTCGGGTTGGGTTTGAAATATTCATCGACCGCTTTACTGGATGGACTCACTCCTTTAATTTATGTTTATCGCCCGTCTGTGAAGAGGAGTAGCGGCAAACATTGTCAGCCCCTTGCACCCGCCGCCCCTGAATCTTGGATACCTCCACTTTCTCTCTTTCCACACACGCCATAATCATGAATATTTATCACCCTGGAAAAACTATTTGCCTATTTCCACTGATTCGCCTTTCTTTGAGAAATTAATTGATAATAAACAGACAAAATCTGTACGTACGTGATATAAGGTGATGCACCTCATACAGGAATTTCAGCAACTTTATTCATTTTTAACGTAAAAACATTTTAAAACCGAAAATATTGAAGATTCCATGTATATTACAAAAGCAACGGACAGGATTAATAGAGCATACTTTGAAAAAAAAGTCCGAAAATCTTCAAATTCATTGATAGAAAACTTCATGATTCAACAATTTTACAGTTATCCTGATATTGCTTGAAGAAAGTAAAAGTAAATATATCGATTATCGATACCGGCATCTTGGAAAATTTCTGTTTTCAATGCTAGAGTTATCCACCACTTTTGCATTCACGAACACTGGATCGAGGTCTTGAAGAAAAAGCAAATTCAGTTGTTACTGCCAAGCTTTCGACCTGGTCATCATCAGAACAAAACAATCTTAAATATGTGTACGGAAACTAATGAAGTTGCAGGCATTGGCAATGTTCGGACTGCGTCGGTCTTCAAGGAAATTTCAAATCACCTTTAAAAAACTGATCCAAAATTTACGTATCGGAAAAATGACAGTGACAATACCAAATTATTGTGGTAGAATACGAATGGAAGGGAACTATATGGACAAAAGCATAGATTATCGATTATATACATCGTTATGGACAGATATATACATAAATATTTATAATTAAATATCGATTGTCTAGAAAAACATTTTATCAGGAGGAGGACAGAGATATACAAAATGAGTGGAATATGTATGGAAGAGGAATTTAGGGACGAAAACTTTGATTAGCAATTATATAAAAACATATACATAGAAAGATATAAATACACATAAATATGAATAATAAACTCTCTGGTTTCGATATATCGATTGTCGAAACCGACATCTTATCAGGAGAGGGAGAGTGTAAATATAAAATAAATAGATTAAGTGGGGAGGGAAAATTTAAAAACAAAAACATCGATTCGCGATTATAGACAATGTATATAATATGAAAATATACAGTTCTCTAATATTATCGGTTTTTTTGGTATATCTCTAATATCTATACCACCCTAATTATTTAATTGTATTAAATACTATTAATATATATTACAGTAATATATTAATTATATTGAAATATTAAATGAATTGAAACTAAAGAAAAGCCTTTTTAAAAAAGATGGTTCCTACTCACATAAGTTGTTTCGAAACAATCCGGATTTCGAGCCCTTTAGCTCATCGTCAGGTTGAAGGGTTTCCACAAACACGTCTCTCGACATGAATCGCAGACGTGAACCCGCTGATACCCCCGCCAACGCGACGTTCCAATGAGGAGCCGGGTTTTTTAATGGCGCTCAATTTGAACGTTCGAAAAGCGGTAATTAGAACACAAATAACAATTGTAATAGTAAATACTGTAAGAAATTAATTGTAAATTAGTGATTAAAGATAAAAAATTAAAAAATAAATAAAAATAGAAAATAAAATAATTAGAATAATACCTTAATATTATTAAATTGTTATAAACATAATAACAATTAGAATAATTAGTTTAATTATTTGGACGTTTAATATTATTTATATACATATTTAAAATGGGAGCTAGATCAAAATCTGTTGTATTATTAATGCATATATCACCATGCTCAATTTTACATTTTTTTATTTCAAATTTCTCAAACCAATCTAGTTCTCTCCCTTTGTGAAACTATGTAACACTGTTATTTAAATTTGAATTGAAATTATGTTTTGTTTCTTTTAGATGGTCTTTGAATTCCGAAAATTTGTTCGTCTTAGGCAAATGTTCTTTTACTTTCGTTTTTATTTCTCTACCGCTTTGTCCTATATATTTAATATTACAGTAATTACAATTGAGTTGGTAAACCCCGCTTTTTGTCATGTTGTCTACCTTGTCTTTAGGTTTTGAAAGGATGTTTTTTACTGACTCCGTACTTCTATAAGCTATTTTAAAACCTTCTTGTTGAAAAATTTTACTAACTTTTTCCGATAATTCACTAATGTATGGCAAACAACGTAAACCTAATGATTCATTTATGGTGGGGTGGCAGAGTCCTATTGTTGATTCTTTTAAAGTTAATTTTTTTATTCTTTTAACTAGTAACCTATCAGCAAATATTTCTAGATACCCGTTGTTTTTTTGCTATGGTTTTAATAGTATCTAATTCTTTTTTATAGTTAGCAGGAGTTAATGGAAGTTTTAACGTTCGGTCTATGAGCCAAATGAAACCAGCAGCCTTTTGAGACCATGGGTGGAAAGAATCCGCTGGAATCATAGTGTCTGTAGTTGTGGGTTTTCTATATAAATCTATTTCTATTAGGTTGTTTATTATGGACAATTTTAGGTCTAAAAAGTTCAAACAAGCATCTTTGTTAATTTCCAATGTAAAATTTATATTACGGTGTAGAGAATTAATTAGTTGGAGGAATTCTTTGAGATCCTCTAATGTTCCCGACCATATGCATAAAATATCGTCTACATAGCGTTTCCCAAAATGAACATATTTAATTAATTTGTTTTTTGATTTCAACAGGGTTTTTTCAAAATTATCCATGAATATTTCGGCACAAAGTGGGGATAATGGAGACACCCCATTGGTAACCCTTTCATTTGGTAAAATTTATTATTGAATTTACAATAATTAGATAGTAGGCATATATTTAAGAGGTATATCATTTTTTACAAATTCGTTAATTCTCGGTAAGTTTTTGTTTTATGAGTTTAGCACATTATTCAACGGGGATATTTGTGAATAAATTAGTAATGTCAAATGACACACACTAACACACAGTTGTTGGGTATTTTGATGTTATTTAATTCTTTTATCAATTCTAAAGAATTGTTGATATGTAAAGTAGCGGTATTTTAATAGCCGGCTTTTCTGTTATTGGGTTGTCCGGAAAATAATGCAGGATTTTGGTATTAAACAAAAAAAAAGAAACTAGTTACTTTAAAGCAATGTTCTTTAATCAAAATANATACAAATGAGTAATCCTGTAAACGTAAACAGAATATTTTATATAGATTTTTTTTAATGAAAACTTAAAATCCTGCATTATTTTCCGGACAACCCGATACAATATCGATTTTTTATATCGAATTTTATATCAAAGTGTATAGATTGTCTTGATGAAGTGATAAGACATAAAAAAAATTATATTGCTAATTAAATGTTGTTTGCATCGAATGATTTGATTTGTCAAATCAAGGTCGAGCAGTATTTAAAAATTTACTTGTCTGAGAAAAATTACATGCTGTTTTCTTAACGATATTTTACTTGTTAACCAAACCTAAAGTTTTAAAAAGTTTAAACGGAAAAGAACAATTTTTGACAAAAGAAATTCTGTTCAAATTGAACTAATTTATCTAGTTATATATATATAAAAATAAAGAAAAGTTTGCAAAAACTCCTGCATAACTGTTCTATGCTAATATATATGACATAGTTATATTAACATAATAATTAGCATTACGTAATATTTTATGTCAATTAGTTTTGTTTTTAATTACGTTAGCACCTGTTGTGTATATAAGGCATTTAAGCTATAAATTGTAACACATTTGTTAAGAAAAAATTAATTCATAATTTATTGGTAGTTTCGATGTATTCATAAGATCGGATGACCATCTCTGGATCAGTGGGACGGCCGTTACATCGACAAAAATAAATAACAGAGCCAACAACAAAAAGGTGAAAACCCGGTGCCCGATTGCATTTTATGCCTCCGGTATAAATATTCATTAATCCAAGAAGTGGAACATTCAGGTGTATAATGTTAAAAGGGCCTGACAAAGTCGCTCTTGGCCATAAACATAAATCTACGGGCCGAACGGCGCTCCTGAACCTGTGGGGGGGGGGTGAATAAATTTTCGAAACCATTGTTTTCTAAAAAAAAAAGGAAAAGAAAGAAAGGAAAAAAAGACGCAGATGGACTGCATCTTACGATCAGCGACGTGGGGCACCAAAAAAAGGGGAGATATCTCGAGGTAATGAGCCATGATCATTACTGAATCCGAATCAATTGTGTTCCGTATCCAGAAAAAAGACAATAATGAAAAGGACGCAGAAAAGGATTCTTCCTTCTAGACTGCCAATAATAACGATATTTTTCTATTTATAATAGATATTTTTTAATGTTTGTAGTATCAATTCTTATGACATAATAAATCGAACTTATATACAAAGTGATCAGATAATTTTATGGTTATCTTTATGGCAATCGCGAATCGCCTTTATAGCTTTTGATAAATGTAGATATGTTGTTTTTGTAGATATTCCTCTGACAGAGAACACAGGCATTTTTATAAACATTATAATAAAATATTCACCCGTAGATATAAGTANCTATATATATATATATATACACACACACACATACATACAGGGTGGCCCCAATCGATTCAGCCCCACTTCCAGATCTTATAGGAAATTGAGCGCTGAGTAAAAAAGGTCTTATGAACCTGTGTCCGCAAACCCTTCAGTTCAGAGCTACAGGCAAAAAACCATGAAAAGCCACGTTTTTTTTTACATTATTCCTGAAATTGTTAGTAAACCTAGCCTGAACGTAAAACAGAACAACATCTGTAGGGGATTAATTTCTGCGTCGAATGAGATTAAAACCAGCCTAATCGACCGAAAATTTCATTTTTGGCGATTTTTCGAAGTTAGGAGGTGAAGGGGTACACATAATTCACCGTTTCTGACATTTTTATCGAAAATTCACAACTTGAACTGTTTTCTGATGGGTACTGCCTACGGAATGAAATAATGTACGAAAAATCTGAACGGCAAAACGAAGTTGTGAATGTGATTGGGGCCACCCTGTATATATAAAATTAGCAAATCGATATTTTGGTATCTGAATTTCAATACTCTATACATATTACTCTGATAATCAAGGACAAAGGACCTTTCTTTTCCTTTCTTTTACAGTTTCTTGACACAGATGCATATCGATATTCCATATTGCAAAAATATCGATATTATTAACGAGAAATAACGATATCTACCTGATACCTTGCATTTTGAATTTCCATTTGTTCTTGCATCTTTTTGTTTCATGAGAAAAGACGATTTTTTATTACCGAGAAATTAATTCCTGCCGATATTTTTGATATTGAGCATCGATATTTTTCTTTTAGAATTTCAATTTTTATTTCTTTAGATCTTGCTATTACATAAGAAAAAGAATAATTTTTGCCGATTGCTTGTTAGGTAATTTGATAGGCTATTAATGATGTATAGATAAAAACTGAAGATACTATTAAAGTGCAATTAATTCTCATTGACACTTTTGATTTAGCGAATCTACAGTTTTCTTCTAGATTATTGATTTTCATCCAAGATATTGCTGTTCAATGTGAAACGTGGAATTTTTTTACTTGTAGAGGATTACTTAAAGATGGACGTTGGTCTCTATATTTCAAAAATATCAATATTATTACGGAGTAAATAATACATATCAATTCTTTCGATATCGCGAATCGATATTTCGTTTCTACAAAATTGATATTTTATCCTAGATATTACATTAGAAAAGAGGAACTATCAATATTGTCGTCAAGCAATTAATTTTTGACTTCATGAATTTATATTTTTCAGAGACGTTCCTCAGATAATTAATGTTAAATTGAGAAATTTTAGTCGAGATAAAAAAGTGTGACGACCGGGATTCGAACCCACGACCTTCGGCTAAATTCGCCGCTGCTCTACCACATGAGCTATCGTCACTTCGATCCGCTCGGACACTAAATTAAACTTGAAAAATGGCGAAAAGGAGGGAAAATTCAAAAGGTGGGGTTGAGATGGGACGTTGCTGTCCGAGCGGATAGAAGTCACGATAGCTCAAGTGGTAGAGTAGCGGCGTATTTAGCCGAAGGTCGTGGGTTCGAATCCCGCTTGTGACACTGACTTTTTTATCTCGACCAAAAACCTCAATTTAAAATGAATAATCTGAGGAACGTCTTTGAAAAATATAAATTCATGAAGTCAAAAATTAATTGCTTGACAACAAAAATTAATTAGTTGAAAAGAATTTATCTGGTCAAGCGGACCACGAAACCTAATAAATATTCCTCAGATAGTTGAAACAGAAACCTTTCTTCTTACGATGTCATATTATTTGGGTTTTTTTTTCGACACGACAAAAATATCGAAATTATTTTAAAAAAACTGAATAGAATCGATGGTTTTGATATTACCATGAATCGATGTTTTGCTATTGCAATTTCGATTTTTTGTACCTAATCCTCTCGCAACTAAAATATTTTTTTTTACTATTACACATTCGATAGGAGTATACCCATGTAACGATATTATTTTAAAGAAACCTAATATTTTAATGTAGATACTTAATCATCAATTTATGCTTATATGGTGACAGGAATATTTTCAAAAATTCAATTACATACTTATAAGGAAAGATATATGGTCTATTACCAAAACTATCTACATTATTTCAGAATACATAGATCCATAAATCTATCGATATTGTTGATTTTGTAGATATTTATCTACGTTATATATGAGTTTATCCATGTGATAATTAGAACTCCGATTTTTTGTTTTATTTGTCCAAATTTGTCCGTTATGTAGTAAAACATTTTATGTATGTATTGTTGCTTTTGATATACTGTAAGTGTAAAATTTCACCTCTAGTGCGTTCAGAAATATATAAAAGTGGCAACCCACCTGTAAACATTATTACAGTCAGATAATATTTCCTCGACGCAGAGGGGGAAAAATAGGGAAAATAAAACAATATACGTCCAAATCGATAAAGGTATATCAATGTAAATAGAGTTATTCGGAGACCGACCGACCATTGAGGAGATCCCGTGGTAGAAAATCCACCGGGGGAGGGAAAATAACGATTGAATTTACGACTTAGAAGAGAAATAAAGGAAAGGGGTGGAAGGACAGTGAAATGAAAGGCTAACTGTACAGCGGAGGATATTTTAAAGGTTTGTAGGAGGGGGTTGTAAATCTTGTGCCTGAGCTAATGGTTCGACCCATGATGGGACATATAATAAAGGAAAGCCCTCGTTCTCTTTCTCTCTCTCTTATTCTCTTTCTCTTTCTCTTATTCTCTCTCTTTCCCTTCCCCGAGAAAAGGCAACCCGTCCTAAAAACGAGGCTCTTCATGATTTGTACTCTCCACGTCCCCACGACATAACCGACGGCCCAGAGGGATGAAGCATTTTCTGTAAAATTAGGCCCTCACGATCGCCCTCCTCTCACCACGAACTAGCAATTTTCTTTTCATCAATTCTCTTTTTCTTTTGCAATATTTAAATTCAGGGAGAGATAAAAAAAAATTAACTTTGGTTCTAATTGGTTAGAACAGCTTTTATCCTGACTGCTCATAAATAAATAAAAAAACTAGACTTCTCGCCGTTATTAAAGGAAATTATTAGATGTATTGATTTTTCATAAAATATGAAATGAATTCCAAATTTGAGGTGTTTTAATCTGCCAGGTAAATATTTGCCCCATTTGCTCTGATCATACAACTTAGAACGCAAACGTAAGTAGATAAGGTAATAAATACAAGTAAAGAAATACCAGTAGAAAACAATCTTAAGTACAAAAACATATTCATACACAATAACAATCGAAGGGGGGCGTCGGTGGCCACGGTTTAGGCGTTGACACGGCGCTCATCACTGTAAGGTGAAGGTCCCGGGTTCGAATCCAGCGGCTTTGCATTCGAACCCGACATACTTACAAGTGGGCTTTTTTTTCCAAAAACACCGGCAACCCGAGGGTTTATATAACCTCTGCTGTTGAGAACCCTGGGGACAGACATACATCAGTCATAAAAACATAAACATCTACAAATAATTTATTATTATTTTATTTTGATCCTATTTGTACGTACCAGTTACTCACACAAAACGTTTTCGCTGATACTAATGGCAGCGCTGCACCCGGAGGTCATAAGTCATGATAAAGTAGCCAATTTTGGCTATCAGTGTGAGGGATTAAGGGGCGAGGAGGTCTCGAGGTCGATAGGAGTCGTGGCGGATTCTCGGGATGGGAGTGTGTTGAGAGGTCTCGAGCAGAAGGGTTAGGATCAAAAGGTTGGTCTGAAACTTTTGCAATCTGGAACTGATCAGTTCGTTGACAAAAGGGATTTAGAGGTAGTTGTGGATCGCGAGGTTAGTGACGTACTAAGGAGCGTAGAAGATTTATCTGAGGAATTTTGGATGGAAGGATTGGATGCGCAGGATGTTGGATGGTTTGGCAGTTCCACTCCGTATATCGGTCGCAGTTAGGTGTTGTATAAGTTTAGTTTAGTGTTGACGTTCAAGACGGATTTCGGTCCTAGAAGCCTTCGTAGTTTTCTAGTTTTTTACTGTGTCTCTTAAATCTCGCATGGGGATTTCACGCCAGTCCTAAGTATTTGACACGAATGGGAGAAGACGGAGGACAAACGTGTTTTTCAACGTGAACGTACACTGAATACACTTTTCTTCATCAGTCTTGTCATCCACTTTTTGCACCGGTCTTCGATATGTAGTGTTCTTAGATGTTGGAGGAGTTTAGATAGGATTCGAGTTAGAGGACACCTGCGGTATCGTCTGTGTAGGTTGTGATTAGAGTTTGTAGTCGGTCAGTAGTTAGAACCAAGAATGTCGGACGCCGGTTTGAATCGGACTGATTTCCACAAAACCTCACTTTGTAACAGAACAAAAATAATGATCATGATTTAGAGACAAAATAAATCAATCGCAGGAACATATGGTCACAGTGTAAAGACTACACACTTAGAATCAAATAATCTCAGTGAAAATGAGACAAACCCATTGACGTAAGGTAGAATGATTTACTTTGTAAAAATGCGCCGTACCATTTGCGAAATTCTTGTCTAGGGTAACATCCGTTGGCCCGTCCAGTCTCGCTTTTGCCGTTAGTGAATCGCGGTTTTTGGCTCATCGCCATATTAAAAAGAAGTCGAGCCAGTGTGTCGTGTCGCTTTGATGGTTTTAAACAAAAACCGAATCGGTGAAGGATAAATTTAAGCTGTTTGAACATTCTCAGACGCGTCGAGCCGAAACCTGTCAGCCCGGGAGATGATCAGCTTTGATAAAATTGTTGACCACTCGCTTTTTTCGACTTTGTGTATCTTCTCCGTCCGTATTTCCTTTAATTTAAACGGCTGCCAGGAAAAATTTTCGGCAACGCGCGTTCTTCGCATTTCCAAGGTGGAATTTTAATTTAAATCATATTTCGACTACGAAAGGGCTTTAAATTCGTCTTAAACGAGTTGAACAGTTGTCGAGTGGTGGCGAATCCACTTAGTGCCGTTTGTCTAGCCAGGATCGGTTTAAACGGAACCGTAAGAGGTGACTATTTGCTCTGACAATAGGATTAAGGTGGGCTTTGGTGGTCAATGCCTTGGGCGATTCAAGCGTCAATCCCATTGTCTGAAGATTACACACGGCCGGAGTTAAAAACTCTTAAATGACAGCCCTTCCACAAAGGGAGTCATTATCTCGAGTCAACCAGATTCCACGCCGATCCCTCCTTTCTGGCTCTTATCACATGGAAATTGCAAAATTGTGTGTGTCTGCCAGGGTAATGATCCGAACATCGCTGATGGATTTCTCGGGTCAATAAACGAGGAAATGTTACCATATTTCATCTTGAAGACGTCACTGCTTATACAATTCTACCAAAAACTAACAAAAAATTTATAAAAAGATATATACCTAACTTAAAAAAATTATAAACATACAAAACACACAATAACAATCATTGTAAAACATACAAACACAAATGTTTAAATTTTCCACTCATTTAAAACTTGCCTGATAATAACACAATCAACGTGAAAAACTATCCTTCTTTCCGAAATCTAAGCCTAGATGCTATCCCAAACCAAAATTGAATGTAAAATCATTTTAATCACTTGTTCCAACTCTTACAATTTGTCATGTAAATATTCTAATTTGTATAACAGAATGAAATATTTAGGCTTAATAACGGTTAAATTTTAACTTTCAAAATGAAACACTATTTTATTTTATTATTTGGAGGTCGAGGTCGGTAGGTGCGGTCTGGTGTGAGGTTGGTTGTAGAAAAACATTTTCTTTACCGTGCCAACGTTTCGACCTTTATTGAGATCATCTTCAGGGCTCAGGGCTCCTCCAGACTGGCTCTCTCTACATGAGACACATCTACACGGAAAACAAACACTTTGAGAGAGCCAGTCTGGAGGAGCCCTGAGCCCTGAAGATGATCTCAATAAAGGTAGAAACGTTGGCACGATAAAGAAAATGTTTTTCTAAAACCTACGTCACATAAGACCGCACCTCACGATCTCCAAATAATCATTGGCTAACGGTCAATAAACACCATACATTTTATTTTATTTTATTTTTTAAAGTGCAGATTGATCAAGTCGTCTTGTTCGGTGACAGTACATCTTAAGCGGAGTGGAATACCGTAAATCATAAACTTTCATCTCAATCCGTTCAAAAGTTTCGAATTTTTAGGTTTATTTAAGAAAAACCCGTTTCTTTAAGTAAAAAACCTCAATTTTCTCACCCTAACATAACAGTTTTCAACTTTTGACCGAATTTTTAGATTTACGGAATTTCCTTTTTGAGTAGTCCACTATTGTTCTACAAATTGCCAGTCTACGTACAAAATGACTGCAAAAATATCTTGAAATTTGCGAAATTGTCTTTTCGGATCCACTCCTTTAAACCGTACCCTCTTAATTACATGTTTAAAAATGTCAACCCGGCTAAAACTTAACATTTTATGAGCTTTATAACGGTTCATTCGAAACCTCGATTATTTTGACTTCGATGGGCAATGTAAATTGATAATTAGCAAATACTTCTGAAATAATTGCATAGAAAACAAACAAACTTATAGAAATTATGAATGATGGAGTTGAGTGTGGAGTTCAATCCTTTTAAAAAGGATAGAAACAAAATTTTTTACAATCCTTTAAAAAAAAAATGGTGTCTACTAACAGTACGTTGTTTCGCAATAATCCGGATTTCGAGCCCTTTAGCTCATCATCAGCTTGAAGGGTTGCTGCAAACACCTCTCGACATGAATTGCAAAAGTAAAAAGGATTGAACTCCATACCCACTCCATCATTCATAATTTCTAAGAAACAAAATGTTCTTTAGAGTAATAAATAAAGAATAAGCCCGAACCATGAGGTTTATGGCAGCCTACTCCACTTAAGAACTACCGGTAATATTTTTTTCACAAGAAGAGCTGACCGCTGTGCATGTGTATGTGTATACACATGTATATATACACACCCCCGTGGACAGAGGCACTTACTTTGGTTAGGTCACGGGGCCATCGTCGTTTGAGGCGACGTGGAGCGTTTTGGGAAGAGAAGAGGAGAGGGCTTGAAGAGTAGGGCTAGGATGGAATTGAAGATTAGAGTGAAACTTGACGAAGGGAATGTTAAGGTCATTGTGGATACTGAGGTTGGAGACGTAGTAAGGAGTTTGGAGAATTCTTCTGAGCACTTTTGATTAAAAAGCTTGGATTGATTGGATATTAGAAGGTTTGGTCGTACCCCACAGCGTATGTCCAAATATGTCCAATTAACATAACACAATTGTACTCCAAAGCCTGTCTATTTTGCTTTAGCTCAATTTTTTCTGATTTATGGGATTAATTCTTGTGGAGGGTCGATCAAACGTATGCCTATTAAAAAAATAATAATATTCACACAAAATTGCTTATTAAAAATTACACCAAGCAAGTAAAGTGATACCGCACAATTGTAGTAAGAGAAATAGTAATAAATCTAAAATGACAGTAAACACTTAAAAGAAATCATTAAGAAATTAATGAAAATAACAAACCACAATATAAATACAAAAAAACAATAATAAACACAACACAAAAATATCCCTGGTGAACGCGCACCCACGCATCCACACAGAACGATCACAATAATAAATAGAAAACACAATAGTAGAAAATCAAGAATACGAGGGCGTTTTAATTTTTTATTTATCTTAAAATGAACGGCCTACCGTTAGAATTTAATCAATTGTGATAAATTTTCGAAAAAAAACCCGAATCTGCGTAATAAATATTTTAAGCGATAACCTTGTCTTTATGGGGTTAAACTGAAGATAATTGCATCTCATCGGTTACTGGTTTTTTGGTCTTTTTTTCTCTTTTCTTTTGTGTTTTGACGAGGGTATCAGTTTTGAGTTATTGAGTTTCGTTAAATAGGTGGAAGTAGCATGTCGGAGCTGGAAACAAATGGCTTAATAAATGAGAGGAAGGGCATCTGTCTTGCGCTCGTCTCACATAAGACTTTTGACTTAATACTCCCGCCAGAAGAAATTACGAGAAGGAAAACTGAATAAAAGCAATAGAAATAGGGAAAAAACACGCCGCCCAATTTTACCTTTTAATAAGATCACAAATCACCATGACTCAATAAAAATATATTTGAAAGGAGTTATTCCCCGGGTTTGCGAGGGTGGGAAAAATCCTGCGGGGGCAAGTCAAGGATTGAATTTACGACTTTGAAGAGAAATCAAAGGCAAAACAAGAGTAACAACGTTTTAAAATAGGAGACAGTTGTAAATCTCGACTCAACAATCAAGTCCTGTTCGCATTCAAGACATTTTCAATGCTTTCATTACACCCTTAGGTTTTCCCTGGTTTCTTTTAATTTCAATCAATATGATTAGCACAAGGGTGAAAAACTTAGGTGAGAGTTGTAAAATAAAATTTTCTAGAGTATTTTATTGAGTCTTCTATCAAAATATTGATAAAAGAATGAACATTAACATTGTCATCATCCCTTTTCAGGTGGCCAATCAATTCTTTCGGTCTGCCTTGTTTTCCTTTTTATCATAACAATCTATTCCATGCAGTAATTTTATGTGGTCGTTTCTTTCTTATTGTACTTTAATTGTAGGGATTTGAAATTAACATATTTGTCATCTATTAATTGATCATAATTGATAAGTTATTATTCGTACTTCCTTATAGAAGATGGCGTAAGCCGAAACGCGTTCCAATGACATTTTAGCCAAATGAAGAGGACACGTATCCACTAGAATGATGAAGTACCGGTCAGTTTAACATATTTTTGTAATTTTTTGTGCAGTTAGTTATAAAATATAACCCTTGTCCGGGTCTATTCTAGCTGTATTTATGTTGTTGTTTGTACAACTCTTTAAATGTGCTTGGTACGGCCTTTCAATAATATTGGACACCATGTGGATGTTGAGGTAGTTTAACGTTTCAGTCTGATAATGGGGGGATGATTTACTTATTTTTGTAATTTAATGAATAATAAATGATCACTTATTTGTAATATTGGTTCTTACGTAAGCAACAATTTGAGCATCTTATCCGCTTGTTCGCTCTGTGTTTAATGGTCATTAACACATTTGGCATACATAGCGAGCCTAGGCGGACCTGGATGATCAGAAGTCAACCTATTGAAAGCAACCGTTAAATTTATTATATTATTAAAATAAAAATTTCTCAACATTAATAATTTTTAGCAGGTGAATAATTTGATCCTTTTTGTTCCGCATGATCTGTGAGAAGATGCAGACCAAATTGATTAAATTGGAGACACGCCATAAATAAATCAAATTGAACAATAAAACGTAAAGATATCCACGCAGATATAAAAATTTGTTTAATTAATATAATAGAAAAATTGAATTCTTGATGTTTGTAGCATGATTCCACTACGCCCTAATTATTAAGTAATTATAATTATAAGAAATAAATGATTAATTGGTCAAATTCTATTGACGGGAGAGAAATTTTGTAAACTGTGAGGGGGCGCCTGCGGACACAGTTATCAATGGACAGTTGGCAGCAATGATCGACCACACTGCGTTTTAGTGTTAAACGAATGTCCGTCAGTGCGGAATGTTTCACTTCTTTAAATATAAGAATTAAAAACATTTCCATCTCGTTTTTACTGCGAAGAATATTAAGTAAGTGATTAATTAATAATAATAAGAAATAACGTTTTTCAAATCAATAAGAATATAAATAAATAATTTGGTAACATGAAGACTGTCCACCGAACCTGACTGGTTTGTCAAAATTCTTCCAAAGTAACTAATAATTAAAAAAAAGAAAAGAAAAATCCATGCTAGAAAATTTATATAATATAATTCTATTAATTTGTTGTTTTTCTGAGCATTTTCATTGTTTCTGATGATCTAAGTCCGCCTATTCTGGCTGTGGATATCACATATATACTTCTATATAACCTAGATGGTTCACGACAAGCGGGGACCAACGATCAAAGTGTTTACACACTAAAAAATTATTAATACTGAGGAATGTTTAGTTTAGTAATAAAATAAATTTATTAATGGGTGATTTCAATTGTTTGACTGTACCACTTATCACCCAGATCCGCCTATTCTGGCTGTGTGTATGCTCATCCAAGATGGTGGGACAACTGCCGAAAACACGGACAAGCGGACACAAATGATCTAATTGTTTACATTACAACATTATTATTGCTGAGGAATTCTTAATTTATAGTAAAATAAATTTATTAATGGGTGATTTCAATTATTTGACTGTCCCACTTATCACCAGATCTGCCTTTTTTCGCTGAGTATATCACAATATTCATCGAAGCCAACTGTCAAAAATGGCACTAAGAAGCGGACCACAAATAATGAATTATTCACATACTTTAAATTATTAATGTTGTGATAGCATAAGTAATTTGATTGATCTGTTATATTACTTAACTAAATGCCTAGAACAGTGTCGAATATTTATATATTCAGTTTCATTTATTTGTACCGTCTCAGCAACCTAATCAATTTGGTCTGGTTATTCTCCCAGCATATATTCGAAAATTGCGATATGCCAGTAGTACTCAGCGAGAATGAGCGGACCATTGTTCAATTTCTGACCCAGTTCAAATAATCGTTATTAATAAAGATCCAAGTTGAAATTGAGTGTGAAAAATTGCTTTTATGTACCATCCGTTGTCTTCTGATTTTACTTCTAAAATTTTCTTTTTAACACAAAATTCCTCTTATCTAATTGTTTTCTTTTGTTCTGTTTCAGGTGAGTACTTCTTTGGTGACAATTTTCATTTCCTGGACCGAATTCGACCAGTCATAAGTCGGTGGAAATGTCCTAGGTCGGGGATAATTGCCCACCACACCCCCTCCGGTCCCCGATGCTAGAGTTTCACCCCCTTATTATATTTATCACTACACTCGCCCACCTTCCTCGGGCCCGCTTCTAATTCCCTGAATTATTGTCCTAATTCTCAAAGCCGGGTTTACGCTTTTCCGGCTGATTTATCGCCATTTTATTACGCCTTCATGACGTCGTTATATCCTGTCATCCCGGGGGGAATTATAACCGATTATTTGCCCCGTTTACCTTTTTCCAACTCACCCCTTTCCATTCTCTCTTGCGTGTATGGGTGGATTTTTTAACTTTTAATTCCGGCCTTGTTGATGATTTCCCACTTAAAACTACATTCAAAAAACGCTCCTATTATAAAACGCCTGTTATTACTACTTACTTACTACATACTTACTTGGACAAGGTCCTAAGAGGATTAAAGATTAGGCGGCTCGGATTCCTAGAAGGATAAACCATTGTTTGAAAGGTTCAGGTTTGATTTTATAATTATAACAGTTCATAACGTTCACTAACATATTTGTAATAATAATGGTAGAAAGCAGAGAATAAGCAAACCTGGATTGCTATTCATCATATCTATCCAGGTCTGCCTATTGTCGCTAGGTTAATGAGATACGTGATGAGAAGATCAAATATAGCGAACCACTGAAATCGCAGCGGTTACAAAATGGACCAAAGTGATTAAATTGCGAATACACTGGATTTTAATAATGGCAGTGTGAGTTTGAGCTTTAAAATAAATTTATTCTTAGATGGTTACCACAAATCAATCTCCCAGATCATCTAGGTCCGACTATTCTCCCTGTGAAAATCGTAGAAGTGATATGACGATCATATGTCTATATTGACGTCTCAGCGGTTAAACAGTGTACGATAGTGTTTAAATTGCTGATCAACTAAATTTTAACACTTAGCTATGTGAGCTTGACCTGTAAATTAAATTCATTCTTAAATGCTTTCCACATATTGATCGTCCCTGATTATCCAGGTTAGCCTAGTTAAAGTTAAAACAACAAAAGCAAAATTTGTTGATATGTATGTCTTAATCTCAGAAGGTCCGAAGTATTGGTGTGTCGCATCTATTGGTACATGTCAGATGTTTTCTAAAGTCCAGTACATTAGGCAAACCGAATTATGTCTTAATCTTGTCAATAACGCAATAGCCTGTCATATTTATTTGTTTACTTTTGTTAGAGATGAAATAATTAGGATATTTTTATGTTAAATAATGTCGTGGGAGTTTGCAAGGTGATGAGCATGTAATTTTGGTCGTTACCGATCATCGTGGTCAGCCTATCTCTCTAAACTATCAAAAGTATATAAAATAACCTTTTATGATATTTTATTTAAGAAGTTTTTATCAAACCAGTTATGAGATTGATGAATGGTTCAAAAGTCTAAAGACCCTAACAGCGTTTAAACTATTTAGCTTTCAAAGCACCCATTGGATCATAAAAAAAGGGCTTTTCTCATAACGAAAGACAAAAGTCTGAGACAAAAATATAAAACAAATTGATGACACCCATCGATGAAATGGTGTATTTGTGGCCCCTTTGTCGAAAATAGACGCTCGCCCTCAACCGTGCTCACTTTCAAGGCTCGTATCAATTTGTTGAACCATCTTGGCAGCCTCCTTTCCTCGTTATGTCGCACAATGTCAATAAAAAGCTGAGGCTAAATCTCCTTTCGGGGTATTAACGTTTAAAAGAGAGGGTGTTTGTTTGGAAAGGCTGGTTTTGCGTACGTTTGACTATTGGCTACTTATCTGATCAAACCTCTCGACACAATTAGGAAAAGAGTTCGTTTTAAAAACTAGTATTTAACGGATCTGTAAATCACCGGGGATATGTTCAAATTAGCCGTGTGTCCTGTAATTACAGATGGCGAAAGTAAAAGGCGTAATTTATGATTTTCCATCGTTGCCCAGAGCCCGGGTCCCTGAAATTATTATAACCGCTTCTAATTGAAATAAGAGAGAAGGGTCGGAGATGTTTCGAATCCTCCTCGTTTGAGACGTAACAAATATTTTTTAAATCCACTTGTCTTCGAATTATTTATGTCGTCGGGCGTTGTTGGCAGAGGCGACGGGGTTGGCAGCTCTCGACCCAAGGCAGCATAAATAGACCCGACTATCTGCTCTGGGAAACGTCGAAAAAAGCGGCTCAAATCTCGGAAATAAAAATCACCCGACGGACTCGCTCGGCCACGGCCCAAACAGACGAGAGAATTTATAAATCACCTCTTTGTCTTCTTTAATCTGCGTCGAGGACCACGGCTGACAATTAGCCAAGCTCCGCGAAAGATGACAAATTTTCAAATGTGAACTGTTTTTCCCACATGTCCATTGAAGATAGTAAAATAGCGAAACTGTAAAGCTGTTTGGTTATTTGTATATTGCCGGTTAGTTCGTCATGCTCCGTTTTCTCTCCCTGTACATATTATTAGAACACAACTAGGGAGACAAAGTGGAAAAGAATGATAAAATCTTTTAGTGTTCAATTACCTAATTTTTCTTCTTTTCTTAATTGATGCTACATATATAAAGTATTTTTTATTTATTGGTTTGGCAAGAAAGTAATGTCGTTTTGCAATTATAGGATTAATTAGATCAATATTTACCTTTTTGCCTGTATTAATGACTTTGGATGAAAGTATTTCTTCCCACCAGATTTATTAGACTAATACATAATACATAAAAAACATACAATTGATACAAATTTCCTAGTATAAAAGAAAACTATATATATTTATATAACAAAAATTGGTACTATAGGCACCCTCGAGGTGGAACCTGTTTAAGGGCTGCCAGCAATACAAAGGTAAAAAAAAAGGGTTGAGGGGAAAACTGGTAACATTAATAAACGTGGGGAAAAATAGTAATAATATTAGTTACAAATTGTAACAATAGATTAAACCAACATAACAAAACTAAGAACTTTCCTTTTTAAATGGTAGGCACTAATTTTTTGTTTTTAGCCACTTACTCAAATAAACAACACTTGACTTTTTAGAAAATGTTTTGAGATTTACTTAACATCTTCTCATCAGGGACGAAATGGAACCACTTATGGCCTACATAGAGGAAATTCAACATAACTGTTAATTTTGGTTGGGGCAACACGCTATTTATAGGACATCTCTTATCATATTTATTATTTTTATATTTGTTGATATAATTTCCACCTCTATTAGAAAACAGCCTTATGGCTCGGAAAAGATAAAGGTATGATACGGGCAAAATGTGGTATTTGAGCAGGAGTGGCAGAGAGTGTTCCAATTTGAATTTAAATATAGGACATCTCTTAACATATTTATAATTTTTATATTTGTCGATATAATTTCCACCTCTATTAAAAAACAGCCTCATGGCTTGGAAAAGATAAAAGTATGATACGGGCAAAATGTGGTATTTGAGCAGGAGTGGCAGAGAGTGTTCCAATTTGAATTTAAAAAATATTGTACGGGTAATTTTTTTATTGTTGTTTATTTTATGAATTCCAGAAAGGGAACAGTGAAACTGAAAAATTGAGGGCAGTATTATTAATGCTGTAAATAGCTTGTTTGTTGGAATTGTCAGGAGCGGTCAAGAATGAGGTTGTTACGAAAACACTTCTTCATTTTTTGCTGTAGTTTCGAACTTTATTCTGGTCATCTTCAGAGCCTGGGTGATTTGCAAAACATACGTTGTCTGGAAAAAATGCAGTACATATGTAAATATAAATTTTGAACCAAGTATTTCATATTCACATGAAGTGTGGTGCTTTCCTTGTGGTGTCATATTGGTTTTGTATGAAATTGTTATGAAATTTGAATTTATGTTCTGCTGTTTTTATATGATTTGGGCATGGTGGGGTGAGGTACGCGATAAATAAGTAAAGTCCAACAATGGTTTGCTCGATTTAGAAAAGGAAATTGTGTTCTTGAAATTGATGCACGCAGTTGACGTCCTTTTGAGGATGCGATGAGATATTGAAACATAGACTAGAAGAAAATCCCTTTTTGACGACTCGAGAACTAGGAGACCACATCCATAGGTGTATACAAAAGTACGCTTCGTAGATCCCACCCGAATTCAGCGAATTTGGCGGATCGCATCTCAATTTGCTCTTCGCTCCTCTGTCGTCCCTCTTACGTCCCATTTCTTCATAGATTGGTAACAGGTGATGAAAAATCAATAACTTACAAAAACATTGTCTGCAAAAAAAGCTTATCAACCCCCTCAACGCCCCCCAGTTGTTCCAAAACAACAAACGCACGAAAAAAAGTATGCGGTGGACTTGGTGGGACATCACCGGCCCATTGCATTTTGAGCTTTTATCACAAGGGCAGACGGTTAATAGTAAACGGTCTATGAACAGTTAACCCGTTTAGACCTTCAAATAAAGTAAAACCGGCCTGCACTAGCAACCATAAAAGGTGTCCTGTTTTACCACAACAACGCCCGCCACCACGTTGCTTTGAGGACCAAACAAATTATTAGCTCTGAATTCGGAAAATTTTATTACTCCCACCATACTGTCCGGACATTTCATCTTGTGACTATTATTTATTTCTGTCATTACAAATTTTTTTAAATGGCCAAAATTTTGAAAGTGTTCAAACGTCTCCTGAACTCAAAAGTTGAGAATTTTCATGTGGAAGGAATAGACATCCTACCTGAAAGATACAAAAAGTAATTCCAACCAATGGACAATACATCTCCGAATAGTTAAAAACAAGCGAGGTATTAAAAAAAGAAAGATATATATAGCCTGCAAAAAAGTCATTATTTTCTTGCCAACCCAGTATTATTACAGCATGCCTAGTATAAGTATATACATGCAAGGAGTTCAACAATATACGTTTTGTACATTTGTGCAATATGCATTCTCGGTTATTCATCAATTGGAATAAATCCCGTTTTTTTCCTCTGAATGCAGGAAAATTGTAATAAAACGAAATTTAATTCAAATTAGCCTTATGGTAATAGTTAATAATAAGATGTAAATTCATATGCCAAGGATTTTAGAGTAATAATGATTTGAATAATGTTAATAGATTAAACCAAACCAACCAAGTCGTTAGTTAGGAAAAGTAAAAAAATAAAATCTAATTTAGAATAGAATTATTAAATCAGCTAGTACTGTAAAAATTTTGTGAATCTTTGACTGAGTTGGAAATTAGAGGTGACAGTTGGGTTCCGGTCCGCTTATTATCGCTATATATTTTTTTAAATGATTTTAATAAGCCTTCAGGTTATAAGCATAACTGTGTATGTTAGAAATTTGGTAATAAAGTGTATCTGTCTGGGGCTTCCGACATCTAGTTCATTTCAGCCCCCAACTAAGTCTATATTGTATTTACACTTTCAAACACTACATTCATACAAATAAATACATCCATACAGTACACTCATTCCGTTTGGTCGGTGGAGTACTTGGTATTCCTCCACCGACCTATATTCAAACTAATCTAGATTGGGGTCGATGGAGTACTTTTATAAATATTCCGCCATCGACCCCGAACACACACTCATACGCTCTTAACGTTCGAGGGGCGATGATGGCATTATATTTCACCCTCAACCCTCGCCATTCACGCTAATAAATACATGCACTCAGACAAAACATATATACACAACACATAAGACATATTATATACAATAAAAAAACCAATATCCCCTAAAAAGCGGAACGGGGACTCTGAAACTCGCTACATTGTTCGAGAACTCTATTTAAGTCCGGCGGCATGCCTACACGCTCTCTGTGGAGCCAAGGCATGACAAGCCTCTATTATGTGGAACACATCGAGCAACCTTTCTCTGCATAAGGGGCCCATGTGTCGACCGATTAATCCTTAATTTTAATTACTAAAGTATGAAAATGGTCCCTTGCGAAACTAGCTTGGTTATGATAGTAGTATCCATCATCATCCTCATCAACAGTAAAGAAAATTCCTGTCATACGGATGTTTAACGTCCACTAACGTTTTGTTATGTGTTATTTATTACATACTAAAAGTGCAGTGTGTAAGTGTATATTTCGAACCTAGAACCATACGAGTCAGACCCTTAACCAATAGACCACTGTCATTACCTTAATTTGAATAGATCGCTTGTTGAAAAACAGCGGGAATAGGCGGACTGGATGGTATTCAGGCTGTCAGATAGGAAATACGGCTTAAATTGATCGACCTAAACTAGGAATTCGTATGGAAACGAGCCTGAGACAGGGAAAGAGAGAGAATATGACGCGAATAAAAACTTAAGAAACCGCTGTCCTTGCGATTTATCTATGCCAGATCCTTGTATGCATACATTTTTTTTCTTTTAAGTGAACGTAAGTCACGGAAATGAATTCAGCCCTACTTCACGATTTACACGGAGCGAATTATCAACTTATTTAAGTCTGGAGTAACAATTTGTTTCCAGAATTGCATAGTCCATACGGACCGGGCCGTGTTCTCCACGGCTTTTACACGGCACTGTCATTATCCTGGGGCGAAAAACATCGCTCGCTTGCTCTTTTTCTCTCTTTCCCTTTTTCCCTCATAGTAAACAACGGGCGATAACGTAAGGCAAGAAGCGTTTGAAATTTATTCGGCTTAATCCGCCTTAATAGCCGGTGTGTTTCGTTCCTTCTGATTAATAGGCCGGATAAAAATTGAGCTCCGGGAGCCCTCCCGCACGCATTTGTAAAAATGCGTTATCATCAGTGAGAGATAGAAAAGTTTAAATAGGCCAATTTACAATTCTGGAAGAGCCTTCGAGGGAGGCCGAATAAGAGTTTTAATAAGAGAGCCATCCACTCATAAACAAATTTTCTAACTTTTGACCAACTTCATAAGTCTATAATATTCTTTCAATGAAATTTAACATCATATTTAATTTTTCTTGTGGCCTTAAGGCTGTCAGAAACGGACCCGTTTAATTTGCTAACCGGTGCATTTGAGATGGGTTTAAAAAAGTGTTGGGTATTTCAGTCGATCTACGAAGTTTAATATCGAAAATTGTTGGCACAGGGTCGGAGAATTCTTAGCATAGATAGCCATCCATTTCGGCCGGCTAACGGCTAATTAGTGTGCCAGTTTAAGTCGTTGAAAACCCCTCGGGATAACAACCGAGCCGTCAGAAAAAGTGAGATTTTTCTCGACACGAGACTATTAGAACAATGGACACATCCCAACAGCTTGTATATTTGCTATTTGCATTCTTAGATATAATTGTATGCGTGAAAAAAGCACAAATGCTTAAAAGTCGACATTCCCATGTCTAATTAATCTTGGTAATGAATAGATCCAGTTCACGAGCATGAATCCTTTAACGTGAGACGAAGCGAAACCAGTCGAACGCAGAAGCGATTTCCGAAAACCGAACCATTTTTCTGTTTAGTTGGTGCGGATTAGATATTTATTATAAAATGAGTCAATAGGTTTATGTGTGCATGTTGAAAGGGAGTGGACGTATTTCGTGGACAGCTTGTGTATTGAATGCTTCAAGATGATGGGTCATCTTTTATAGTTTTCTAGCTTCTTAGTGTTGTAAATAATCCCGCATATCGATATTTCCTTCTTGTAATTAGTTGTTTTTAAATTTGTTCTAATGGCTATTCAGAGACGATTCAAGTGTTTTAGATTGTCTGGAGTTATTCGGACCGTGAACAGATTACAAAATTTTCTTACGAAGTCTAGTTTTTAGACTAATTCAGTAGTGTGAAATAACGTTTTATTTAATTGATTTTTGACATAAAATATGCCCTACACATTACGTTACTATTTAAAAAAAATTACCTGGAAATGTATTTCATATTATTTGTTTTCTTCCGATTATATGGAATGAAATATATAATAATTTTTAAAAGGTAAGCCTTCATAATAAAATGTAAAATACTAATGTCGTTTGTTATACGTAGATTTGTAAAAATGTAAAACTGATCTGTTGATGGGTGTAAATTCCCGAACGTCCGAATATATGTTTAAATAAGTAACGAATTTACTTTTAAAAAGCCCAAATGGATTTTTTTTTAGCTAAAGTCAAAAAGTAAATACTTGTTATATTTAAACATGATAACATTCTGGAAGTGTATAATTTCACCAGAAGCCAAACATTTTAACGAATACAACTTCACTAAGTATACAGGAAAATGCAAAATGCTAAAAATATATATCTAATTTACACCTTATACACTGTGATGACGTTAATTTATATAGAAGCCAAACACACATGATTATTTACATCGCTAAAAGGCTAGAAAACTGTGAAAAGATGTCACATCATCGAGACGTAATGCATTACATAATGTTAATTTGACCAGTAGTCAAAAAGTTGAAAGAATTCATTAAGAAAGCCTAGTCTTTATACATTGTACGAAATCCGGAATCTTAATTTGTAAATTAGCCAAATATAGGTTAGTTGAGTTATATTAGTACGAAGCTGGATTATTGTAAAACGATATTGGCCATTTATATACATTTTCAGCGCACTGGTGATGGCTGTACAGACTTCAGGAACGAACTCGGATATTATCTGTTTAGAAACTAGAAGAAAGTATACATGAGGCTTGCATATGAGTCTCCACTTGCGAGGAAATAGAGTGATTGATAGCATGTTGATAGCAGAAACTGGCACCCTAAAATTCGTCTCCTTTTTCGAAATCTGTGATCCAACCATTTCCAAAAGACATTCGAAGTAGACTGGACTCATCCGAACAAAATTTCGTAATCCCATTTCGTCTTCCAATCTAAGTGTCAAGAAGATCGTGCCCATGCTTATTCTGATCCTTGAATATCCCACGAACCAACCAACGTGGTGGCTTTTTGTTAGCTCTTTTATTACTCCGTAGAGCTACGTAAAGTGCTACTGCAATCCTCGAGAGCGCGATCTCGTTCGACATGGCTCAGACTCAAACTAGATGCGGACACGATTTCCGGAGCGACAATGTTGCGGGGCAAAGATTCTGCGACATGTATCCGAGAGTCTGCGAAAAAGAGTCCGAACAAAGAATCCCAGTGCGTACTAGGCTTAAGAAGACAGATAAGACTGTAAATATGCTGCTTCTTGATTCTAGAAGTGTATAATTTAACCAAAAGTCAAAAGGTTTTGAAGATGACATCAACAACGTCACAAAGAAGCTAGAAAACTATGAAAAGATCTCATACTGTATAACATCATCCACATTTCAGAATGTTAATTTAGACATTAGACTAACATGGGTCATTAGTTACTCGGTTAAGAAGATAGAAAATTATGAAAAGAACATCTTGAATTAATACAATGTGAGATGTTAATTTAGCCGGTAGAAAAAATGATGAAAGACGTCGTTAAAAAATCCCAAAGTTGGAAGAAAAATGTTAAAGAATGTTTTGAGTCAATTCAAATAACTATAAGTCAAAAGTTTTGAAAATGACATCGACAACACCACTAAAAAGCGAAAATATTTAACTTCCTCTGTAATTTATACATTATACAATTCCAGAATGTTAATATAAACATTAGCTCATCATAGGTTACATAGCTAAGAAGTTGAAAAATTATGAAAATATGTCACATCTTTAATTAATACAATATGTGATGTTAATTTGGCCAGTAGTCAAAAATTATTAAAGAAATCATTAAGAACGTCTCAACGAAGGCAGAAAACTGTCTTGATTCTATCCAAATATATTCTAGAATGATAATATATCTATAAAGTTTTAATATAAGCATAATTACAGATACGATTGTACCAGAAACACTTGGTAAAACCTTACAATTGCAAGTTGTTAGGAAATTGAATCGTTAGAAGAAAAAAGTCTATTGGTAACCAGTCAAAAGGATTAAAGAAGATATTAATAATTTGACTGAAAATGTAAAAGCCCAAGAAATAATACAGAAAAACCTCATTTCCCCGGCAGTATGTAAATATAATTTATTCGGCTTGATTACGAATTTGATTTACATCGTTTCCCCTGTCGTGCGCGACGGGCTGCGGGGTGGGAAAAAAAGCTCCATCTCATTAGATATGTACGGAGGATATCGTTTTGGGGTCCGAGTTTCTTTTTGTCAGGACGAGGTGTACGTCATCTAAAGTAGGGGGACGCGGACGCCCCGGGGATTTATAGTAATGGATCGGCAACTTAAAAATGAATATTTCATCGGGAGCCTCTGTTTTCGGCCATCGGATCTCCACTCTTTAGATAGAGATCTAATTTCAAATTGAATGATTTGTTGCCTCGAATTTACCAACGGTTGGTGCTTTTCTTTTTTCACCGGCTGGGTAAACGACTGGCATTTAACGTTTGCCGGAAGATTTTCCCCCCTGGGTTTCAACCTGTAAAATAAATTGCCCTTTGATTTGGCCAAATTCACTGGATACAACTGCCCGGACACGACAATTTATAATTAACTCTGTGGAACCTCATTAACATTTCCTTTCCCGTGTAGACTTAAAATACGAACGTAGAATACAACGTTAATTAAAAACGTCCCAATGAAATTGAATATCCTGCAAAACCTGAAAGAATTATGCTGAAAAAATTAAATTCAAAAGTTGTATAGAATTAAGGAAGAGCGAACCTACATAATCAAAAACCGACTACATAATAAATCTTAACCGATAGCGTCCTGCCAGGCAAATAGTATTAAGTGCATATAATACATAAACTTATGTTGTAATAATAATGGCTTTATAAAGGTAAAGTCGATTAAAACATTCCCTGGCCGTTATAACTACCACCCATTTTGCACTGAGGTCCGCTGTAGAACAACGAGAACCGACTGACCATGATGAACATTGTCATGCCCCAAAAGACTACGGTTCAATTAATACATGGAGATAGTTGGTTTTGCTTGAGTGTGAATACAAAAGACATATGTTGTTAAGTCTAAAATTCCATCGAAAATAAGCATGATCGTGACACCTTCTGAAGACCACAAGCGGAAAAAGCTGATAAAATAAAAATCTTAATTAGAATTTCGGAATAAATTAAACAAAGCGAAAATAGGCGGCCTACTTTTCATGGTAGGTAAAAATGTATCTGTTGATAATATAAGTTGAAGTCTTAATGTAAACACAAACTGAAGGCAACTGTCGCTAAGAGCAATATAAAGCTAAAGCAGGTGAACCTGCACGGCTGAACGTCGCAAGCTTGTCAGAAACCATCGATCTCAACAGATAACTGCTTAAGACTTAACATAAAGAGAATATAGGTATCCTACGAAGATGAAACGCATTGTTATCATAAAATCGTCAACCTAACAGATACCTCCTTATAATATAATTTGAAGCTTAATGCATACGCAAGTTGAAGCAACTGTCACTTAATGGCATATAAAGCTGAAGCAGTTGGACTTGGACGGCTGAACGTCGCAAGTTTGACAGAAACCATCAATCTGAACAGATATCTGCTTAAGACTTAAAATAAGGCAAATATATGTACGGTGAACTAGGAAAATGAAACGAACCACCAGAGAATAGCCAAAAATAAACAAACAAAAAACAGTAAGAAATATTCTAAAGGCTCAATACACGGATGATGCGAGGATGAAACTATAGTACTATATTAACACGTTACGACATTTATTATATGTTGACATTTGAAAGCAATTTTTATATCCTTGTTGGTTGTTTTTGACTATGTGATAGGATTTTTTATTTGGTTTGGGTAGTTCTGTTTATTTGAACTTCTTGCTTGAGGTTGGTTCATTAGTTGTTTATTTTTTTCAGGAGCAAAACAGTCAGTGGTATCATTAAAAGAGAAAATGGTTATAACGAATTCATATATATGTATTTATTTGTTGTCGGCCCAGGGCGATGCGTATTGAATTATAAAGAGGTTCGTTAAAGGATCCTTTTTCCATCCTTCTGAGTGGGCAAATCAAAAATATATATATTTCTCCCCCACCCCCCTAATTTGAATTCGAGGTGTGGGTCCCTCGGTGAGTGGAGCCCCACCTCGGACTCTCAATCAGGGGATTAATGTATAAATAACCGGTGGAATTTTTTCGACTTTTGACCGCCGGGGGCCCCTTCTCCCGGCATGTCCGGAGTCAAAACGACATTTTCCTCTTGACGGCTTTCAAGGATTCCTCTCCCTCGTCGATGTTAAGCCGATTCATCACAAAAGGGCTTTTGGATGGGGGAAAGTCTTTGAAAATCGGCCTAAACGGTCCATTTTGTACCTGTACCTTTTTCGCAAATGCGACGCCCCATCTAACATTCGATAACATCTTTTAACTTATAAAACGCATCCGTTCGTCATGAATAAAAAAGCGATATAGCCTAATAAATTCCAGACTTGAAGACTTATTCAACAGACGGTGTTACAAATTAAGACCTCTTTGGCCGGTCCACGCGGGCTATTCTTTAAAGCCCTGTCACTTCCCGGCCCCGGTTGTTGGCCCGTTTAGAAAAAAGGGGAAACTGACAGACGGACAATTAATATTAACCGTCCTCCAGGCGGTTTTGACTGTCTTCATTTCGTGATCGGGGCCGGAAGAAAAGTAGTTTTTCTGAAAATCAACTCACGTGTTGCTCTGATCTCTGCCTGTCAGGTCAGCAAGCATTCTTAAAATTGTTAAAAAATCAGTTTATGAATGCTAACAAGGAGGAAACGGCATAATCAACACCCATGATTAAACCACTCCTAACTATATAATAACTGATCATTTATGCCATTTGTACTATTCATACTGGGTTTGTACGGTTCACAATAGCGTGAAGAAACACGACACTTAGTGATAATTAAAATAAAATGAAAACGCAAGATTATCTAAAAAAAAATCACCCAATTACGTTTGTTTTATATTATTTCAATTTTTGTGGACGCTTATAAAAGGTTAAAAATTTTACTTATGAAGGTACCTACTCTACTGTGTCTCAGATGTGTTTGTCTATCTTGGCGATTCTTTGCTTTTCTTCCTCTGGCTTTTGTTTTTCCTCTTCATATTTTCTTAACAAAACCATTAATAGCCATCTCAACAGTCTTGAATAAACTTAAATCATTTAATTCCAACTCTTGGCCAACAATTTAATCGTTTTTGCTTCTCTTATCATGTCAATGTCATTATACTGTTGCAAGTTATTGGCGCCTATTTCCGCGACCTAATTAAAAAAGTACAACAAACGTTTGTAAAACAGTTTTTCATATTTTGTTAAGTACTATTGTGTCCGTTTAGAAACAAATTAACTCCACCTGAAAACATGCTGTGATCATAAACGTTTGGCACCAACTTCTTTCTTTGCCTGATCTCACAAAGTGGTATAACACCGATTTGGATCAAACTTTTTTGGTGATTCTACACTTTAAAATATTGGATACGTATCCGCCATTTCTTGAGAATAGGCCCTGGTTTCGCCAAAAATGTTTGTTGAAAATTGACACTCCGTTTTTTGATATTTTTATTTCCCCGTTCTACTTGTTCGGATCAACTATGTGAATATATCATTTTACTGCATTTTTACTTAGAATACAATAAAAATATTAAGAGCTATCAAAAGTTTATCGATAACCAAAAATTTCTAAAACCAAATTTTTTTCTGGTCATATTTCATATTTTCTTTTTCTCGTGAAACTAATATGAAATGTGTGGTGTTTAATGACCGTTACTTGATGATTATTTGGAGGTCGTGAGATGCGGTCTGGTGTGACGTAGGTTTTAGAAAAACATTTTCTTTATCTTGCCAACGTTTCGATCTTTATTGAGATCATATTCAGGGCCTGGGATTTATAAACATTGTTTAAATTGTACAAATCCATGTAGTATATTGAAAAAAAAAATGAATTTATACAATGCTAGAAAATTTTAGATAAAAAAATGAATTTATACAATTAGAAAATTTTAGATTTTAAAAAAATTCTAGCATTGTATAAATTAATTTTTTTTATCTAAAATTTTCTATCATTGTATAAATTCATTTTTTTTTCAACATCCTACATTTATTTGTAAAATTTCAACAATGTTTATAAATCCCAGGCCCTGACGATGATCTAAATAAAAATCGAAACGTTGGCACGATAAAGAAAATGTTTTTCTAAAACCAACGTCACACCAGACCGCATCTCACGACCTCCAAATAATCACTAATATCAAATTTCGTTTTAGCTCCTCTGACCTCTAAATATAAATTTTTGTTTGAATTTAAATTTATCGACTTTTTACCCTTAATGTTTTTTCGATTTTTAAGAAGGCTGTATAAAAATAAATGTATAAAAATGGAAATATAAAATACTTTATTAATGACAAAAATTTAATTTACACCAGTAGATCTGATTTACATTCAAATTATACACGCATAGTTTACAACCGTCTGTCAGAAAGTCACCTTAATAACATTCGTATTAATTGTGCTCGTATTATGTTCCAATTGCGGATGTCTAATCTGATCGACAGTGTTATATATCAGTTGATTTAGGTATTCCTTTGACCCGAATAAATTGTGCCTATTGGACCTATTCTCAAAGCCAGAAACCATAGAACACTTTATAATTCGTGTTAAGCATTTAAAAGAATTTGTCCAGCATTTTGAAAAGTTTTTGTACACAAAAAATAAATAGGTTTATTGCGTGATATATTTTACTTTTTTTCAATCGTCATACAATAGAGAATGAAACTAACGGATTATATTATTTAGTGGATCATTATATTTATGTATATTATTTCTATTGCTATTACTTTTATTTGTATACTTTTCCTTTCACAATTTTGCTACACTTCCATACCGTTTAAAATGTAATGCGATGTTTCTGAGGTAAAGTGTACCGTTTTGAATCGATGGTACAGATGGTAATTCTTAATTTATTATGTGTGGTGATTAGTGACCGTTAATCGATAATTATTCAGAATTCGTGAGATGCGGTCTGGTGTGATGTAGGTTTCAGAAAAACATTTTCTTTATCGTAACAACGTTTCGATTTTTATTGAGATCATCTTCAGGGCTCAAAGTGTTTGTCTTCTGTGTAATTGTGCCATTCTTGCGTGTCGTGTTGAGAGTGCCGGTAAACCGGAATGTACAGGCTAGGACTAGGCACCGCCAACCTTCCAATGTCCATGGAGTACAGTCATTACAATCCAAAGCCATCAGAGTAATAACTATGTCTCCATTACCCTCCACCATGACTTCAAAATCCCTTTCGTGCATAAAATAATCCTCAAAACATTGTCCATTTTCCGCAATAAACTCACCTCTCACTTCAATAGAGTTCCCCAAAACTTACACAACAGAAACCACCCTTATAACCCCACCAGACGGCCGAAGAAAAGATGGCCTCGCGACCTACTAAACGAGGATTAGTCCTTTGCATATAGTTGGGAGAACAAGGAATGGTTGTTAACTCCCCTCACAACACATGATCTATGCCATTTATAGTTACCGATTGTAATAAATTTTTGAAAAATAAAATCATCATGGTCTGCTTATTGTCCATGCGGTACAGCACGTATATTTTTCTAACTACATGGTTTTGTGAGCTTGACTTATTCCTGGGTGATGTTTCTTTTAATAATAAAGAATTTAACCTGCTTTGTTAATTGTCCCCCTTGAACTTCCTGGTTCGCCAATTCTCGCTGTTTCATCATATCGAAATTTCCTAGTTGTTTTTAAATCTGATCTAATGGCTAGACACAAATGATAGGGTGATCTAAACAACCTGGTCCCCCTATTCTCGCAGTATTCTGATAGAATTTATGATTTATAAACTTAAGAAGTAGTGACACATTTTCATTTCTTTCTATCTCTTTAGCGACGTTCTTAATGGCCTCTTTCATCCTTTTGACTACTGGCCAAATTAACATTATATATTGCATTAATTCAAGATGTTGTGAGATATTTTAATACGTACTTTTCTAGCTTCTTAGCGATGTAAATAATGACCTATGTTTGTCTCATCTCTAATTAACATTCTGGAATGTTTATATTGGAAGGGTGGTTAGATCACATCGTCATATGCTTGATGAAGTTGTTGCATTCTTTTATTTCTTTCATCCTTTTTTTCTGCTGGCCAATTTAGCATTATATATTGACATCCTTTCGTGTTTAGCATAGTGATTTTTTACGTATTATTGTTTCTTCCTCTTTCTTTGTTGGTTTTTACAATCAGATTCTAGGTCCTAAAAAGCTCCGAAGACTGCGGGACAGGCATAAATACGTAGGAAAACGGGTTGAACTGGCCCTAGTTCGTTTTTTTCTACGCAGAGGGTTTTGGATGTTACTCAAGCGTGTTTCGACTTTCCGCTATCTTCAGTGAGTAACTCTTCAATCCCTTTCACTTTCGGCTTGATGTACATATCTAGAATGTGAATAATGCTTGTATAAAGGATTCGGACTCCTTTTCATTTTTCTGGACCTTCTTAGTGAAGTTCTTGAACATTTCTGGCGAAGCTACTTCTGGAGGATTTCTAGTTTTTCAAGTAACTAACCTATGACTTATTTTTAACCCTTTAAACTGACTTTAGGTCTGTATGGCCTCTTTCTAAAGTAACATCCTCGATTTTAAATAATTTTGAAAATTAAATTATAGAAACATTTCGTTGTTCTTTCAATATCTAGTGAAGTTTTTGGGGTCTTCTTTAAACTTTTAATTAGAATTTCTAGAATTTATGTAATGTATAAATTGAAGTCGGGAAAACTTCTGGATGTTCTTAATGGCTTTTGGCTAAAATAACATTCTAGTGTGCAAAAAGTTATGGGATGTTACATTTTGCGCACTTTCTATGTTCATAGTGATTTTACTAATGGTGTTTACTTTAATCGTTGATGACTGTCGGCCAAAATGGCCAAATTAATATTTTGAAACGCATATATGTATAAATCCAAGACGTGACATAGCCTTTCACAATTTTTCCAGGAAAGCCCCTTCTCAGGTACGTGGCCGGTTGGGGTTGAACGACACCCTTCGAAGGGCCTCGCCTCGCCCTTTGTGCCATGAGAAACTTTGGAAAAGGGCCCTTTTGTCGTTAGGCGCAGGGCCACATCTTGCGCCGGCGGGGGGATTTTTGGGACCTTTTTTGTTTTGTTTTTCGAGATTTTTTTCATCTCTTCCGAATCGCACCGGCCCCGGATGAGCGGCAAAGCCGGCCCCGACAAATTTATGTTTCACGCTTCAAAAAGGGTTCGCTCCCAACGTCAAACACCTGCCCACGGTCCTCCTGATTTACGTCCTGACCCTCTCATTCACGCTGGTCGGATCGCACGGGGAAAAAATCCTTTTTCTCATTGGATTTGTAAATTTATTTATTCTTTTTTTTTATAATATATATCTTGACTACTCGAGGATGATTATAAATTATTGCCATATTTTTTCGTTCTGGTATGTCGTCAATTACGAGCTTGAAACATTTTCTCACATATCGCAACTTTTCTTCAGGACTCATTTTATATCATTAGTCATAAAAGAACCTAAAAGCACACACTAGGATCTTTAGTTTTAATGGGTGTACATAGAAAATAATCCATATTTGTTCTAAGTTCTTTCTATCAATTTTCAATAGATTCAACCTTCAATTTTTTTCGTTTTGTTAAGTAGATCCTGTGTAGATTTTGATGTGTTTGTTAAATTATAACTTGGAGGGTCATCACCTCTCAACCACCAAGTTTAAATCATTATTTAACAAATGTTGAGGCATGTTTCTTCACAATTCCGTTTTGATTTAATCTCTGGACCTTTCACGTGTAATTTTCCAACGTGCCAAACTAGTAACTTTTTGAGTGAAAATTAGATAAAAATCTAGGCGTACGGGATAAAAGGGATTATTGAAAACAGCAGAAACACGGGTAGGAGTGACAAGTCGTGAAATGTTAAAAGTCAGGGTTTTTCGAGTCGTCATTCCTGACACTCAGGTAAAAAAAAGGGGGGTGGTCCTGACCTGGGGGGAGGACAATGAGGAGTTTTTCGGCTGGGCCATTTGTCCTCGACGGTGTATCGAGGGTGGGCTACCAGGGAGAAAAATCCCGGGTGTGGTAAGGACACAAGTGTCGGGTGTGTTAATGCGTTAATGGCCACCAGCGGAAGCAGGCTATTAACTTTCATTGTTTTACGTTGAGCGGAGGATGTGACTGTTAAATTAAATTGAACTAAACCCATCGAGAGCTAACCGTACCATAACCATCAAACTCTATTTAGCTCCTTCCTTCAATTGCGAGCCCATTCCTTTCCTCCTGGAAACCGTAAAAGAGAGAAAAACGTACCGAACGTTATTTTTATTTATATTTTCTCTTGAGCGGAAGACATGATGAGAAACTAATAGTTCTGCTTCCCACCATCTTCATCTGTATGATTTCGCAGGCCAAAATAGCGAGGATAAACAGAATAACATTGAAGTCACCAAACAAGCAAATGCAAAACTTTCTCATTGCTACTTCACCACTTAGGCTGAAATAAGTAAAATTTCCTGTTCGTCCTGTACCTTATACTTTACAAGATATTAGTGTGATATGTAAGGGTAATATATCATAGTTGATCTCTCCTTGCGAAATTCCATATACTATCAAACTTAGTCGAAAAACAAGCGAAAAGCCCCATTAGTGTAAAACCACTGGTTGGAATTTCAAACATTTCTTTCCGTGAAGATGAATTTGAATTAACTCTTCTTTCTCTCATTCTCACATTTTTTCTTTCTTTCTCGTTCTTTACCCTCTCCCCTTCTCTATTTTTTCTATATTCCTTTCTCCTTTCTCTTTCCCCTTCTCTCTCCCTCCCTTTCTTTTTCCTTACCTTCTAATCGTTTCTCTTTCTCTTCGTCTCTCCCTTTCTTCCTTTCTCGCTCTCTCTTCTCCCCTTCTTCTTCCTCTTGGCTTTTTCTCTTCCTTTCTCTTTCCTATTCTCTTCTCTTTCACTCTTCCTTTCTTTTTCTCCTCTTCTCCCCTCTTTTTCCTTTCTCTTTTTTCTATTTTCTTTCTCCTTTTGTCTTGTCGTTCTATCTTTTTCCAGCCTGTCTTTTTTTTCCTCCACCCTTCATGTTACTATGCTTACTGTCTGTGGTATATTCTATTCCTTCCCCTCTCTGTCTGTTTCTCTTTCTCTCTTTCTCTCTCTCTCTCTCTCTCTCTCTCTCTCTCTCTCTCTCTCTGTCTCTGTCTCTGTCTCTCTCTCCCCCCCTCTCACCACTCTCACCCCTATCACCCCCTCTCTATTTCTCTCTTTCTCTCTCCAGCTTGTCTCTTTCTTTTTCTACATTTCATATTTGGAAGCTTACAGTTTTCTCGTGTCTCACCCTTTCTTTAACTGAATTTTTTCTCTCTGTCTTCCTCCCTCCTCTCTCTTACTCTTTATCTTTTTCTCATTCTTAATTTCTACTTCTCACACTTTCTCCATATATATTTAAATAGCCTAATTGTGGCATTAATGACAAATCCTGGTCGACCACTCCCCCACTTATGCCAACTTTTAAATCGTTGATGGGTTTTGCTCTCCTTAGTTCGAGTAGTTTTGATGCCCCGGTTGCAAATGCCACATTAATAAGTGATAACAATAGCTAATCCTCATTATGATTTAGAAGTGGTGGGTCGAGATAATAGTCGGTCGTCCGCGGTGGAATGAATGCAGTGTTCTCACAATTCAGTGCAATTAAAAAGGGCAGTTTGCATAATGAAAACGGAACGAGTGCCCAGGCGAGGATCCATTACCATAGCTATCTAATGCCAACATATGTAAAGTTTTAATTTAATTATTGGACCCGTCCTCCGTTTTTCTTCCCTCGATTTCCATTTTCTTCACCAGTTTCCAGACGTTTTAATTTGCACGGGTGAATAAATAATAATTGTCACTTCATCTGGAAGTAAATGAACACCCTCATTAACTCCTTTCCTGTTCTCATTAATTAAGCACTTCTCGTGGATGGTACAAACTGTTAATGTTTATAATACTCCTTCTAATAAGCTCTTGTTCCGTTATGGGGAAGGTATTTTATTTTATTTTTAAACGTTTTAATTAGTACCCATTTCAAAATACTCATCACTACGTCAAAGTTTACGAACAGACACGTGTCTAATTTTCTTTGAATTAATTTTGGACTTGGCCCGTGGTCAACACAACGTTTCTCTTGAATCACATTTATCTTTTAAGTGGATTTTTTCTATTCTACCTTTGACTAACTTTGATTAATTATTAATCTTCCTCGATTAACGAACATCTGGTCGCGATTTTCCCAAGTTTATTGTTTAAATACGGAGACAGAAACGTGATCCACCCCTTCTATTACTGCACTTCTCATCACGATTAACCGGCTTGCTCATCAGGGCCCGCAGTGTCTCGTAAGATCTTCGAGCCCATGACGCAAAAGCCACTGACTTATTTCAAAAGATAAAACACCGAGCGCACATAGTAATCCTTGTCGCTTTTTCACAAAAGGCCCCAAGCGTCTTTGTTGACCTCAGAATAACTAATACGAGCCGAGTATACTGCCCCTCAATTGAATAAACCCTGTGAGGATTTGTCGTGTCTCGGAAATTCCAATCTCGAGAATAAAATCATGCCTTGGAACAAAGTAAAAACCTCCTGCGGTAATCCGACAAAGAATTTGTCTAAACTATCTCTTCTGACTGTTATCGTCAAATATGTCATCACTGCGCAAACGGATTTAAGGTGTTTAAATTTGAAGCTTCTGAATGTAACTAAATTGTGGGCCTGTCATCTATTTAATCATAACTCGCAAAGCATAGAGCTTATTGTTTGTACTTCGATGCTTAACAATGTCGTCTTCGGTTGTGCTATTCCCACAAAGGATGGATTTAAAAAAAGATGTAAGTTTTATTTTATTGATGTAAAGACGTTTTATCTACCATGCGTTAAGGCTGACTTTGTCTGAATTATAAAGATGACGGTACTTAACTATTTATTGGCTTTAAGTTGTATGATTGCATTTTCGATCCTCTATTCCTCGTGAGTTCCATTCCAATTTAGCTTTACTAGCTAATAATTTTTTATATTTCTATCGCGCTTTGTTAGCTGACATCGAACAGGTGGACTCCAGATGGATGAGATCTGAAACCTTTATTTGTGGGCTTAGTGGACTTGTACTTAGTTTCTTTAGCTTGTATCCTATATGACCGTTGTAGAGGTGTTCATTTATAACCTTTCAGGGTATTGGCTGACATCCTGATTTGGACTTGATATCATCCTTCTTTACTAAGTTGGGTGAGATCCTTCGCTATTTTTCTTAAGGATGAGATGTAAACGGGTATACCATAACTATACCATGATATGTAGCTTCTTGGACCAGCAGACCTTCGAAACTGTTGGGGTTGGTTGTGTACTTAACTGTTGATGGAGTCTATGCTGCGTTTCCATTGTGCGAAAATCACTAAACGCGAGCATCATTCGCGAAACGGCCCTGTCGGGTTAACTATGTCCTCGAGGCGAAACATTTCGCAATGTAGAGGAGAAACAAGGTGAGCCATCACTTTGCCGTTCATATCTACATCTTTCCTGCTGGTCTATGTACTTTCCTAGCTGGTGGACAGGCGTTGATGTGGGTTAAAACCTCCGTTGTTATACCAATAACTCCCAGACTATAATATTAGGTTCCCTCCCATCCCTTCTCCAATCCTTACTTACCATTCGATCGCTCTGCATTAACAACCAATAGATCTTTTAGCCATCGAAAAACTTGAGATCATCCTTCGTTAAACCCTATCCTGGGAAACTTCTATTTCCCAAATCTCCCGTGTTGTTTCTCCACCCTTCGCCATTCCGTCATAGCCAACTCTTCCCAATCTGTACCCCGAAAAGTCCTGGTCTCCTCCCTTGTGCCATTTCGATTATGGCTTTTCTGGTCTTCGGTGGACTCACCTGCGAGCTTGTTTACAGAGTCAATAGATAAACTACAGATTTTTTGGGTTTATATTTATCCCCCCCCCCAAAGGGATCGCACGTGTTTAATATATATCGGGATTTGAAATGGATGTATCCCTACTATCGCGGGTTATACTTTCTTGGCTCCTTACAATATCAAACAATTTCTTTCCTTTCCCCTTCCTATATTTATAATCTGTTACCATTTACCATTACTATACACACCCGCAACACTCGTTCCTACCTTCTGATATCTACATCCTGTCAAGCAAATCCACCGCTTTTAGTCTATGTTTCCTTATCAGTTAGTTCCTACAACATCTAGAATTCGTCCCTCACTCCATTCGCTGTGCCTCAACCCTTACCACCTTTAAGTGACGTCTTTTTAAAATCTTTATTTATAAATTCATTTTGACACTAATTTTGCCAAATTGGGATCTTTTTATTATTCAAGGCCCAAAACCCCAAAATTAAATTTATTTTCATCTTTTCTTCTTCTCGGTAGGCTAAGTGAGCAGAGATCTTCTCTAACGTATCAGGATTTGCTGACTATTCTAATTTTGATGATTTAAAACGGTTAAACTTTCACTGGTATTGCTGTCAGCTTGGAGGTCATAGGTCCATATGGCTTGGCAGTTGGTAAGGATTCTTATTTTAGGCGAGGTATTCATTCTATGCCCGCAAATTGAATATAAAGAATGTTGAATTATTCCAGCTTTTTTTTGTATGAAAGAAGCAGTCAAACCTTGCTAGAGGTGCGTACCATACTATACGATGGTACTTCGATGCCCCTTTGTTTTCCTATCGTATGGTTTTTGTTCATTATTACTCAGTTTGACGGTTGATTTAAGATTTCAAAGGATTTTAATGGTAAGTTAACTGAAATTTTAACAGGCACGTTGTGGTGAAGGTAGACTGGTAGATCGGCGACCGGCGAGAATTAGTGAATTTGGATCATTCCCTTTTAGCCTGTAAGCGCTTTATGGTTTAATTAGCATTTTGAAGTTATTTCTTTACGGAGGGCAAGTAAGTGATCGTTATATTGACATATGGCAGTGCATAAGCAATGACTGGTCAAAATTGTAATCCCATCTTTCAAAAGTGCCGCTCAGGACCGGACCACCGAACCGACCGTCGTACTGCCATATCCCGGAAGTAGAATTATAGTACATCTGGTCCAATTCCCGTCCGGGCCGGTCAGAATTCAGAGCCAATTGTTGAAAATATGGCCGGGCGTAATTCGTCGGCCGTGCGGAAGCGCGCGGGATGATTAAAAGTCTTTTAATTGCTTAATTATAACGTCTTTCCGAGGGATTGATGTGTATTATAACCGAGGTGATTGATGGCTTGTATTACTTTTCGAATATTCATTGCTAGCGGATTGCGTGTGTGAGCCTATAGCGCAACATTACCCGGTTCCGGTCCCACCCCGATAAATCATCCCTGCCCTTAGCCAAAAAAGCACTCTTGTACCTTTTTTAAAATCCTTGCATATTTATTTACGTCGTTATAGTTCAACGGTTGGAATTGAATATTTATGTACGTCGGAGAAAAATAGATCTTTATTTTTACATTACGTATAGCCAAATGTCGTTGAAACATTGACGAAAAAACAGAAACTGGTTGTCAAATTGGTTGTCCTTTATCTTCCATTTTATTTTTCCCCATAGAAAATCCAAGCAGTCCAGAGAAATCGTACCTCAAACGGCAAAACCTAGAGATTCGGCCACACCTGACATATTAAATATCCACATCTCTATCACTCTTTTTTTTCTCGATCGTTTCACACAATATTCCGCGTGATGATGATCGTCAAACATAAGATCAGGCTAGAGTCGGAACTGAGCAGTTCTGGGATATAACGTACCAGATTTTAGCCTCTATCTCTATTTATCTAGTTATCTACGGCCTAATATACCTATCAACCAACCAACCATCCATTTACCTATCTAACCACCGACTAGCCAACCTACTTATCAACCAACCATTCTACATTCCTTCTTATCTGTTTACCTTTTTACTTATTATATACCTTCCTACCTACCGACCATTCCGTATATCTTTCAACCAGCCAACCAACGTACCTATCTATCTACCTAGATTCTTTATATCAAACTGACACTCTTAAAACACGGTCCGTAAACTTCAACATCTCACCCATTCTTTCTTTTCGCTTTTTCCAACTCTCTCGCTCTCTCTTTCTCTCTCTGTCTCGCTCTCGCTCTCTCCCTCTCTCTCGCTCTCTCCCTCTCTCTACCTCCNTCTCTCTCTCTCTCTCTCTCTCTCTCTCTCTCTCTCTCTTTCTCTCTTTCTTTCTCTCTCTTTCCTCCACACTCACCCTCCCTCTCTCCCTCTCTTCCAGAAAAGAAACCAGTAAGACTAGGCTAACAAGATTGTTTTGGTAAAATTGCGCAAAACAATAATAACGGTCGTCCTAATACTGACCCTTGAGCGGTTCACAAATGTGTAGTCCAGACTCGATCAGCTCGCTGTGAAATGATTTGGAAAATTGTTTTCACAAATACTACACTAACGCGGTAGCAATACATAACATAAAACCAATAAATAATGCATAGTATAGAAAAAAATAGGTCAAATTAAAATTTGACTTTGAATTTTAGCGGTTTTAGTTTTATATCAGGTGTTACGTTATATATATTTTTTCTTGATAATTATACAGCTTTGTTTATTGTTGGCTATATTTCAAGATTTATTTGAATATATGTTTTGTATTCAGGTTAGATATATTATAAGCGCGTTGCTAGATTTATTACACCATTATTTCGACTAATAATTGTGGATTTATGCAACTATTACACTGGAAATTATTACACACTGGCTAGTTGCAACTTTTAGGTTGCCAAAACAGCCACTGGCAGATATTTGTCACTGCTTTTTAATAAAAATTCAAACTATTTTCTGTCTTTTGTTTAGAGAAAGAAGTTTTTCTATTTACGTATCTAAAATGAAATCTGAACCGCTTCCGATCCTGTTTTATCCTTTCTGATAGCCTTTCCAGTTAATTACTCTTGGCTTTTTAACCCAATTGATTTGTCCAGCCTCGTGAAATCCTCGTATATTTAAATTTCAAGGTCGGAGCTGATGATGTGCACTTTTGCTTAAGTACGAAATCGACAAGTCTTGACTATTGCACAACATTGCGCAATGTCTTGAGCTTACGGGCTTATTTCAATCTTCTGCGTTTGCCTGGACAAAAGGAGAATGCCATGTACGAATTCCAGGGTTTTTATGATTAAAATGAGTACTATTTTATGTTTTTTCTGTTAATTTTCATTTCATAACTGGCGATTTTCCTTGTGGACTGAAAACGTAAAATTTGACTTTTAATTTTAGAGGTTTTAGTGTTAGATTTTGTGATATATTACTTACATTTTTTATTGATAATTATTAAAATTTGTTCATTGTTGGCTGTATTTGTAATTTTATTGAATTTGTTTTGAATTAAAGTTAGATATGTTATAACCGCATTGTTTGTTAGGTTTAATACGGCCACAAATTGCCGTTTCCGTTACAAAGTCGTGAACTTTTAGATTATGAGCATAATAAATGCTCCAAGCGATTATATTTTGTATTGCGATTATCGTACACGCCGTTTGAAAAAAAGAAAATCGAGATTAGAGTTTACAGTAGTCGTATTTGAAATCATAATTAGCGATAATCACGCGTTTTCCTCTGGAGGCTTTCAAAATCCGAATAATCCTCTTGATTAATAGTTGTTTCCGTTTGATTTGTGTTTTCTAATTTAATTCGTTGTGCAATACGTGTTCGCTGTGTTTGTAAAAAGGGTATCTGGAGCCACGGGGTGCGGCGGGGGTGGTAATTTGTTCGCGATTTCCCATTGTTTGCTGTTTCGTTTATCTTCGCCTGTGTTTTACCGGGCGGTATTTTAGAAGGTAGATTTATCGCACAAATGATTAAATTACCATATGAGGCAATTCCTAGCGATATATACACAGGGAGAAGTATGGAGAGTAAAAACTGCTTTTATAACGTGTGGAACGCGAGATAATGAAGACGAGGGAACACAGTGGGCCATTTCCGAATCCCAATTAGGCCCTTTGAAATATTAAATTTTCAAGACATGCTTTTATGACGCACTGATTAAACGGAATTGATCGACATATCCCATGCCTATTTGGTCAAACGGTCGATTTCTTCCGTAAATTAACATCCAAACCGGCCACCCTCCCTTGACATCCGGACATAATCCAATAGTATTGTTTGAACGTTTAAATGAAAAGCCAGGTAGAAAGGTCTGTATGTCGGCTCTAATTGTTGAAATAGATTCTCCCGCAGGCGTAATGAAATATCAACAGTTTTGGACAGGGACGTCCAAACGGCATTACTTCTACATGACAATTGCCGGCCGCCGCTGTGATTATAACGTTGAAAATTGAACGACCGAACATGGCTGTTTAGAGGGCAAGTTGCTCACGTTTGACGTCGGTAATTGAAATGGTAGTTGGTACGAGGAGGGGAAGAGGTCAGGTTGAAACCAGTGATACCCTGCATACTAGATTCATCTCCGAAAACAATCAAATCTAACGTTACTATTACTAATAAAAGTAATCAATTAATTTAAACGTTCTCCTTTCTTATTCCCTTAAAACCCAATCAAAACAATTGCGTTTAACATAATTATTCAATTTTTTAATGTGGGGTGATTAGTGACCGTTAATCAATGATTATTCAGAGATCGTGAGATGCGGTCTGACGTGACGTAGATTTTAGAAAAACATTTACTTTATCGTGCGAACGTTTCGTTCTTTATTGATATCATCTTCAGGACTCAGCATTTGTTTTCCGTGTAGATGTGTCATTCTTGTCGTGTTGAATGTTGAGCGCACTTGTTTCTGTTGCTCCGAGTACATATTATGTCTTCCGAGTCCCAACTATCATTCTGGTCCTATCACCTTCTAGGTTTAATAGTTCTGCTTTTTCTTTAATGCACTTTTCCGATGCATCAGTTCTAATGTAATAATGTAGGGCTTATTCTTATCCATAGAGATTCAACGTCATTTGTCGAAGTACAGTCTGAGGTATGGCACTTGGTTCGCAACGGGAATAAGATGATTGAAATATAGAAGAGGGAGTGTTTATTTGTTACGGATAGAAACTATATATGTATGTATTTGAACTTAGTTTTGTTATTCTTGATAGCAAAACCATGATTCGAGTGTTTGTAAGTTATTGCGTGTGCTTTTAGCTCCAAACTAATCTGGGTATGCTTACATGGTACTAGGAAACTGAGGTTGTATGGTATGGTTAAAAGGATACTAGGAAGAAGGAAGGTTTTGCGCTCCCCAGGCACTGCAGCCTTTTGGTTTTGGCTTATTGTACCTTCCTAGTTCCTTAGTTCAGTGCAATAGACTCAATCCTTCTCCTTAGAAGTATTAGGTCATTCATTGTTGCTGCTGCAATTTGATTCCCTAAGTTTTTTCTATATGTTAGGTTAAATCTCCATTGAGCTGTTGCTTCGCATTCGAAGATGATATTGGTGGATGTTTCCTTCTCCCAATTACATAATCTGCAGATGCCAGTGACCGGTTAGTAGTCCTACCACTCCTCTGAGTTTGGTCCACACTTCTAAGCATTGGTGCAATTGGAGAGGAAACCGAGGTTATTTTAAGCTGGGTTCTGCGACATGAAGGTTTGGAAGGTAATGAACAGGCCAATTAACAAAAAATTGGAACAACCCTCTTACCCATGGAGCGGAACCATCCGCACCGAAGAGAAAGTATGCTAAAATAAAACCTGAAAAATTGCAAAAATAAACGTTCAAGCACTAGACCACAAGTCGCCAGGGCAAGCTAAAAGATTTAGAAACCTCTCAAAAAGAAAGGAGAAATGAAATCTTCTCTCTCAGTAGGCAAAAACCAAGGCTTTCCGGAGAAACATTGAATGTGAAGCATTAGACTAGTTAGGGTACGGCCTCTTCGGCAATTCTCATACCAAGAGAAGAAAGTGCTTAGTTTTGTAAGAAAATGCAAGCTATGACTGTAATCATAAGTGTTCCACCTATGAACTTGATAGATAGTGAGTGGCTATTCTCAGCACTCCGAAAGCCTAACTGATGGTTAGGAGTGATGTCGGAAGCTATTTCATTATACAGGCGGAGCAACAGTTTTTCTACCATCTTAATGATTAAGTAAAACATGATGGGTCTGTAAAAATTAAGAAGTATGGTTTCTTATGCTTAATCTTTCATTCCAGAACGATTTTTGGTAATATCAGATTGTAGGATCACTAAAATTAAGCAAAGATAATTTCATGAAAATAAATTATCACGGGTTAGAGCTAATTGCTCATAATGAAGTAGATAGGTTCGAAACTAGCTGCATCTACAGGAAATGAATCAACGTTTCTTCTGAAATTATTTAAGTCACTATGTAGAACTCAAGTGATGTTATTCTTAAGAAACATTAATATTTATAAAATGATCTAAAGTAAATCCAATGAAATCTAAATGGTGGGCGACTATAGATGCCATAGGTATGGCCGATGTGCTAATGCAAAAAATACGTATGTTCTTGAATTTTTCATTACGCTATAGATATTTTTTTTTTGTTTGGCATACATAGTAAATAATTAATAATTGTTTAAGTAAGTTATAGATTATTAAAGTGAGTTTTCTTTTGTAGTATTTATGCTAGATTTAATGTTAATCTGTGATTCAATAATCATATTTGATCATTGATCAGATAATTTGTAAATGAAAAAAAACCGTCGTCGAGATTTTTTTTTACATTTATTTTTTAACGCGTGACTTTTCAAAGCGCGGTTTAGAGACTTTAACGATCCCTGAATCGTAGGCTTAATCTTCCCAGGTGAATTTTTTTTCACCTGAGCTTAAAGAGTTTTGTTAAAGTTAAAAAAAGCAAAAAAAACAAACGAGGAGGTACTCGACTTATATGTAAATGAGGTATAAATTGCATTAGGGCTTAGTGAGAGGCCGCGGCACGTTGAGAAGGAAGGCCGAGTGCCGGGTAACCACGATTTTCTTGTCAATTAGAATTAGGCACGCCTTAAACTCTCCTCCTGTCATGAATTATAACTCATAGGGCTCTTCTCCGACAAGGGATAAAATCTTTTGTTATGCTTATTAGCGGCTGAGGGGCGTCTGAAAGGGGCTTTTTGAGAGGCCAACTCTTTACAACAGTCCGTCCACGCCGGTTCGCAACATTTTAACTCTTATCTCCCCTCCCGGGGAGCAGGGTCGAGCATTGTCGGTTTTGCCTTCAAAGCTCAGATACAGCACACTTTTTACATCTAAAAAGAAAGGGGGAGAGAAAGGGCTCGACACGCTTTCGGCTCGAAAAGAAAAATTATGTATAGATGCAGCTAGGATCCCTCGGGAGTCTCTTGTTGTTTAAAAAAATGCTTTTGTCCGTAGGTTTTTGTCTTGTTTTAATTAAAAAAAGCGATGGTGTTTTGTGTGGGAGATTTTGTTGGGGTCTGAGGGGCGATGAGTTTGGTCGGATTTGGCCCTGTGTAGTCTTGCTTTTCTTCATTTCGATATCTTTTAATAACTAAATAACCCCTAAATCCACTAGAGGTAATCACTTTTATGCCTAAGTCTCGCTGATTAGGTCTGTCAAACTTTCTAGCATGATACCTGCTTCTTATGACAAAATCATTGATCAATCCATCACGGATGATAGCTGTTCTGTTAGGCTGCTGGTTTTGTCTGTAGCTCTGGCAGACGCCTTTCTTCGTGTCTCCATCATCTGTGGCTTTTGTCGTCCTAAGAGAATAGGCATACTAGGAAAATCGGATAAAACCACACTTCGATGAGGTATGTCTAACCATCCCTACCTTTTGGGGGGGGGGGGTCTTTCAGTGTGTTACTAAGTGATGAACTGGTGTTTTTGTTCTTTTGGTATTCTAGGTTCGTCCTGATATATCCAGTCCTTCTTGATTTGTTTGTCATACTCTTTTGGAATTTGATCATCTTCGAATGTCAAAATAGCGGACCAGTAATGACTGTTCATGACCAGAAGATAGGTGGCTGTCCAGATGGTTTTGTCTGTAGGTCGGGCAGTCATTTTTTTGCATGTCTATCATCATTGGCGTGTGTTGTTTTTTCATTTCAAGACATTAGGCAGGCTAGGATAATCGAAAAACCAAACTACAGTGATTTTTGTCTGCCTTTTGCAGTATTTTAGTGTGTTGATAAGTGACGAACTCGTAATTTTTCTCGGTTCACTCTTCTCTATCCAGTCCCTTATTGAATTCACTACTTTCGGCATGTCGCCTGTTTCTAAATAAAAAAATACCCACCAACCCTGGACAAAAGATGGCTGTAATGACTAATCCCGTTTTTTGGTATATAGGACAAGTTTTGGCATGTAGCATCATCTTTGTTAGTGATTTATGTATTATTTTATGTATAAGCGCATACCACTTAAGATACTTAGAAACAAATATGATGAAAGCGACTAAACTACACATTCATCACCTTGTGGACCCACCTTGGTCTATCCACTCCCGCTGGTATGGTCGGTCAAACTCCTTTCGGCAAGTAGGCAGTTTTGAATGAGAAAATAAACAGAGAAGATGGCTACTGACTACTGTACTTTTCACTGCATCGCTATCATCGCCGTGTTTCTGTGTTTTTTCATATGAAGAAGATAGACTGGTTGAATAATCGTTTTTGTCAACCTGGTTTTAGTGTATGCTATGCGATGAACTCGTAGTTTTCCCTCGGAACATCCTGGACCATTGACTCTTGATGGTTTTGTTTACATGTTTTGGTATTTAGTCATTTTCGAATATGAAAGTATGAAAAAAGACACAAACCTTACATGAAAAATAACGAAAAGAAAGGCGCCTGAAGACCAACCGACAATCTAGGCAGACCTGGACGATCTCAGGCACATGGCTGATTGTTTGATACTGCGCTTTTCTATGTGCGATATGAATTTTGTTGTTCGTGTAGGTCTGTGAGGTTACAATAGAAAGTGTTTATTGAAAATTACTGGAAATGAATGAAATTTATGCGTAAACGTATGGAAGGTATGCGAGGTGATGAATTTGTTAATAGATGTCGTACAAGTTATTTGTATACCAATGTTTATCCGGTGATACGTCAGGACCTCCCAAAGTCGGTCAAATTCGCAACATATTTTGAAATTTAACCGTCTTCAATGAAAATGTAGCATAATAAACATGCGCGAAACTCCGCGTACCGGCGAGAGGAGTCAGTCCAAGATTTTTTTCGATGTGCGATTTGTGCTGAGTTTGCAGACTGGGCCAAAGGCGGAAAAAAGGCCTCGGCAGCAGGTCTTTACCGGATTTACTCCTGGCCGTAAAGAGACAAAAGGATACTAATCGATCCGACTCTTTGGTAGGGGGTTCAAAAACGCGATTCGAGTAAATCCACAGACCTCCGGGCGGGGAATTCCCAAGCCTAGTTTCAAGCCGGTCGTGCCGAAGGAGAATAAAAAGGCGGAATAAGAGGTAGATGGGAAAAAGGAGGCTGTGCGGTGTTAGCGTGGAGCCTATTATAAGGAAACACCCCCGGGCGAAATATATTCCACTCCGGAGAATCCTCACCTTCCCCATTCCATATTTATAACCGGACGACGTGCACACTTGCACACCCTAATTAGTCGAGTACGACGTCCCTGAAGGGATTGACGACCGTCTCACATGAGGTAAAAGCCGAACCGATCAATCAACCTTTGAGAGAATAATACCATCGGCATTCGTACCCGTGTAACATCGTGTCGACTTAAATGTACTGAAAGATAAAAACCGGTGACCGGGGCTTCACTCCCAATTTGGACCCGATTGACATCTCGATAACAAAAGCTGTCGCCCGTTTCCCACAATCAAACCCCCTCATTTGGGGTCGTGTAAATCAGCCGAAATTCAAATGGAAATTTTGGCATGGGGCACCTTTTCAAACGACCCGGCCTTTTTTTTTTTTTTTTTTTTTTTTTTAAGTTCTGTGAATGATTTGTCTCTACTTGTTCTTAAAACCAATTGTTTGTTAACTCTAACCATTTTTGTTTCAGGTGAGTGTTGATGCTTTTTTTTACTGATAACGATTTTCATTGTTTCAACAAGCGGTGAGTCTTTGTTCTGCACATTTTTACACTGGGACGGGGCTTTTTTTACTCTCGTTCTCTCATCGATTCGCCGGTTCCTCTTCGGGTGGTACGCGTTTTCCTAAAGCCTGTCACGCGAAGTGTTTATAACCCTCGGTTATAATATATTTCGTACAGAGCTCGAAATAACTCACGTCCAAAACATGCCATGGAGGATTCTCTTAATAACCGTTTTATATATATAATTATAATTATTTTACAACCATCAATCCGTTTATAACTTCATCTAATGTTAACACCTCATAAATAGCAGATACTTGATATTGTTTGGATTCGCTGAAATGATTTTCTTCACTTCTGAAACTTTTACATATTTTCGAACGATCAAATCCGCCCCCTGTTGTTTTATAACTTCCTCTACAGCTGTCACCCGATTATAATACTTGGCATGAAAGTGAACGTCAAGATGCAAGTAATAAATAGCTGCTTTACGAGTTTTAGATTACTCCCATCTCCTAAAGCGTAAATACATTTAGGAAAAAAAGAACAAACGTTCACTCAAATTGTATGAAATCCATATAACTGAAAACCTCTTTTACTGAGGGACACTCAATGGTATTACTAATTTTGCCCTCTTTCAGGAGAAGTCCTCTAAGTAGATATTTTTATAATCTCATAGCATATAGCAGTTTGTTTATACATACGATACAAGTACTAAGAATAGTGTAAATTTATATTTTAGATGTATATTTTCAATGACTTAATGACATTTTAAAATTTTCCCTCCTTGCGTATCTCTGACTTTTATTTTTCTGATGTTCTCACTCTAGACCTTCCAAACCTTTCGTATGCACTTCTTTTCTTTCTTTTATAGTCAATCTGTGACCGGTTGGAATCATGTTACTATTGAAATATTTGCGAGATTTTTCGAGAGATTCATATATGATGCCCTTAAGACAAATGAAGAGGTTTTCTGTACTGATTACTGTTACAGTCTGTAGAACGATACAAGTGTCCTTGTCCCTTATCTAGAGTGTTCCTTAAGTTGTTTGAGATGATTAGGGGTCAAATTTTCGACTTGTTCTGCGCCTGATCGAGCATTCTCAAAGGAGCCTTACCTTAATGATTACGGACCACAGTAACAACGAGCGGTAGATCGTGTTAGAGGCTTGAATGTTTCTTCAAAAGGTTACTTTGGCCTCGGCATGTTCTTTTCTCTCAAGCTCATTCCCGGGCTGTGCAGTGGTTGCTCCAAGGAGACTTCAACAGGCCCTTCCCGACCCTTGGTTGCAAGGAGGGTTTCCAGGCACAAAATTGGCTTGTGAACGTGATGTGTTTTCTGGCGCGCATTATCTCCTTAAGCACCTTCCGTGTGCATTTAGAAGACAGGACAAAGGAAGCGAATATCATTCGAGGATGCAAAGACTACACCTACCCAGTCGTCGAAATGCGTTGAGGGAATTGTTGGCTTGCGAGCTTGCCGCGGACAGCGGGTGCTTAGGTAACTCGTGGTTTAGGGTACCAGATCCTGTCTCTCCTAGTAGCGTGCTATGTGGGAATGGATTTGTCGTTGGCTGTAAGTGAGATCCCTGGTGGTTTGAAGAGCCTGTCGTTCGGTAATGCCCGCATGAGCGTCCTTTACCGAAAAGATGGTTAGAAATTCCACTTTAAACGAAACCGCGGCCGGAGCGGATCCGGTAGTTTCGTCGCTGGCGGGGCCCCTACAGTCAGCAGAGCAAGAGTGGTCGGCTCTATCTAGGTAGCGCGTTGGGAGACCGGCTGATGCATTTCAGCCCTTTCGGGTATCCTTTAACACGGCTAAGTGTACTTGTTGACCCAACCCTTCAGACGGGGCAAGTATGTTCGTCATATGTTTGATTAGTCTGTCGATGTGGTGGCTTCTACACCGAACCTCATGGTGTTCTCACTGTCTACCGTGAGCGGAGGTGAGTCGCTCCAAACTTGATAATCTAAACGTGTGATAAGGCCTATGTGCCAAGTACTCGCATTAAAGAGCCTCATTGTCTAAGACATTTCGACCACCAATGGGAAACATACATGTCTCTTAGGTAGAGGTGTTAAATCATACAAAATGATTCTTAGGTGTCGGTGTAGAGAGGACCCCTTTGTTGCAGAGGTTTTGCTATAGATCTTTTACCCTTTCTGCTTTGAGCACGTCTTGTGTAATGGAAGATATTAGTTGACGGATTCATTACTCTATATATGGTCTGCCTGTTTTCGCTTTTTAATATACTTATAGGGGCCAGAACGCCCTTAAAACTCAAAACTGTGATGGAGTTAAACCATAGGTCTTTGTTTAAATACGGTCCCAGCATTTTAAAATAATAAATATTCACAATGTTGAAAATTAAAAAACGAGAGGTTTTCGCTAGTAGACCGATAATTACGCAAATTAGACTCAATTCTTTTTGTTTCTTCCTGTAAACCATCAAATCGTTTCCTATAAATTATAGGATTAAAATCTAGAGGGTGCCCAGATAAAATTGTAATTACATTTAATTACAATTAAAAAGAAAAAGAGGAAATTGAAGACCAATTACGGTTTTTATCAGATTTTTATGTGAAATACCTACTTTTTTTAGTTTCGTTTTTTGTTGTGTCTTAAGTGAACTAATTAAATGTAAATGTATTAATTAGACGGTTTGATACACCGAGAAACAAGTGTAGAAAGAAAGGAAGAGAGGTGGATTTCCATTCTTGTAGTAAAAAAAATCATGTATAATTAAGAAAACTTAGACTCAGAGGAGGGAAAAAATACACAGTTCAAAAACCTCCAAAAAAGGACGTTTTTTTTTTGTACCCCGCATATTTTTGGCTAAAAGCTCGGACAGGTCATTGTAGCGGGATGGAAAGTCGAGGGGGAATATTAATTCGCGATAGTTGAGCCCCGTCCAAATGTATTTGTCATTTTTCATCGTTTTCCTTCTCTCTCTCTTTCTCTCCCTCTTTATATAAATTTTAATTAAATCTCTCCCGTCTCCTCTTTTCGAACGAGGTGTTTTTTTCTGACCCGATTAACCACCTTTTCTCATTTGACCAAAACAATTTGTCACTAGTAAGTGAGAGTGTACGTTAGGGTTGAAAACACTTAAAAGTAGCATAAACATTATCAATAAAATTTATAATGTCCCAAAGCCTATATTTCCGATTTCCTTCATCCTTAAGCTCCTTTATTTGCAGTTTTCCTCTTTCTTTCTCTATACTCTATGTTCTCATATTGTCTGTAGTTTTCTTTCTAATATTTTCCTATGTTTTATGCACGTGTCTCTTCTTTTCTCTTTCTGTCTCTCTTTCTCTTTCTCTCAATAATCGTAGGTGTTCGTAAAGACTCGTATTTGGTCACATCACACTGCACTTAGCTAGAAAGGGTGACTGGACGGACCAGTACGATAAACTGCGATCAAACTGAGGAATATTTCGTTATACCAAATACCCAGACAGTGTTTGTATAAAAGGAATGTCACTATAATGTTTGTGTGATGTGCAGGATGTATGTTGAAACTTTGTCAAAAAGTATGCAAATCTACTAAAGATTCATTGGAATTGAAATAAGTCATGTGAGTAGGGTTTCTTGTTGTTTTATTTAAAAATTAAATTTACTTGCTATATTTTTTAATTTACCTTATTACCCTAACTTCATAGGGTTTAACTTTTTTAGGATTTCGCTGCTGATAGGTTCTGCCTAATTGTTTGCTTGCTTATATTTTTTTCTTGATGGATAAGTTTTACTATGAATAAGATTTCTTGGTGATGAGTGTTTTTTGTCTCACCCTTATCCAATTTACATGATGTTATCCTCAAAGGGGTTGTTGCACGGGTGTTTGATTTGATCTAAAATTCATAGTCGCGGGACAATAAACCTGGGATCGCATCCGAGGGACGATTGGTAAGAGTGAATGTGTTTTGGAAGAAATTCTGGGTAAGCGGGATTGGGGTCGACCCGGGCCTGGGGTAGGACGAGAAAGAGAGAGAAACAGAGTCGAGAGATAGGAGTGGAAAGAGTGGGACCGAGAGGGAGAAAGGAGCGAGAGAGGAATTCGTAAGAAAGGAGGGTGAGCGAGCAGGGGTGTAGTGCCGTTGCTAAGATACCCATGTTGTTTTTCATACACCCTTCTTTCTTTTCCTCCCCCCTCCTCCGACACACGAGGCCACCCCGGCAAATATATTGCTCCGTATATCAGTAGCTCCGTTACCTTACACTTATCTCGTATCTTAATTACCGGCCCTGCGTCATATATCGTGTAATCCCCTGACTAATATGAGCCCCGCGGAACTGCCTGTCAGCCGCCCTTCCATAATCCCTTTCTTGTCTACCAATTATCTCCGGTTACCTAGTCGCCTTTTGTTTTCTCAACATTCAACATAGTCGTTACTCACCCCATTTGCCAAAATAGCCAAAATCAGGTTTCGTCGGTGAAATCCTGCTGTCGACACTGTACCTCCACAAAACACCATATATAGGTTACTACAAATGCGTGCCCAAAACATCACTTTTTCACATGCGAGGTTAAGAGGTTAACAGTGAGCCCGGATAGTAAAATTTTTGAAAACATTGATACGTTCTTTGATAATCGATTGTGCATCGGTTATCAATGTTTGTAACAAACGTATGCAGTATTTGTTGTGTCCGGTTTTTGTTGTTGATAGTTTTAGTCCTATTCGGACGGCCAGATCATGCCCCCATTGTATTAATGAACGTTGCTGATTCATCGCAATCAACGAGCCTCCTCTTTTAACATCGTTCGTCGGTTTCTGATTAATTGTGTTTGTCATCGGTTTGACGTAGATTCGTACTATTGTTGCCATATACATTTGTTGTATCAATGCATATTTATCAATTAAGAAATATTGTACGAAAAAACTTCATACAGTCAACATATGATCAACTGTTTTGAAAGGAGTCAACTCCGTCCAGGTGTATGAGGGTTGGTTAAAAAAGCCCATGTCGGGTTCGAGTGCAGGGCCGCTGGATTCGAACCCGGGACCTTTACCTTAAAGTGATGAGTGCCATGTCAACGCCTAAACCGTTGCGGCCACCGACGCCCCCTTTATACTTATTCTGACTGTATATACATCCGTTAAATCCCTATATAAAAATCGGTAAATGTTGGCGATCAGTAGACGTGTACAGTTAGTCTACTTAACTATTTATCTAGTCTACCCAATTACATATAGAAAATCTCCACAATGGCCATCTAAAGAAACCTGAATAGTCGACAAACGGTCAAATGTTTTGAAGGAGTCAATATTTCTAATTGATCATGATAAGGAATCAACGTTGTCTAATGTATTATCAACATTTCGACCCGTCTACCTACTTTGGCTGTATACGAACCCGTTTTCTGTGTCGACATCGATCCAAGATAGAATTTAAGATGAAAAAAGCAAATTTAGAAGAATAAGTCTTCTGTAGGCATATTTTAGATTGTTTTGCCCTGATGTTGACCTTAAAATATCAATTGAATTTGATTTTTCTTCAAGACCGTGCCTTGATCCATAGCAGTGAAAAAGTGGTCATTATTTGTAACATTTAAAACCGAAATATCGATTAAACCGTAAGAAGAAACTTGAATACAGTCAAAAGTTTGGAAAATGACCATTGTTTTTTAATATTGTACGGTTTTTCATAAATTATCTTCTTACTTGATCTCGTTGTAGCAGTCTTTGTGCATAGGGATCGATTAATGATGTTCATCATAGGAAACTTCAATACAGTCAACAGATAGTCAACCATTTGTGAAGTGGTCAATGTTGTTTAATGTATTCTCACTGGATGAACAGTCGTTTGATCTCTTTGTAGACATATTTTTAACATGACCCCAGGAAAAGATCGGTCAACAAGTGGTCAAAGTTTTAAAAGGAGTCAACATTGTGTAATGTATTTGTGAACAGTTTGTCCCTTCTGCATACTTTCTCTGAATATGCAGTCGTTAGATTTCTGTATCGATATTGATTTTAAAGAAGAAATTAGAATATAGTCAACTGTTCGTAAAATTGTCGATATTTGGTAAATTAGAATTTTTATTCAACGTGTATGTGGTGTTTAGTGACCGTTAGTCAATGATTATTCGGAGATCGTGAGATGCGATCTGGTGTGACTTAGGTTTTAGAAAAGATTCGTTCATTTTCTTTATCGTGCCAACGTTTCGATCTTTACTGAGATCACCTTCAGAGCTTGGGATTTATTTTTATTCGACAATTATATTTTCCATTTTCCAGTCTTCGCTGTTTGTACAATCGTTGAATCTGCATATAGGCATCGATTAAAGATACAGGAGGTCAACTGTGTAATGTGGTCAATGTGGTCGTTACATTAGCGCTGAATACCCAGTCTTTGTATAGGCTTTGTTTGTTTATACACGACTATAAGGAGAATCCTGAACTAGGTGAGACGGTGAACTATTTGAAACACTTAATTTTTTTAATATTAAAAGTTTTTCTTATGTTTTGTCCGATGTTTAAGCTCTGGATAGACATCGGAATATACTAAACTTACGGCCACTTTTATTTTCTCTTTGTGCAGTCGTTGGAACTGTATATATGTGGCTTTAACATGACATGATGCAAAATGTATTCCTTTTCTGTCTATCTCAGGATCAGTTTTTCTCTCAAATAATTGTACTATTTCTTTTCAAGCTGTGTGGTTATTAACAATACGAGCTGAATGTGTCCGTTTATTATATCTTCTTCAGTCAAATTAAACATTTCACCTATAAAATGAAATGAGAAATGGTTTAATATGATTGGTAAAATGTTGATGTTTCTAAATTATACCCCTTTAGACAACGGACAGCGTCCAGTGTCCATATTATTTTGTCATATTTTGTTTCATTTTATTTTCCAGAAAAAGCCCTGTTGTGACGGTATTGTGGGAAAGTAAGGACCAAACTGGTACAGACCTGCTTTTGCCTGGCGTGTTCTTAAGCCCGTTTTCCCCCGCGTCCTTCGATCCGCGGTGAATCCGTAGTTTTCCCTCGGTAAATTTCATCTTTCCCCGTATTATTTGCGATACCGACGGCGATATTGGACCTGGAAGGTCTGTATATATTACCCCCCTTCCGGTGGCACAATAGTCCGACCACAATGGCCCTCTGCTGACTTGGCACGGCCTCCGATACAAGTGTCGTTCTCTTCCTGTTTCCCCGCAGAAGAAATCGTTTAAAAGCCGTGTACTGCCCTGTATATTTCAGACCCGCGGTCCCGTATAAACTTTACGGCGAAAACATGTCTAATAAACTTGTTGAAAATAATGTTTCGAAGTAGGATCGACTGAAAAGTAAAACCAACTCGAGTAGAACATATTCAGTTTATTTGTCTTTTCTTCCATGAAAATGGCACGTCAGATATGAACAAATCGAAAATAATCAATTTAACTTTTCCTTAGCGACATCCATTTTCCTGGTCCACGGTTGCCAGAAGTTGCGTTATTGGCCAATTGGACATTTATCGACCTATTGGGATCTTTTGTTGCTCTAATACACATACAGTGTACTCTGATGTTTTTCAAGCGAGCTGGCGAATTCTAGAATCATCAACGAAGAAAATATTCGCATTTGAAATTGTCACCGCCACTCGCCATACAGTCACCTTTTCGGAAAATTGTCAATGTTTTCTGACATGTAATTTTTTATTAGTTCGGTCCTCCTGATTATTCTCGCTGTATATACAATCGTTGGATCTCTATATAGTCATTAAAGTCGGCCAAAGAGGTCTATAGATAATCGGCTTTTCGGAAATTTTTCAGTGTTTTCCGACACCTATTTTTTCATTACACAGGACAACACTAGCACTAATGCCAGCACTGCGCCAGTAGAACACATACTTTGAGGAACTATCCATTGCTTGCACTCGTTGTGTATAATTTGTGGTCAAGGAGGTCTTGAGGCCATCGTCGGTTGAGGCGACGTGGTGGGTTGTCAGGATGGGAATGAATGGAGAGGGCTCGAGCTGTATGGTTAGGATGGTTCCAAAGGTTGGTGTAGAAGGTTTGGAATCTGGACCGGATTAGTTCATTGACAAAAGGAATGTTGAAGTCTGTGGATAGTGAGGTTACTGACATAATAAGGTGCTTTGACAATTTGTCTAAAGACTTTCGATTGATAGGACTGATGTGCTGGATATTGGAAGGCTTGGCAGTACCCCACAGTTCCACTCCTGTCCATATTGGTCTTAGTAAAGTCTTGTACAGTACGGCTTTGTCTCAATTGTCAAAGTCGATTTCGGTCTTAAAAGTTTTCGTAGGAGCCCAAGTCATTCATTAAGTTGTTGTTTATAAGTCTTGTGTGGGGATTCCACATCAGTCTGCTGTCGAGATATAGTCCCAGGTATTTGACTTGAGTGGAAACTTCTCTTTGTTGTTGATGTACAATAGAGGGCAAGACTGCTTTTTCAGCGTAAAAGTACCCTGAGTGCATTTTTCTTCGTGCAGTCTTGTCCTCCATTTCTTAAACCAGTCTTCGATAAGCTCAAGTTGTTCCCTGGATGTTGGAGGTAGCTTGGACAGGATCGAGTGACAGGATAGGATTGTGGTGTCGTCCGCGTAGATGGTGATAATAGGATCAGGATGTACTGGTAGGTCAGCAGTATAAATGATATGGACCATGGCTACTACCTTGCGGTACACCTGCCTTTGTCTGTTTGACTTCCGAGAATTCATTGCCGCACCTCACTCTGAAACAGCGTAGGATTTCAATAAAAATGAGAGGGTAGGAAGCGCTTAAGTTTAAAAAGTATGCCTGAATGCCAGACCCTGTCGAAAGCCTGTGCTACGTCTAAGAACGCGCCCTGGCAACGCTCCTTTTTTTCTGGGGTCGATGAGATGGGGTCGACTACTCTAAAACATTGTTGGATAGTGGAATGTTGTCTAATGTATTTTACTTGAATGTCTGTCCTCTTCGAAGACATGATTTTAAATATGACTAAGAAGAAATTTGGAGAAATTCAGCATGTGTAATTTATTCTCACTGTATGTGCAGTCATCGGTAGACGTGGTTTAATCATAACAATTAGAAAAAAACCCTGAATGTAGTCAAAAGTAGGTCATCTATTTGTGAAGTGGTCAATGCTCTTTATTTTATTCGCAGTTTAGTAATTCACAATAGTTATCTTCACAGACTTTTAACAATACTCAATTTTTGAATATAGTCAATAGATAGTTAACTGTTTTTGTCAATATTTTCTAATATTCTGATTTTTTTTCATCAGTTGTGCTCTACCACTTGAGCCACTAACTTCCCATCTCAACCCCACCTTTTGAATTTTCTCCCTTTTTTGCGATTTTTCAATTAGAGAGAGGTAGAGGTAGAGCAGCGGCGTATCTAGCCGAAGGTCGTGGGTTCAAATCCCGCTCGTGACACTGAGTTTTTTACCTCAACTAAAAACCTTAATTAATTGAAAGATCTCTAAAAATGTTCAACCGTTTTTCAAAAAGTCAACTTCTTGCATTTAACACGTTTCCCCTTCGAGCATATATACAACTCTCTGTATATACAATCGTTACATCTCTGTGCAGCTTTAGATTAACATTGACAAAAGAAAACTAAATACAGACAATCAAAAGATGGTCAAAAATTTTGATAAATGGTCATTATTGACTAGTACATTCCTGTTGGTCATAGGGAGAGAACGCAGTATGGATTAAAGTCCGTCATAAGTCCGTGTATGAAGTCATCAAATAATGGTCAACCATTTTGTAAAAAGTAAATTTTTTTATAGTTAAATTTTTAAAATAGTTAAAACTATCGTACTTTATTCTCTCTGTATGTACAGTCTGAGGTCTATGAATGAACAAGAACAGACAATCAGACGAACGTGATTACAGTCAATCAAGTGTAAAATTATCAGATTTCCCTGTAAAATGGCCAGTATTTTCGACATATCTCATCGGTCCATACTAAGGTGATGGATATGCGGACTGTCGAGTGATGGAATAAAATCAGATAAAAATATTTAAGCCGGAACAATGGGAGATTCCAGTTGGAAATATTCCTTTAATGCTGGTTTTGAATATATCTCAAATTTCCTTCCGTTTCTTGTGTTCGATAGTTGTAATAGTGGAACGATCAGTTTCAGCCGGGAATTTTCTTTAGCTCTCACCGTATCCCCTGTTGTAATCGTACCAAACTCACGTCCACGTTGGATAAAAACAACTCAGAGCGAGAAACGGCTCTAAGCCGTGTATTATAGATTGCCCAACTTAAATTTAGCCGGGGTGAGAGGCGGGTGATGACGAGGCAGATAGATCGAGTAACGCTGATACATATCAATAAAGGATTGGCTCTCTTGCTCTTGTTACAAAGGACGTCATTAATGGATATATCTTGTTGGACTGGAAGCGGGCCCGTCACTTTTTTATCAGTCAACAACATGCTTTTGAATTTTATAATAATGGTTTTTTTTCTCTCTCCCTTTTCCATCCTGGTAAATGCCGTTCTCGCCTTTGACACCGCTTCTGAGTGCAGCCATAAATTAATTGTACGAATCGGGTGGAGGGACCTGTTAAAGACCCCCTTCATTTGAAATTCCGGATTGGAACTGTTCTGAACAGACCCCTGGACGCTTTATCTTCAAATTCTGAGAAACAATTAGAAAATAATATGATTTTCCTGACATCACAGCGACTGGTAAAATTGTCTTGGTAGTAACCTTCTTAAATAGAAATATAAACAATATATACCTTTTTTATCCTTTGGTGGTTTTTTATTTCAGGCCGGAAGTTCGGAATTTTGTAGCGAGATTAGGCGGACCAATGTTGGTAAAAGACAATCAGATTTCATATGTAAAAAAGCCAAAACTTGTATAAATACACAATAGCCTATCAAACTGTCCTCACAGTTAGGGTTGTCTGGAACCATCTGTGGCTCAAACAGGCCCGTCAAATTTCAAACATAAAACAACCCAATCTTTATAAAAGGATAGTTCCTACTCACAGTGAGTTGTTTTAACAATACGGATTTCAAGCTTTATAGTTCTTCATCAGGTTGAAGGAATTTACAATGATGAGCTATAAGCTTGAAATCCGCGAGACAGTTAAAAACAACTAACTGTGTGTAGGAACTATCTTTTTATAAACATTGAACAACACATTCACTCCACTATTTATCATTTATATAAAACATCTTGTAACTGGGAGAGAGAAAAAAACAAAACAAAAATCCCTAGGAAATAAGCTGACCATTGCATTAAACCGTTGTCTGTCAACCTACACTCGAGCTACTATACTGGAAACTTTGCTATGTAGTTACTATATTGGAAGCTATGCTCCCTAGCGAGACTAGGTGGACCGAGGACGATGAAATTCGATCAAATTTCATAGATAAAAATGCCAAAACTTGTGTCGCAGAAAAAAACGTTGGGAATATGCGAGTGTTTAATATGGTGTGTCCCTAAGCATATAAACAAAACAGCAAGACTAGATGGACCAAGGTTGAAGAAAGACGATCAAACTTCACAGGGAAAAAAATCGTCTCGCAGAAAGAAACAGAGCATGTCTCGCCAAACCAAACAACGAGACTAGGCGGTCCAAGATTATTGAAATGAAAAAGCGGGGAAAGGTGGATCATTCCGTTATCTATTAAACTTTACTGGAACTACTATACTCGGAACTATGCTCGCTAGCTAGTCTAGGCGGATCGAGGTTGAAGAAAGACGATCAAACTTCACTGTTAAAAACGCCAAAACTTAGATCGCAGAAGGGAACTGCGGAAATAAGCGCACCATTTAAGAATTACATTTATCAAATAATTTACACTTGGTGGGTTTTATTACTTAACTCTTTATTGGCATGTAGAAATGTGTGGTGTTTAGTGACCGTTAGTCAATGATTATTCGGAGATCGTGAGATGCGGTCTGGTGTGAAGTAGGTTTGAGAAAAACATGAAAAACATTTTCTTTATCGTGTCACGTTTCGATCTTTATTGAGATCATCTTCAGGGCTCAAAAAAGATCGAAACGGCACGATAAAGAAAACCTTTTTCTCAAACTACGTCACACCAGACCGTATCTCATGATCTCCGAATAATCTTTAGTGACATTTGCTCCATAAGTTAAAAATAATACTTGAATAAAAATAATAGTTGAAAGTATACTTTAGTTTGTGATATTTGGTATTATTTCCTTACTCTATTCTCATTTTATACATATGTCAAGAAATATTTGCTATGCTACGGTTAAGGTATCTGGGACATGACATCTACTTCATTTCTGGGAAATAAACCAGAAAGTTTTTATATTTCATCTGGACCTTGATAACCTTGTACTTTTAATAGACTTTACTTGTCATTTTTTCCTGTCAATATTCCGGTTTATCAGTTTTCATTTCAACCAAAACCCTTACAGATAAATGTGTGGTGATTAGTGATCGTTAGTCGATGATAATTCGGAGATCGTGAGGTGAGGTCTTGTGTGACGTAAGTTTCAGAAAAACATTTTCTTTATCGTGCCAACGTTTCGATCTTTATTGAGAGCATCTTCAGAGCTCACAGTGTTTGTTTTCCGTGTAGATGTGTCATTCTTGTGTGTCATGTTGAGAGTGCCTTACATAAAAAGATTAATTTATTGAAATTCGAAATGTGGCCAATCAGACCCCCAAATATAATGGATTTCAGTTTGTTATTGGGAGAGTATAGACTGACTTCAGTGTTTTTTTCCACGTTCTCTATGGATTATATGATGCCTAATTGACTGATCGAAAGGTGTGATTTATTTTATGGGGTGGTTTTATGAGGTTTGGATTGATTAGTAGTTTGGTGATTCATAATCCTGGTGGGCTCATTCTCGTTATTTTGTCAGTACTGTGTTTCATTGTTATTTTGTCATTAGAAGAGACAAGGCATACCTTGGTAATGGTAGACATGTAAACTCAAGGTTTTTTAAAATCGGGTTTTGGTTTTATAAATTTGTTCAAGTTGTCTACAGATTATCTAAGTATTCTTGTGTACAATATGAAGTGTCATCCCAGTGGTTTTAGGTATGATGGAGTTGTAGTTTGTCCAGGTGCCGTGACAATCGAAACCCCCCGGGAGGCTAGTTGGCCAAATTAAAATCCCCATTGTTTTATTTGACGTTCAAGACCTTACGCGTCTTTTTCCGCGGGACAAAGGGCATTAACAAATTAAAAAAAAGAACCTTGGCACCGGAAAAGATAGAAAAGCTTGGGAGTCACCCTGCGTGACCAGCTCGCCTACCCTTTTAAACGTTATTACATCAAAGTAACCAGGGCGTCCGGACAAACGGATCCCGTGCCTCTGGATTCGTCGAAAGGCCGTTCAACCATAAAAATGTTTGTTTCACCATGAGGCGGAGGGGGCTGATTATGACCTTGTCAGTCTCGAAAACCGGTCTCAGGCTACATATATTTGTGGAATAGATAATATTGTACATCTCCGTTGAACCTTCTCGAGCCTCAATGGATACCCTTCATAATTATGGTTATTAAATAAAAATACGATCCCAGAGAATGGAAACTTTATTGGATGCAGGAGTAATGCGGTAATTATTTTTTGATTTAGACCGACCCTCGACACGGTTTCTCAATTCGCAACTGAACAACGCGAATTTTTTTAATCAACTTTATAGATTCATCTCGTTCTTTTCATGCTCGGTGTCTTTTGCACACTTCGATGATCGTATAACAGCAGGAAACAATAAAAGAAAGATTAAGCCGTTACATATCGTCCCAGTGCGACGTAAGGCTTAACGACGTCTGGGCCAATTTCGCGACTGCTGCTATACAGCCCATATCGTGAAAGTGAAAGATACAAAAAAAGAAATACGCTTAAAGAAAGAAAAGTAAAATATAACGATACGATCCAATACGTTAAAAAAACGCTTCTGCCTACACGATAATAGCTGAATTGGCTGGTCCGCTTAGTCTCGCTATTTAAATTTGTCACAGAAATCCGGGGTTTTAATCCATATGCTGTCCAACTTGGCAGGTGAATTTTTAAATTATGAAATATTCTCAAAAATATTAAAGTCGTATTACTCTTGGCCGGCGGCCTGAAAAGTGATTGATTAACAGCGAGAACAGGCCGGCCAGGGATGTTTCTATTAAACTTGAATTGAAAAGGTTTCGTTGGTTATATAAGTTAGTGGCTTATGCTCAATAAAGTAATTGAGATTGATTAGAAGCGAGAATACTCGGACCCAGGGCACATACGTCTGTCAAGAGATATGGTATGGTATGGTATGGTAAAAAATAAAAAGGATATTAGGAAGCAGGGTTTGCGTTCCCCAGGCACTGCAGCATTTTGGCTTATTGTACCTTCCTAGTTCCTTAGTTCAGTGCAATAGACTCGATCCTTCTCCTTAGAAGTATCAGGTCATTGACTGTCGCTGTTGCAATTTGATTCCCGAAGGTTTTTCCATATGTTAGGTTAAATCTCCATTGAGCTGTTGCTTCACATTTGAAGGTGATACGGGTGGATGTTTCCTCCTCTTCATTACATAATCTCCAAATGGGATCATCGTTGTATATACCCATGGTTTTGTCAGATGCCAGTGACCGGTTAGTAGTCCTAGCACTCCTCTGAGTTTGGCCCTCTCCAATTGCAGAAATGGTTTTGCCAGTCTCGGTGAGGGTTGTTTCATCATAAGTTTACTCTGTCTAGCACCGCTAGAGTTTTTGTCTCCTTTTGTTTTGTTTGGATTCGTTCTGCGATGGAGGATTCTATATTTGTTTATGTTATCCCAAGTATAGGTTTGGGGCCTATGTATTTTGTAATCTTGTAAATCCTCCTCTGGCCAGACTATCTCCTTCTCATTACCCAACTGTAAAGAGATAAATAAAGTTCGTATAGAACTGGGTAGATGGAAAAATAGGATGAAAATGTGATCAGATGATTTTTAAACGCACCGAATTACGTTATCAAACTATCTTCAAAGATTATCTCATCTCGTAGCAACATGAGGAAAAAAACAGCGAGAGCGTGACTAGGCGGACTTGATGTCGTTGATGAAATACGACCAAACCTACCATTAAATTATACCGTAGCCTATGAAACTATGCTCGGAGAGTGTTTATGATTGTCTTACCAAGCAAAACAGCGAGTCTAAGCGGACCAAGAGATGAAATACGATCAATTTCACATATAAAAATACCAAAACTTGATGCGCAGACTGAAAGAGCGGGAATAAGCGGACCGTTAAATTATACTATAGCCTATCAAATTATCTGAGAGGGTAAAAATTGTTTTTAACGCGACTAGACGGACAAAGATTTGATAAAAGACGATCATTTGTTCCTATTTTTACTCAGCTATGTTGAATTGATTAAACTTGTTTGAACTGAGGATCTTTAACGTCCGAACTCACTCCCAGGGTGTCTCTCAAACGCTTCAATAGAATAGTAACAGGAAGATTGTTAGTGCATAGACTTGTCACAGCCCCTTGGAAGGTAGGTGGTACATTGCTTGCCAGGTTCAGAAGTGCTCTACAAAGAGCACATCCATATACGTGCCTTTCACAAGCAGTTTTACTGCTCCGAGCAAAAGCTTTCAGCTGGCCCCGGAGAAATAGAGGCCATCTCCGACTAGGTCGGTTGTTATCTTCCAGCAAAGGAACAAGCTGTTCTCAAAACATGACCACCACTAGTCGAACCTCAATTCGGGGCAGTTTAATATTTAAGGTGAGGCTGACTGCCCACCCGGGAATTCCTAAGAACCCGTTGCCTGAGAGATTCAGTAAACCCCCCCCCCAACAAAAAAGCTAAGTCTTGTGTCACAGAAAGGTACAATGGGAATAAGCGAGTGTTTAGGATAGTCTGTCTTGAAGCTAGTCTCGCCCATACAAAACAACGAGACAAGGCGGGCCCAAGTGATAAAAGATGATCACAGATAAAAAAGCCAAAATTTGTGTATATAGCGGACATTTAATTATACCACAGCCTATCAAAGTATGATATGAGAGGTTTCGAAGCATGAATCACCGTAGCAAATCCGGCGGATCCAGGTTGATTAAATACGATCAAACTTCACAGATTAAAAAGCCAAAACTTGTGACGCAGAAAGGTATAACGGGAATAAGTAGATAATTAAATTATACCATATTCTTTCAAACTATGCTCCGGCAGATTTAGTATAATAGCCAAGGCAAAAAGGCGAGACTAGGCGGACCAAATTTGATGAAAGACGTTCACATTAAAAAAAAATTTTGTAGCAGAAAGAAAGAGAGAGTGGTAATAAGTGGATGATTAAATAACATCATATTCTTTCAAACTATGTCCAAAGAGATTTAGGACTGTCTCGAAGTATGTTTTAATGAAATTGAAAGAGTCGAACCTGGCGGACCCAGGTTGATAAAAAGCATTTAGACTTCCCAGAAGAAAGCCAAAATTTATGTATCGGGCAGAAACAGCGCCGCCAGAATTTATAACGATCTGCACAGAGAGATCTGGAAACATGTCGCTCTGAAATAAATCAACGCGACATTTTGATAAAAGGTGATAAACTTGTTTAAATAATAAAATATCCTCAAACCATACGGAGTTTCATAATTGCCAAGAATCTTGCATAATCTTTATATTAAAATAGTTAAAATAGCCTTATGTATTATCTTGAATACCAAGTGATTAGAAATATTTGTAAATGATTGAGCAAGTCTTAGCTGAACAAACACCGAGAATAAACGGACCAGTATGGTAATAGCCATCAATTTATACCCCGAAGCACCAAGTGATTTAATAGCGAGAATAGGCGGTCCAAAGAACTGTTTTTATCAAAATTACAGTTTATTCCGACGTAATTTTCCGCTTTGTGTATCCCGTTTTGTCTAGTAAATAGAATTGTTTCCAATTATATTTTTTCTGTTTGGCATACAAACTTGTAGGAGGTTTTATTGTAAAAAGGAAACTGTCGCGAGGGTGAGAAAGAGTGCTAGAGCCGTACTGTTTTCTTTAAAAAAAAAAAGAAAAAAGTTTTCGTTATTTCGACTCGTCCGACCGTGGAAAAAGGGCCGAAAAGGAGGTCGAGTGCGATGGCGGTTGCTCAAGAAACGGAAAAGCCTTGCAGTTTGATTTACGGCGTCGCTCTCCTCCCCTGTTTATCCTTCATAAGTGCACAATGGAGCTATAAAACCGTGTCACTGAAAACATCCCTTCATGCCTCTCCTTTACGCCCTTTGCCGAACCCTTTTTATCCGAGTTATCAGGCCACTTGGGTGTTTTATTCCGCCGATTGTCAGCCTCCGGGTCTTGAAACATAACTAGCAATAATCTCTTTAGAGCCGTGAAATAACTCTGGTTTTTCAGATTATTTAATTATACATCTCGGTATGAATGAGGAGTTTCCGGTCTGCAATTGTGAATCGTCTCGGTTTAATTTCGCCACCGTAGAAAAACATTCAGCCTCTTTTCAGCAGTGGTGATTTGTGCTTTCTTCACATTCCAGGATTCACTTTCTTTCGGCATAAAAGTGAACTACCAGCTCTGAACCGCGGATTGACAATAATCTCACAGTGATAACCATAAATGTTTTGTTTCGCAGCCGTTGTGTTGCTTAACCTGTTCAGCATTCTAACCTTCGAGTAGAGAACGATATCGTAAGGATATGAGCGAATTTTTACATTCTTCGTGCTAGGATGGGATACAAGGATCTGGATGGGTCCAAGGATAGAGTCTTAAAGATGACCAGCATCAATCAAACGCTGAATTGAAAGGAAACCCATAATTTTCTGGATAGGAGATATGAGTAGACTATTTTTATTCGGCATGATGAAAAAGATTAGCCATACCGTACAGTCAAACTCCTTTTGTATTTGTATATCACCCTGATTAGCTGGTAGATAGTGGCATAATGATGGGGTAGTAATACAAGTTCAACTACCTCATAATACTTTTCAAATTCAGTCTAATAATCATGAACATGGCGAAATGCCGAAACTGAGTTTAAACCCAACACAGCGCTTATAGAAACCTCACTGATCGCACCATCTCGTGAAACCTTATCTTAGTTTGGTCCTGCAATTCAGCGCCATCTTTGAGTTTTCTTTTTATATTGTTTGTTCATAAGACATTCTTTCAATGTCTGTACTTCGGATTGAAAAGCACTGGTGTACCGCACTGTTTTGTCCATGGGGTGTGAGCTATTAATTTGGAAGCGAATATTACTGCATCTGGACCTTCTTGCGTACCTAGTTCCATGAGTATGCCAACAAATTGTACCTTTATCTATCTGTCACACTCACTAAGCTCATCCACTCTCAAATCAACCTTTCGGGGTCTTTCTCCTTCTCTTTCTTGTTGTCTTTGTATCTCCATGTTTGTTCACCTATCAAATTGCTGGGGTATTGTTGGATTTAGTAACAATCCTTGTTTCCTCACATTTTGTATTCTTTTTGTGATATCCTCCTTAATAGTCTCTATGCCAAAATAGGGTTTCTATCTGCGGTGCCCGGTAGACTTTAGTTTGTAATTTAATCGTTATCGATCATCTTGGTCTGTCTATACTATCTGGGTTGGTAGACACATGAAGATGGCGAAATTTCGAACTTTCTGACAGGCCTTAAATTAGAGGTTCATCACCCCCGCAGATCACAGGATCTCGTGACCTTACCTTATTTAGTTAGCCTGGCAATTCAGCACCTATTTCGATCAGATTGTGGTTTTGTCCCTGGTACCTTTTTGTGTCGCTTGAACCATCACATTGGTCATACTAAGCACTCAATTCCAACCTCATTCAGGTAATAGGTCAGCCACAATATGTGCTCTATTGGGCCTGGCATTCCCCTGCATTAGCAAGAATCTCTCAACGACGTGGGGGGGGGAATGGTACTGCATATTCTTCGAATATGTCTTGGTAGTTCAATACCGCGCAACAGCAAACTCTGCCCAAGAAAATGCCACCTCAGAATATCATTGACCCACCTGAGGAACCATACAGCATAGGACCTACCTCTTCTTGACAGTCTGATGTTAAATTTCCCCCATCTGAAGATATGAAGCCAACTGTAAAGAGTATTGGTCCCCATTCTTCCAATGCCCAGTTCACGTGTTCCCGTCCGAATTGAAACCTCGTCTTTTTCAGACCTGCGATAAGACGAGATCCACGGGACGAATGAATCTATAATCACTCTCGTTTGTAGAAAGAACTAGGTCGACCCAGACCTGGCCTTCTAGTGAGGCGCCCTGTGCCTCTGAAGCTCCAAGCGCCAAGGAACTTTTCCTATTGCAGAGTGATTTACATTCAGTCTCCTGGCCACCACGCGCTAGAACTATCCTTCCCCCAATGTTATGACTCTGACATCACGCCTTTGTCATACTCACTCAAATGCCCGACTGGAGCCAATGAAAAAGTTTAAAAATAAGCATAATATCAACTGAAATCATCGAAGATTAACTGAAAGCATTAGTCGTAGCAGAATGGAAGAGCATGATACTACTTTTATGCAAGTGGGATTCATCAGTACAAATGTAAACAAAGAATTATTTTATTTTTGTTTATTATTATGCTCACTACCTGTAACTATTGTAGAAAGATAATAGATTTAATTTTAAACTAAATATATTTGAGAGGCGAGTTAAATTTGTCCATCAGTTATATTCCATCTATGTAAATTGATGTTTTAGTTTTGTCAAATTGATTAAATTTAATGAAAGGACCGTATAAAAGGTAAATAGCGATCGTTCTGGGTGCTCCAAGTTTTCTCATGGGCAAGTTTGAAGTCGTTATTCAATTTTTTTCCCCTCCGCGACCCCCACACGTTAGCGTGATTTTAATGAGATCTCCTTAAGGCTATGGACGGAAACATGTTTGTTACACATAACTTACTCGAAAGGAAAGATAAAATAATGGCCCTGTTAAGGTCTGGGTTACCCTCCGGTCCTCCTCGGGACGAATGCCATTTGGAAGCAATCTATTCATTCATTATCGATTATTAACCGACGGAAGATATATGTACGAGCTCGGATCGAAAGAGTCACCATTGAAAATCTAATTTGGCCGGGGATAATTTTGTATTTCCAGTGTTGAAACGGTGATTGATGGCCGGTTGTTTATGCCGGTAACAAATGAAAGCCGCAAGTGGGTTAGAGGGTTGGGCGGGTCACGGATCGGCCAAGGGTTCTCACTCGGTACTGTTCTCTTTTTCACGTACAAACAAAAATTACACAACTATTATAAACATTATATTAACTATTAACTAACAATACTTAATCCGTTAGGGTTTTAAAATAGGTACAAAACGTCTTTCTTCAACAAAAATAACCCTTTAATATTTTTCTTCCGCACATGAGCATTTGTATCAAACTTTGTCATTGAATCTGATCATCCTTGTCCGCCTAGTCTAGGTTTGTTTTTCTTTAGTTTCACTGGATTGTATATAAAAGAGAGCAAAACTGCGAGAACAAGCGGACCGTGGGACAAAATTGCTTTCTCGTAAAGAAGACTTAGTTTTTGCCTCTCTTTCTCTCTTTTTTTTGTCTCTGTTTGTCTGTTGCTCTTTTTTGCTCTTTCTTTCTCTCATTTTATGTTTCTCTCTTTACCATTTTGTCTTCTCTCGCTTTATTTGTTTCGTTTTATTTGCTTTTTTCGTACTCTCTCTTTCTCTCCTCCCATCTACCACTCTTTCAGTTTCTTTCTTTCTTTTAAACTCTTTTTTTTCTTTATTTCTATGACCTCGTTTTCCTTCTTTTTTTTTACTTTACCGTTTTGTCATACCGTCTGTCTTTTTTTTTCGTTTTCTCTATGGATCCTTATTTAGCACTCTCATTCTCTCTCTCTCTCTCTCTCTCTCTCTCTATCTCTCTCTTTCTCTCTCTCTCCTCTCTCCTCTCTCCTCTCTCTTCTCTCTCCTCTCTCTTCTCTCTCTTTCTCCTCTCTCTCTTTCTCCTCTCTCTCTTTCTCCTCTCTCTCTTTCTCCTCTCTCCTCTCTCTCTTTCTCTCTCTCAAATCCACGAACTCACAAGCAAGCGCAGATTGATCCATTTATTACCGCACAAACTGTAATGCATTCTTGGTAGCAGGGAGGGGACGATTATTTTTTTAACAATTTTTTACTTCCTCAGAAATTATCAAAATTATATAATTGATTGTTCGGTTATCAGAACAATCATCTTTGGTCGCGGGGTATAATGATGACCCTTGGTGAGTCCTTATCATACAAAAAATAATAAATAAAAGCCTCTTCTCTAATTTTCGGAAATCTATCTATATAAAAAGCAGTTTTGTCCCATCGAGAGGTTGAATCGTTTTTATCAATAAAACCAAATTTTTTTATTCTTCTCTCCTCTATTTGAATTAACTCATCATGTAAATATATACGAGTCTGTGTTCTTTTTTACGTTGAATTTATAATCCCTCCCATTAACATTTATATTGTTCATGTACGAGTCGGATGTTGAATTGATTTTGTGTGTCTGTGTGTGCGTGAATCGGAACCGAGCGAAGCGTGCGGCGAATCAGCCAGGCCCAACAGAACAAACGTATGCAAAACACGAATTGGACGTAAATCAGGGGCATAACGCTTACTAAATGATCCGTCCTGTCTCGCTAGTTGCTGAAGTGCTTCACATAAACAATAAAGAGTAACAGCGGTTGAAAACCCGGTTCGAAAATTGAAATTATTTCTATTTTTTTATTTTCTGTTTTTTTTTGTTTGTTTGTTAATATAAAATCGCCTGTCTACATTTAACGTATTTCATTCCTTGTTTAGGACGAGAGTCGATTTGTATTACAATTTCGCACTATTTTTTATTTATTTTTATTTTACGGTGTAACAAGAATATTATATTCAAATCAAATCAGCGGAATTAATAATCTAAAAATAGTTGAATAATCCTTCAACAAAACAAAGCTCTGACTCTCAAAGGTTAATCTAGACTCTAGAAAGTTTTTTTTTATACAGGTCAAATATATATATATCCTCAGTAAGTATATACATAATTTTTTAATGTATCATGTCTAAAATATTATCGGTCATCTTGTGAAATTTTAACTATAAATAGACAGATACTTATATCTTACCGCCAAGTCTCCAGAATTACCCCCTTTTTCACAATTTGTCAGTGTTGTTCCTGTTACAATGTGGTGAAAAGCAAGTCATTCACACGGCTTTGAAGCGAGATTGGGCGGACCGGGAAAACTGGCAAGGGTTCAAAATCAAACGAGTCGTTCAGTCGATACGGATAATCATCGTTATTTTCTCGATAATGTAAAAATAAAAGTCCCCCGCTATCTCTATCTATCTATGTGATACACATACACACATATTCACTACCTCACTGCTCTGTTATCAAAGTACACGCTCTTCCTTTCTGTTTCTATATTATTGTATTCTCTTCTATATTACTTGTCTTTTTTCAGTAACTCCCTGTCTGTCCGATTACTTTCTATTATTTCCATCTCTCTCTCTCACTCTCACTCGTTCACTCACACACTCACATCACACATACACTCTCGCTCATTCACACACTCACACATCTTGCATACACTCGCTGACACACTCTCTCTCTCTCTCTCTCTCTCACACACACACACACACACACACACACACACACACACACACACACACACACACCTCCCCCCCTCTCTCTCTCTTCTCTCTTCTGTTTTTCAGCCTGTACCATACTGTCTCACTACATCTTCCGCCTTATATCTCTTTCCACCTTTTCTCTTCATCACTTCTTCACCTTCGTCATTGAACATATGACAGTTTTGAAGTCCTTATGAAAATACAGGCCTTTGTTAACTTACGTGTCTATCTATACTTGAAAAATTGAGTAGATTTTGTCAGCTGTTAAACGGTTGTTCTTTTGTGTGTATATATTTGAAGAGAGGAAATTCCACATTTTATAAGTGCCTTCCGATATTTTTTTCATGAAAACAATAAAACTGCGTAAGTCAAATTATTGAAATGTATTTTATTGGTAATAAAACTAGTGCAGTAAAAAAACAAAAACTTACTCCTTAATATGCAAGAAAATAAGAAATTAAAAAAACGTTCTATGTACTGTGGTACATAGAACTCTTTGAATGAAAACTATATTGATACATAGAACGTAAACCTAAATAATGTAATGGATAAAATTAACGTATTAAGATAAAATTATTTAGAACGTTTTGATAATGGTTTTTAGCAATTTCTGGCAAAAATCAACGTGGCAGAGAAATCTTTTTTCTTGCCATCAGAATGGCTTCTGAATCAATGACATACAAACTTTTTTAATATCATCAGGTTTAGCACATTAACATGTTTCCACAAATCTGTGTCATTGAATGTGGATATATAAAACCTGGATCATCTTTCGAAACTTTTATCACAGTAACCTTTGCAGTTGGAACATTTACTTTTAATTTAGACGTGTTTTAAGTTTAGAACGTAGGAATGTTCAATGTTAACTATGGAGAACGGTTCCCCTGTAACTTTAGTTGATGCCAGAACATTTTGTAAATCTATCGGAGTGAAACCTTTGGAAACAATTTTCCTTTTTTTCAATAATGGCAAAGTCTCGATCACATGATAAAAAGTTATGACAAATAAGGGTGCGGTTTGTTTTAGCCTGCACAATTATCTGAGGTCTTAACCAGTTTCTTTCTGCCGAAAATGTCATATGAATTCACTAGACGTAACAGGCAGGGTCCATCTTCTGATTCTCCAACTGGCTGATACGCCATGACACATAGAACCTTTGGATAAATCATATGTCCCATACTTTGACCAGTGCTATGTAGGACGAACGCAACAAACCACTTTTAAAGAGGTTTGGCATTTAGAACATTGTTAGGGTTGTTGGGATGGCACATGGAACATATTAAGAAAAAAATCTCAGTTTTGAGGAATTGGCACTTAGATCGTTTAGAATTTCCACTCTATATTTTTCTTAAATGTTCAGTTAAATATATAGAATATTCAGTTTTGTTTTCTCCTTTCCTCCCTGCCAGATAAGGCGCTAATTTTCCACTCGTCCCTCGTCCAGGTCCCAAACTGTTTTTCACAGAGGATGCCTCCCGTCACATCCTATCTGACTGGGGTTAAATCAATAAGGGATTTCTGCCGGGTGCCACCCCCCTCGACTCGACACACCAGAAACACGAGACGCCGCAAATAAATCCGACCAATCCCGTCCCAAGAATTAAAAACAACGTGCGCCTTTTGGCCGGTCCGTCTTTCACCGCGGCTCCTCGACGACGAGAACGCCTGGGGAATTCGCCCCCGGCAGCCCCTAATGGGGGTGGCTTTTAGGTACAGCGAAATCCCATCCTCGGTCCAAGTCCTACGACAACATTCCCGGAATCTCAACAACTTAGAAAAGGATAAAAACTACCGGATCCATCCATCTTGAACTGACGATCTGGTCTACTTAAAACTTTTTTTTATGGACAAAACCTGCTTTAGTACCGCTTTTATATAAAGGATTATAAGATATGTGTCGAGAAGTATTAAATTGAGTGCTGTTGAAATAGAAGAAGGTCATAGTTGTTCACTCTTTCAGGCATAAGATCTACAGAATTAACAATTTATAAGTTTTCCTGAACTTTTTTTAAATAAACCAGGTAGTCCTTATCAGTCATTAATAACGTTGGACAAAAAGGGACTTAAGACAAAGGTTTGGTACTCTGAAGGTACAAAATTCACAGCGAGAATTTGCGGACCGGTTGTTTATGGATGATCGAAGGACTGACATATCACAAGAACAATAAGGTGGACTTTAGAGTCGTGATCCGCCTCTTCTGGCTGATTTTATCTACTTCTGATTATTATTAAACTTAACTCTTGGTCAGTCAAAATGCGTTAAAAACGTGAAAGAATAAAACCGAAAGAACAATAGACCCAGCGAGATTAGGCGGACCATTATTAGAAATTGCTAATAAATATTACAGTATGTTGTCGTTTACTTGATAACTTTGGTCCTTTGTTATTTATACATTTATATTATGTATTATTTATTTCTTTCTACCTCCCTCTCAATTTTAATCCCAATGAAACCAAAGGCTCAATTATTCATACAAATCTTCTTGTGTTGGAATGAAAGTCGCCTGACAACCGGCTACTGTTAAACATCAAATCGCCCCGGGGCGTCCCGAGCTCATAAAATTAATTATTTATTATTCCAACCTCCCGCCGACGATTAAACCACGGGGTTGAGGCGGGAAAGGGCGGACCACCCGATGTCCAGAAGACTGCCAATTAAAAAAGATGAAAAATAGTAATTACATCCATTGAGTTTAGAGGCCCCCGCTCAAATTCAAAACCCCTGAGCTGTTAATTAAACCGGGTCAAGACGAATTTAAAACCAAAAAAAAATTGCCTGCGCATTTCGCTTTTTTTCAGTTTATTTACAAAGATGGTCCAGTGCGTGCCAAACGAACCCACTCGGCTTAACAAATAGTTAATCCAACAAATTATTGCTAATCTACTCAACCCCAATTAACTATACTTTATTTTATACTGTTTTCTTGTCTCACTGAAACCAAAGGTTAGCGCGTTTTAAAGCCGGTTATTCAGAAGGATTATAGTTAAATGTCGAGGTGCTGGTATGACCATAAAAATAATTCGCACGTGCGTTTTTTTTACCCTCCGTGTGTACATTCGAGCTGAAGAGCATAAAGAAGTCCGCGAGAAGACGTGTTTCGCCTTATTTCACGTGAGGATTAGATAATCTTTTTATTTTATGAAACAGGTTGACGTTATCTGGGCGAGGGGACGTTCAAGAATTCCTGTTGTGCAGACCTCGTGTTCTTCCTAGCACCTTTTTTTAAAAAATTATCCTTATGTCTTTACGATCCTGGCACATCCTGTTGTTTTTTCTAATCCACTTGTATTTGCAAAAAATAATCCTAAACTTTCTGTATTCATTTTGATTCCTGATTGACTTATGGTCTATTTCCTAAAGAGAACCTTCTCTCACAATTTTCTGCTTTACTTATGAAAATTTAGTTAATTTCTTACTACCATGCACGAAGTTCATTATATACACCAAAGACAATCGAGTTTTCATGTCACATTTGAAGATATATCATGCGAAAGGATTAATGTAAATTTATTTTCAAATTTCATCCCCATGTTTTTCCCCATAATTATTCAAAATGGTCCCCAACCCTTTTGATAAAATAAGTTTACAATGGATTATAAAATTAAACAATAAAAGGACCGTTTTTATCGACCGTGATACGCTCGGTTTGACGGTCGATAGTCTAGGCAACTCCATTTGTTTTACTCGATCGCTTTGCATTATTGAATATTAATTGATTTTCCTGACAGGCCTCCTACAATAGAGCATTTATTGACGTCCTAGACAATGAAAAGCCCATTAATTGAACTATATGTTTATAATTAGAGGCCCTGAATTATGTCATATTCGTAAACGAGTTGTAATTCTGTCTTACATGCTTTGCGATAATTTTACAAAAACAAAAGTGCGTGTAAATCTTATCGACAGTAAAACCTTGGCTGTTATAATGGATGTCCTCGATAGTTGGCCTTCCCGTTACAACGTCTTGAGCAATAACCCATATAAAATAAGCATATGCTCTTCTGACGTTTCCAATGTAGTGACGTTAATACGGTATTAACATTTCTATCAAATGTCACGGTATAATTGAAAAAAAAAACTGAATTTTTATTTCGTATAAAATATGGGGAAAAAGGGAAAATGGTCGTTCGTTGAGATGGAGAGTTGGTGTCCGAGTTGATAGAAATCACGATAGGTCAAGTGGCTAGAGCAGCGGCATATTGCGCCGAAGGTCTTGGGTTCGAATCCCGCTCGACACTAATTTTTTCATCTCAGCCAAAAACCTTTGATAAAAAGAATAATTAATTGGAATTTCTTATCAGTTGATTTTGAATTTTGTACTAGCAGAGCCTTTATTTCGTGATCCCGGTCCGCCTAGGACACATTTCCCCACTTATCCTGTTTAAACGATAGGCTCTTTATTTCTTTATTTTCGTAGAAATTCTTAGTGGGTTTCGAATTTTGTTGTATATTTCGTTTTTTATATTCTTAAATTGCTCATGTCAATTTTTTCCACGATTTTTTACATCATATAACAACTGTAAACTTGATGGTGTAGTTATCTGACCTCAGTGATTGTATGTAACCTATGCTGTATATTTGCAGTTGAACTTTTTCTCTCTAATCACTTTTTCTTTGTTTTTTTACCTGTTTTTGACTTTTACCATGATGAACCGATTTAAGTCTTACATTACTGCTTTTCTTTAGTTTTTAAATTAATTGATGGTTAAATAGACTAGCCAGTTATATTTAAAAAAATAAGAAGTTTTATCCTTATGGCTCATGTTCATTTCAATTTTATCAGGTTTTTTTATTTTATTTTATTTTATTTTTATTTTTTTTATATTTTTTTTTTTATAGTTTTGTAGTCATTAGTCATTAGTTTTGCAGAAAACAATAATAAATTTAAATAAAAAATAGCTTCATCGGTCGGCCTATTCACCCCGTGTCTATAATGCCAATCAGCATTTTGCTTTGGTTCATTTCCAATTTTCTGCATTCATTTCTGCTCCATTATTTATCCCTGGGAATTTCATTTTTTATATTTTTTATGTTCTTTTTTTAATTTATTTATGTGATTGTATCACTATTGATTGGTTTGTTTTATAGTTTGTTATTTATCTTCTTAAATTGTTGATTTTTTTTTTTGGGGGGGGAGTCAGATTACACACCTCCAGTCGATGATGTCTTTACCTGTTCTTCGTGATTGTAGTAACTACCTTCTTTATTTGCAATCAATGTTATTCGTTCTTTTATGGTGTTTTTTTACGTTATTTACCACCTGATGATGAAACTGTTTCTTTTCTTTCTTAGTTCATTTTTGTTTCTTTATTTTTAGTTTGTTAAGTAATTTTTATAAATTTCTCCTGATTGGTTATTGTTCTGTATTTTGTTTTTGTATATTTGTGTATAGTGCGGCAAGTATAAAAGTCTTGAGGTTTTTTTCGGTTCTTTGAGTATTCTTTTTAACGTTTGATGACTGGGTGTTCTTATACAAAGTTGTTGCTTTTGGACATTGTTCAACTCAAGTCGAGTCCCCGCCCCCAAAAGATTTGTACGTGCATCCCGCTCGAATTTAATCTTTCATGCTGTTTAATACCAGATTTCCTCAGGAGAAGCTGTGAGGGAAGAGGGAAAATGCCCAGTTAAAAATGCGAGTGGGTGTCCGCCCGGGTGAAATGTGGATAGCGGATGGCGGATGGCGGATGGTGGGCGGGGGCGGTGGAACGGGGCCATCTGGCGGCGTAATAAACAGCACCAGCCGACGGCGTCGCTTCCTACAGCTGAGCCGCATAACTCCACCCCAGGCCGCCGCCGCCGCCGCCGCCCCCGGAATATTAAACTACTCCTCATCCGAATAACTTGGGATTCGGGCCCGATTTGAGCCACCCAGATCCAACATCTACCTTGAATAACAATTTCGCCCCTTCTACCATTCCGCTATGTGAAATTTATTTACCTGTCCTTTTTTCCTCCCATTTTCCCTTCCGTGCCACCCCCATGCTTATTGCAATCTTGAATCGAATCCCTCTTTTTTCCCTCTTCATTTTAATGCTAAGGAGGGTGTGGATCTTCTTGAAATTGCGTTGTGCCGAACTGTTTTCTTTATCTCTCTCTCTCTCTCTCTCTTACCCTCTCTCACCAGAACCAAAGGAATCAACCTAAACCCCTGTGGTGACAGTTCCATCAAAATTGATTATTTCTACCTTACCTCGTTGACGACGTTTCAATTATATAATTTTATTTCAAAGTTCATGCCGTTTCTGCCCAATGTACTTAAATCCCATCTAATCCGGTGATACCCGATAATTAAATCTGACAATTGCGTCGAGCAGCATTCTTTTAAAGTGCCTTGGGCTTGGTAAAGATTTTGGTGTGATTTCTATAAAAATAGGATCCCTGTAGTCTAACGAAAGACCAATACTCACTAATACATGTCATGACCAAATTTTCCTCTTTCAAATCGATCCTAGAAATGCCCATAACATCCATTATTTGTTTTGGTATTTTCGTTGAAACAAGACCATAGATTTGTTCTGTCGTTCTCCCTACACACCTCTTCTCAGGATCTGAGTGGAATTATGACGTGTTCCAACAAGGGGCATAGTATACCGACATCATTTCATATGAGGTGCGGACGATCATTGATGACCAAACCTGGCACTTCGACAAAATATTTCGTAACTTATTCAATGTAATCAGTGTAAACTTTAATTTAATAATTTAATTGAGCCTTCGGTGTTGGTTTTACAAGGACTTGCATTTTACCCAGTTGTCCTGTTGGGTTTTAAGGGCGCTACACACCTTCCGATTTCACGTGTCTAAGGGATATACTGTGAGAACTACTAAGTTTACACGGGTTTTCACGCGGATCAAAAGTTTGTGCATTCCTACCATCTTTTGCAACGATAAATTGCGCAGTTTATGCTCAGTTACCTATGGCAACTGGTCTTTAATCATGTCCACGTTAAAGAACATGCCTTTTAGCATTTAGGGACGGGAACCGGTCTTGAACACGCCAAGAACAGAAGAGTATCAATTAGTCTTGCATGAGGTGATATTGCTTCTATCAAGACGGTCCTTTTTTTCTATAAGGGAAGCAATATCATCTGAAATGTACATGCATCCATTCTTAGTTAATTAAAAAAATCATTCATTTCTTCTCATACAGTTAGTGATAATCACTCGCTAAAACGCTTCTTTGATAACAATCTTTACGCCATCTCACACTTTTTTTTTTTTTTGGGGGGGGTTTGCAAAGTCCATTTGTAAGTATATGCAGGGCCGCTGGATTCGAACCCGGGACCTTTACCTTACAATGATGAGCGCCGTGTCAACGCCTAAACCGTTGCGGCCACCGACCCCCGATTATTATTCTTTTAGCAAAATTTCCAAAAAAACTTGTGATTCTTCTTTTTCTGCCAGCCATTGTCACTTTGCCAAGAGTGACAGAACTGAAGAAAATATTTGACCGAACTGAGTTCCGTAAATGCTCAGACAGGTAACGGTGCAGATGAGCTGGAGGTGTGTACCCCCTTTATATGCAACTTTAGTAGTAGCTAACAGTTTTGAAGAGACACACCGTGGAAAAAGATCAAAGGGTGTGAAATACTAGTTGAAAGGGTTCATGAAGTACAGTAATTATAAAGAGTTTGTTTATTGGCGGCCGTAATGCCTGGATCTAGGCCTAATCAATATGTTGTCCAGATTTAAGCGTACGCTTGCGGTGGACCGACCGGAGGGGATTTTTTTTATAGACGGTCTGTTCAAAAGCCCGTAAAAATGCTCCTTGACGTTTTAACTCCCGAAATATTTACGCCCGTGTTTGCGTTTTCATTAGGATGAGGGGAAAACTGGCATGTAAACAACCACGCCTACAGTCGGTCAGCAGAAAAGTTTCATTCGTGGGCTCTGGAGAGACAAAAGGCGATAAAAGTCTTTTCAACTGTTCCTGACGAAATGCCCGTTAGAAGGAAGGGAAAGAGATCCGGCTGTATTCTGCTGACCTCCCGGTAGATAAATCTCGCCTTTTCCCCCGTTCCAGGCCGTTTTATTCGGGCATATTTCTGTCCTGAGGCCGTTATATGGCAAGGGTGCGCGTATTAGCTCTCGCCCTGACACGGTCATTGCTCACGGTTACAGGAACGGCCCCATATCGCTTCGAATCCGAGCAATACGTCCGTTCTCACAGAAACATAAAAAATATACCCTTGCCCTTTACCAATTTGATGGCAAACTGTTGTATGTCACTTAGGACGTCATCATCGGAAGTTTCATGCATTTCAATAAAGGTTTAAAAAAAAAAAGGGATTGCAGTTCTGAGCCTAAATACATATTTTAACAAGATAATACTAGACAGACAAAATACAATTTATGAACAATATATAATTTCACACTCACTCTTTCAATAACCCACTCCCTATCAGAAACAATCACTCATAGTTCTACTATCACCCCTGGACTCGCTCATTCACTCAGAATTATTCACTCTCGCTCTCACTTAATCAATCACTGCTGAACGACTCACTGACACACACACACACACTTTCTCACTGGTTCCTTCATTTTTACACTAACACAACTCTCCCAATCAATCACCGATTAACTCATATAATCATTAACTCACACACATCACATTAACATTCTAACTCACTCATTCACTGACAGAATAGCTTTCTGATTCGTTCATTCAATATTTCACTTACACTTAAATCACTCAGTAGCGTAATACATATTTTTCATTTTTGTGTGGTGATTAATGACCGTTAATCGATATTTATTTAGAAATCGTGAGATGCGGTCTGGTGTGATGTAGGTTTGTTGTAGAGTGGCACTCTCGACACGACACGCAAGATTGACACAATTACACAGAAGATGATCACAATAAAGATCGAAACGTTGGCACGATAAAGAAAATGTTTTTCTGAAACCTAAATCACACCAGACCGCATCTCACGATTTCTAAATAAATATTTTTCATTGTTAATTAATCACTAGATGACAGACTTGCTCGTTTTTTATACTGTTAAATTAACTAATACAACTGTTCTTCTAACCGTTCCACTGAATAACACAGCACATTCACTCATTCATTTCAGCGCAATAACCATTTTACTCATTAGTTCAATTAATCACTAACTCACATTCACTGTTACACTCATTCTCTAACATAATCACACGCTCATGGAACACTCCTCAACTCGCTCTCCAGTTCATTCAGCTTTTACTCATTCACTTGCACAATAACCCTTCCTCATTCATTCAATATCTTATTCACTCACTCTTTCACTCATTCACTGTCACAGTGACCCTTTCGTTCGACACAGTAACTCACATACACTCTTTAGTACACTCAATCTTCCACTTGCACAATAACACTTAATCGTTAAAAAAATGTGTTTAAAAACCGTGTCGCCCTGCTTTGTACACTTTCTCTTACACTCACTCTCTAGTTCACTCAATCTTTCGTTTCACTCCATAATCGTACAATCCCTCAATGGCATTACGCGCTCACTAACTCTTCACTCATTTCAGCACCATCACTCACTTACTCCTACAATATCTCAAGAGCATAAATCTTTTTCGTACTCAACGGCAAGCTTGTTCACTGGTTGTTTGTTCACATGCTTCTCTCTTTCTTTCTCTCCCTCTCCATCCTTCTCTCTCTCTCTCTATATATATATATATCTATATATATATATANTTATATATATATATTTCTCTTTCACCGTTTTTAGAAAAAAATATATAAAAACCGTGTCACCATTAAAAATATTCCTCAGAAAGAAAAAACTTCCTTAAGAACATGCTGTTGGAATGTTTCAGCTATAAATTGAGCCATGAATTGGCGACGATTCGAAGTGTCTATCTTCGACAGCTCAACACCTATCGATTGACCATGTCGCAATCTAATGCGCTTGATTAAGTCCAACGTCGTGTCACCTACTTACCCGGCTCGAAACACCAAAACCGGCTGGAGTTGTAATACGAATTTACTTTTTCAGTCGACCCTGTTTTAAATCAGGCGATTACCCTCTGCTGAGAAATTTTTTTTAAATAAAAAAATCCTCCATGATCCGGGAGGGCATAACTCGGGATCGCTCTCGGATTAAAAAGCCGGCTTTCTTGAATAATAATAATAATCCGGAGTGCATATCTGCCTTCTCGCTCACCGCCCTCTTCGCCTATTGTATTATGTATCCGGCGTTACATTCTCGTTTTAAAATATATTCAGCCCTTAAAAGTTTCCTCCGGGCAAACTTTAAAGAAAAACTTTCTTATTAGTTATTACTGGGCAAGATTCTAATAAATTTTCCTAATCTGTGGGGTGGGTCAACTTTTATGTGCAAAATCACAAGAGGCTCATTATAATAAATTTTAAATCCCTAAATCCTTTAGATTAGTTTTTCTTTTTTATCTTGAAGGAATAATTGATTAATTGTTTATTTTCAATGTAAATCCCTGACAATCTTAAGCACTAAGTAGCCTTGCGGGATAGAAAGCTAGAGTCAATATATTCATAATCTGACTTGACCACCGCGATCACTGTGCGCATTCGTCGGACGCCTTCGGATGCTCCATCTTCTGACTGGTTGTGCCGCGAACGGATCAAAAACAATGTCGATAAGCGATCGACCCGATTAAGGACGGCCCTTGCAAGTTTGAAGGGTGCAACTACTTAGCTCTGTATAGAAAGCGTGTAGGATTACCACCCATTATGAGAATCTGGGTCCCCTGTTCCGATATTTGGAGTTGTTTTATTGTATATAGCAATGTTCTTGGCGAATGTATTGATTGGTGTGAATGAGTAGTACAAACGGGTCGCGGGATATTGTGTAACCCCATTGACTCTCAAATAGGTAGAGTGAAATTGTATGCTAATTGAATGAATGATATTTAAGGATGAGTAGAGAGGGTGAATGGGTTTGAATCTGGGAACTGCATGCGAAGTTGAATTGTATGCTGCTGAATTACCTAGTTGACATCAACCAACCTCAGGTATGACCCCGGTCTGCCAACAACCCGAGTGGGTGATTCTCGATGCCTGCCGTCAATTTATTGCAAATTACGAAAGCTGGAATTATCGGTGACTGCGAGAAAGTTATATGATCAACTATGCAGATATGTCAAATCATCATTTTTATCTATTATTCCAGTGTAAAAAGCGAAATTTGTCAGAAAAGAAGTAACTACAAAATGAATTATTTGTTAGTAAACAAAACAAAAGAGCTTTTACCTTATTATAATGGGTAAATATATAATAAATATTATGTATAATTCAATTAATTAAGGTTTTAGTTGAGTTAAAAAAGTCAGTGTCAGGAGTGGGGTTCGAACCCACTACCTATCGGCTAGATACGACGCTACTCTATCACTCACTCACCACTACCATCATTCACCATGAAATCACGATGGCTCAAGTGGTAGAGTAGCGTCGTATCTAGCCGAAGGTCGTGGGTTCGAATCCCGATCGTGACACTGACTTTTTTATCTCAACTAAAAACCTTAATTAAAAGATATTAATTGGTCAAGCGGACCACGAAAACTATTGAATTATGTATAATTTCTCTTAATTTGCTAGTCAAAGCAGTAATGGATTCTAACACAATCAATAATGTTACCTCATTATTATAATATTTGCTTGTGTTATAATTCCCTCTTTTTCGCACGTTCAAAATTGAGCGGCATTAAAACCCAGCTTCTCATTGGAACGTCGCGTTGGTGGTGGTATGGTCAGGTTCACTTTTGCAATTCATTTCGAGAGACGACTCCTCCAAACTGATGATGAGCTAAAAGCTCGAAATCCGTATCGTTGCAAAACAACTTATGTATGAACTATCTTTTAAAAAGGATAGAACACCGCATTCACCCCACCATTCATGATTTCTATAAACAAAAGAGAGTGAAATAATAAGAGTATCGAAATGCTATAGAAACTAGTTTCCTTCCTCCAGGATGACCAACTCATGGATGATTGATGATAATCGCAGGAAGTTTGTAAGGGGCGCTTGAATTTTATATTGTGCCACTGTTTATGTGAATTTTTCTTTTTTAAAATTGTAAAATGGGCTGAAATTGAATAGAAACAACGATGCGGACCGGAGATTTTACTGTATCAGGGTAATCAGATTGTTTTGACATTTTTGAGTTGTGCCACCACGATCTATAACTTTTTTTATTTGTTAAAATTTAACATGATGCGACCGAGTCGTTAGCCGGCGTCTGTTCAGCAACAGCAAAACGCTCTTCTTTCCAAAGCATATTTCAGCAGGCAGGTGTCATGTATTCCAGGCCCCCTGTCGAGCGAGCAGGCCTCCCCAATATAACCCACGTTTTATCTCCCTCCTCCGCATTCTTTATACCCGGTCCGCCTTTTCAATTATTATAAATTCCGGTCGATACACAGGTACACGTATGTGCCTTCGAATTTGTTTTTTCCACCGTCCTTCCTCACCGGATCCGCCAACGCTGGACGGTTTTTCCCCCCTATGCCACGAAAAATCCGTGGTAAATTACAAACGGCCTCGAACGAAACTATGTAAAACTCAATATAAACAGCGTCGTATTCTACTGAAAATTAACTTAAGTTGTAAATTAAAAATACTCCATATAGGCGAGGATGTGCGGAACAAATGGATAATAATTGCCTCATATATCCCAGGCTGATTGTCACAAAAAAATCCGTAATAGCCTCCACCTATTTGGCGATTAAAAGTAACGATTTACAGAGTTTTAATTAACAAACAGTATAGAAAAGAAATCCTATTAGAGAACGAGACGAATTAAATTGGTTATTTTCAGACAAATGTTCCTATATAAAAATAATCATATGTGTTAAAATTATTACGGTTTTGCAAAAATAAATGCTACATTGATCAGATGAATGATTTAGATCAATGATCTGATCATTGGCATCTTAATAAAATCGTAAAAAAATATTTCCAACCGAGTAGAACTTGAGTATCCACATTATTGCTATCTAAACCGCTCTGCTACTGACCATAGTAGAGGCAAGAAATGATTCATATTTGGAATGAAACCATCAAACAAGCATTAAATTCTATATTGAATAGAACAGGATCCAGATGATAGATTTAATAAAATTACTACATTATAATTGTTTCATTGTGGTGACTTATTCACCACACACTCCCATTCGTTCAATCACTGACTCACTCTGTCACTCATTCACTATCAGAATACCTCTCTAATTCGTTCATTCAATTATTCATTAGCCACTCATTCAATCACTACCACCACACGTTCACTATTATCTCTGCCACTTTCTCTGTAGCTCATTCACTCTTAAACGAGACGATTTTCTCACTAGTTCTTTCAATTAATCACTAACAAACATTCACTCATTAGCTCCTTCCCTGTTGTAATTCTCAGTAGAATAATAAATCTCTCATTTAATCAATCCCTAGCTCAGATATTTTCTAATTCGTTCAGTGTTTTTAAATTTACCCAACTCTCCCAAACAATCGCTGTATAACTCACTCACTCCGTTACTAACTCAAACACTCTCAGTTTAGATCACTCACGCACTAGCACGATAACTCGCACTTGTTGTTCAGTGAATCACTAACATACTACAATCATTCACTAACAGAATACCTCTATCATTCGTTCAATCAATAAAACATTATTCTCTCTCTCTCTCTCTCTCTCTCACACACTCTCTTCCTCTCTCTCTCCCTCTCTCTCCCTCTCTCTCCCTCTCTCTCCCTCTCTCTCTCTCCCTCTCCCTCTCTCTTTCGCTCTACCTCTACCTCTTTCTTTCCATCTCTCCCCTTCCTCTCTCTCTTTCTCTTTCTTTCTGTCCCACACACATACTTTCTAACTTAGCCACTTTCTCACTAGCTGGTGATGAATGAATCATCATCTGAACAGTCCTTCATTAACAGAATACCTTTGTCACTCGTTCATTCAATGACTCATTGCTCACTTACTTTTCTCACGATCGATTTACAATCACTCAGTAGCATAATAAATATTTCACTTACCCAATCAATCACTACCTCCCACACGACCACTCTCAGCTGGGTAGAACATGAAAGCCTATTATTATTATCTAGTCTGGTCTGCTGTTAAAATCTCACGATAGTATAGGATCAAGAAATGATCTATATTTGGAATAAAATAAAAATGTATTAAATCGGATTTGCCGTTATTGCAACGATGAAAGGTTTAAAAAAATTGGAAAATTATATTTTCAATAATGATAGATCCAAAGAAAAATACAAAATGTAGGTTGTAATGAATATATACTACGTTATTATTGTTTTATGGTTGTGACAATTCTTGGCCGGCCAAGAGTAATCATCACGCCTGATCAGTTTTGATCAATCTCCTGTCGACAGTTCGTCAGTGTTAACCACCTGTCATCAATAACCATCGATATATTAAAAATCTTTTCACCGATCGGTTTAAAAGAAAAACAAAAAAGAAAAACTACCCTTTGCGATAAATTTCGGGAATAACAGTTTTCAAACTTTGCGCCCGGCTTTCTAAAGATCTCGACCCGGTAATGACTCCAAACCATGGGAGGATTTCGGACAGTAAGGGATATAATTTAATATGTAGACTGTACGCTGAGAGATAGGACGTGTGCGTGTGTCTGTCTGTGTGAGACGGCACTTAGCCGATTGCGGTGTGAATAATTGTCAGAGAGAGACAGCCTCCTCCAATATCTCTAATGCGATCCTCGAGAGCCGCCTCCCCCCCAGATTTATCCCGCATCTGCTACCCGCATTAAATATTCTATTAAACGCTTCTTTTTTCCCTCCTTTCTTCCCTCTTTTCCCTCCCCCAATTGCGCGCCGCGACGCAATTAAAGGGACTCAGGAAACGCGGTTGTCGTTGTGAGGAATCTTTGGGTCCGCTGGGCCACGCAGCTTCTTGGCCGGACGCCATTTTCTTAAGACCGTTCAATCCTTTCAACATCGGTTTTAAACTATCCGCACGTACAACTTTGCTAAGGGGCCCTGGAAACAAAAAAGGACGGACCCAAAGATCTTGTAAAAATTCTTTGGCTTTGAGTCGGACGATATTGTCTTCAGACCATCAAGGACTACAGAATCAGATCGTTTGTGTGGTCATCAAAATAAAATAATCGACCAAAAATTCGTTGATAGGATAGAAAAATGGCATACTTTAGTTAAGGAGGATAGAAAACAAACTCGACGAGATTATAGGAACTGAAACATCATGTAATAGTGAAACAGAAATTTTGGATCTCTGTTGGACCTCTCCTGTTTTAGATCGGACGACATTACTCTAAGGTCGTCAGATCCAATAATGCTCCAAACACGGTTTTAAACTTGCCACGATGACATCTGCGTTAAGGGACCCGGAAAAAACACGACGAGGTGGGACGGATCCGAAGATATTAATGAAACAGCGAATCTTTGGGTCCGCTGGATCTTGCCTGTACTAGAGTCGGACGCCTTTAACTTAAAACTGTCAGGTACTACAGATTCAAATAGTTTCAACATCGGTTTGAAACTAGCAATGAGGACATCTGGGCTAAGGTGTACTCGAATAAAACACGACGAGATGAGACGGACCCAAGGATCGTTTAATAATAAAAACAGGTGTAGAGATTAGTGACCGTTAATCGATATCTGAATAACTAATAAAAACAGGTGAATTTTTGGTCCGCTGGATCTGGCCTGTACTAGGGTCGGATGCCTTTATCCTAAGACTGTCATGTAGTACAGATTCATATAGTTCCAACATCGGTCAAACTAGCAATGAAGACATCTGGGCTAAAACGCGACGAGATGAGACGGACCCAAAGATCGTTTAATTGTAAAAAACTGATTAATATTTGGGTCCGTTGGATCACGCGGGTTCTTGGCTGGATTCCATTCCTACAATATGAAATTATTAAATACTAAAAGAGAGCTAAATCATTAAGTCCGAACCAAAATAACACGAAAAATTATTAAAGATCCGTTTTAAAGGGCTGACATGGTGTACACTTGCTACAACGGTACTAGGAGACACTTGAAACAAACATGACGAGATTACACGGACCTATTGATTCTGTGTTAATAAAGTGGCGAACATGTAGGGAAAACACCAAACACCAATCAACTCCCACCTTGGTCATATTTAAGAACTGCTAACGAGGTGTTAAAACGATTGGGTGTTACTTGGCTATCAAATCATTAAAGCCTTTGACAATTCGCATTGGAACATGACTAAATTACATAAATTCGACCGGAAAGACAATATATGTATATGTATAAAAAGGTTTACCGTTAACCTCCCCCACCCCCAGTACAGAGGAGTCTGACTACCATAAATTGTCTCAGAACTACCGGCTTGAATTACTGTTTTTTATTGTAAAGTGTTTTAAACAAATATTTCCGATTTACAATAAGGTACGGCCGGTTCGGCAGTTAGGCGTCAAGGGAGAATCCGCGGTGCCGCAACACGTCCACGTGCAAAACAAAAAGACGGAATAGAAAGGGTTAAAGAAAGAAAAAGGACGTGCCCTGGGGCTTTTAAACCGGTGGAATTTGCTCTCGGGCCGTTTTTTTCTCTCCCCATTGAATGTGAATGATTGATGCGACGCGCGCGCGGATTGAGTTCTAAGGTGGTAAAAACTCAAAATACACCCCTTGGAAAAAATTCGGAAGCGGGGATTTTCCAAACCCGCCGATAACGGATTTCTCAATTTAGGTACTTTTTGTGGTACTTACAGTTAAAAGTTCATACAAACCTTTTTCGTGTATGAAGTGTGTTTTTCTACATTCGGTTTATTTATTTACGTTTTTTATGTAAGCTCTACCTTTCTGTCAGAATATGTGTTTGCTTCTGCCATTTTGGTTCTTATTCTTTGTACATACGACTAATTTTCTGCCTTTCCGACTGTTTGTTTGACCAAATCTATGTCATCAGTTTACCTTCATGCCTTTTCTTTTCTCTCTCTCTCTCTCTCTCTCTCTCTCTCTCTCTCTCTCTCTCTCTCTCTCTCTCTCCCCTCTGTCTCTTCCCCCTTTCTTTCTTTTTCTCTCTCTCCCTTTCTTCCTTTCTTTCTTTCTCCCCTCTCTTCTGTCTATCTATCTCTTTCTCTATCTTTTTGTTAAACCCTTAATTTTCTAATTGTTTATACCCAACATCCGAAATCCGATAGCATGCTTTTTTTTTTAATTGAGGGTTGTAATATAAAAAGAAAATAGAAGTATAAATTGCCAAATTTTTAATTTAATGCGGTTTTTTTCGTTCAGTGTATGGTTTTGAATCATAACGCTAAATTATTCACCGTTTAGTTTCATGAAAACATCACGGTTGTGCATGTGGCTCGCGTGAGAACAGATCTTAATGGTACGGTAAATCTTTTTATTCATAAGGAAGCCAACTCGGCCTGGTTTTGTAACAGCCATATTTAATTAAGTTAAACCCCCCGTGCATGCTAATTATTCCTAAGAGGTCATGGTTCGACCCTTAAAAAGAACGGGTTGGAATCAATTTACGTTTTTTTAAATTATTATGTATTTATAAATTAAAAACTTCGTTGGTTTTTATTTTGTAGTTTTTTACCTTCAAATTTGCCTGAGAACTTTGGGCCATTTGCCATTTTGGCAGATGTAAGCAAGCCTGTGTGATGTACTGTAAAATTGGGACATCCTGTGTTTTTTATTTTAAGTTTTTTTATTAATTAATTATTTCTCTCTGATGAAAAATCTTAATAATTGAATTTCACATATTTTAACATTGTTTAATGCTTAACAGGAAAAACTATATTAAAAATATTGTTACAATTGTGGATTAGAATTGGCCATACGTGTTTGAAACAAAGACTTTTGGGTCATAGCCCGCGTATGTGTATGGCAGCAAGATGGCTCAGTGTGCCCCACATAATTGGAAAGTCATTCCTTGGCTCCGTATAGGGAGCAAATAGGAATGCAGCCCCATATACGACAGGTGCTCGAGCACGGCAGCTAATCTTCTATGGTATGGTCGTAGAAAGGATACTAGGAAGCAGGGTTTGCGCTCCTTAGGCACTGCAACCTTTTGGCTTATTGTACCTTCCTAGTTCAGTGCAATAGGCTCAATACTTCTCCTTAGAAGTATCAGGTCATTGACTGTCGATGCTACAATTTGATTCCCTAAGTTTTTTCCATATGTTGGGATAAATCTTCATTGAGCTGTTGCTTCACATTCGAAGATCATATGGGTGGATGTTTCCTCCTCCTCATTACATAATCTCCAAATGGGATCATCGTTGTATATACCCATGGTTTTGTCAGATGCCAGTGACCGGTTAGTAGTCCTACCACTCCTCTGAGTTTGGCCCTCTCCAATCGCAGCAATGCTTTTGCCAGTCTCGGTGAGGGTTGTTTCATCATAAGTTTACTCTGTCTAGCACCGCTAGAGTTTTTGTCTCCTTTTGTTTTGTTTGGATCCATTCTGCGATGGAGGATTCTATATTTGTTTAGCGAATCTTGTGCCCCATGTTCGGAATTTTGGATGAAACCGGATTGGTTAATTACATATAGTACCAATAGTTTGTATACCCAACGTGGGTCGAGAGTGAATGTATTTATTGGCGTGAATAAGTACGAATGGATGACGAAATGTTGAGTACAACCAATCGATCCTCAATTAAATTAGTTATATAATGGGTGTAAAGGGTGATGGACGATTGTCATGTGTTCCACCATAGCAATAGAGTTAAATATATGTAATAGGAAACAATGTATTTAAGAATGTGTGAGAGTGGGTTTGGTTTTAGGAACTGATTGCATTGGGGACTGAAATGACCTTCAATTTATTGAAAATAACAAAAGCTGGAAATTGTTTACATAAATCTGCTTACATACTTATATAAACTATATGGCTTCACATAAATCCAAATTATTAGTACAGATAATTTGAAAATTTTGTTTTTAGTACTAGTGCTTTACAAAAATATATAATAAAAAATATGCAAAAATATTGTCTAATTGGCCAACTATGAGAGTTGTTTTTTTGTCTGGCTGTCCAATCAGGAGCATGGCCAGAAAATCGACCCCTCCAATATTTCACAGGGTTTAATATCGTCTTGATTGCCTCCCTGGTTTTGTTTTATAATGAAACTAATAATAATAAATTTGACCGATGTGGCAATTTAAAGAGGACGATTTCCCATAGGCGATAGATCAAAAGACTCCACTTCGGCGTACATCATTTTAATCACCCGAAAACAAATTACCCCCCCCCCCATCCAAATTGCATCACATCTATGCCAACAGGCCGAAACTATCGTACGCTCGAATACACTTTGGAATTAATAACCCTAGGGTTGTTTTTTAAATAATTGAAACCGTTTAACACCTTTGGCTTTCTCATGCTATCGTCCTAGAGTTAAAAGGTCAACTTTCTTGCAAAAAGTAATCTATCTTTCTTTCGAAATAAGTTAAAAACGAATAAAAACACAATTATTATGATCGGTATTGCAGTATTTTCTTAGTTTTTCCTGCTTTGACAATCGGCATAGAAGCTCTCACGTAATAAGAGCACTATCGATAGCTGTCTTTCGGAGGATCTGACTCGTAGAAGATGGACCTTTCTTCCGATTAAAGAAAGGCGAAGTTGACACACGGACATACTTTTGACCCAAAACCTGCATTTTTCTCTATCGTGTAGAGAAATGTGTGGTGATTAGTGACCGTTAGTCGATAATTATTCAGAAATCGTGAGATGCGGTCTGGTGTGATGTAGGTTTCATAAAAACATTTTCTCAATCGTGTTAACGTTTCGATCTTTATTGAGATCATCTTCAGGGCCTGGGGTTTACAAACATTGTTTAAATTTTAACAAATACATGTAGGATGTGGAAAAAAGTGAATTTATACAATGCAAAAAAATATATTTTTTTATATTCAATCATAAACCTACATCACACCAGACCGCATCTCACGATTTCTGAATAATCATGTAGAGAAAGTTTTCTCGGTGTTTCCTACTTAATTATGGATCACTCCTTGGCTCTATATAAAGAGCATGTAGGAATGCCATTCGATATAAGAATTGAGCTTGACCACAGTAGGGAGTACTTGAATCTCTGTTCCAGGTTTTTTTTTTTTTTATAGAGGAAACATGACTCAGTGTATACAGTACTGTATAGATATCTCGTCTTGTGTTTTTCATTATATATTGAGACTGAATGTTTTTATTAGCACGTATGCTGATACTGTCCAAAGCGGCCCGCGGATGATCTGTCTCCTTTTGGCCAAAGCCCGGGTTTTTGTCTGGCTATTGATAAACGTTGCTCGACGTGTCCTATCTAAGTGAAGGTTGCAATCCCTTAGCTACATACAAAGTGCACTGCCATATGTATAATTATTGTTGTTGAGCGCGGCCATGAGTATCTTGGTTCTGTGTTCCGATTCTTGGACGAAACAGGCAGAGTAATTATAATTATACTGATACTTTTGTGTACCCTGGTGTGTTTTGAGAATGAACGTATTTATTGGCGTGAGTGTGTAGTGTGAGAGGATCAAGGGCAGAATATTGAGTCACCATTGACCCTGAATTAGGTTATTGGACCATGTCCACCCAACCCAAACCGTTAAAATAGACCCCATTGCCAATATAGAAAGTTAAGTTACAGTCAAATCGTGCTTATGTCTGAAGTCGAAACTACTTTCCTTGCAGTATCCTCATTAAAAATCATTTTACTCGAATATATATGTATAAAAAAACGCACTGTATTGGAGTATTGGCTATTCAAAATAACACGTTGTTTAAACAATTAAAATCTTACCGGGGACAAAACAGGCTGTTCGTATTTTCTTGAGCGTAGATCCTGCCTGGATTGGATCTGTGGGTCCGGTCCGCCTTCAAGTTTCCCCCGAGTAATAAATGGTTTAATCAACCTGTTAACGGGGAACGAGATAATCTTAATTCGACATATTTCAATAACCCAAAGAGCCATAACGGCTATTACCGCGAATAAGAAATAAATTGGAAATTATTAGGTGAAAGCATAATTAGAGGGTATATTATTCATTAAGTGGTGGCCAAGTGAGTGGGGGCGCGAGGCGGGGATCGGCGACGGACGCGGGAAATTTATTGCCTCGTTAATTTATATGACCGGCTTAAATATAGTTATAATAAAAATGATTATGTAAACAATTAATTAGAATGTGTTTTGTGTGTGGCCGAGGTGTGAATGAAGGCAGAAATTGAGTTTCGACCGGCTAAAATTTGACTGGTTTCGTTCAAAACGTCTCATTTTATAAATCAAATCCAGTTCGAAAATTCAATTCCTGGAGTAAACCTGAACGGACAGACCCAAAATAACCCTAGTGGCAACTTGAATTTCAAACTTCGCTCCCTCCAAAACGTAATATCTAGAAAGGTTTTGTCTTCTGATCTTAATGATATAAACGTAATCTTACCTTAACCTTTCCTAACTCAACAATGAGTCAATATGATAAAATATTGCCATTTTTGTCCCTTTCATCTTTACAAATAGACCTGATCGTCACCAGATCCCAAATAAAACAGTGGGACGTTCCACTACGCACAGTTGACGTATCATGACGCCTTTTGTGTGCACGCGTTGGGAAAATTCAAGTCCGCCCACAATTCAGATAAAAAATGTCAAGAATACGAACTTATTGAAACTAAACTTCTCGAGCTATGTAATGTCTTGGATATATTGTGAAGTTTGATGACAGCTTTGGGTTTGTATGCCATGCAAAGGAAGTCCAGAACCTTTTTGGGTAGAAGAATCAATGTGACGAACCTATTATTTGTTCAGTATATTCGAATTCTTTAATCTCCGCGCGGTCTTGCAACAATTTGTTCAATGTAATAAAATATTATACTATTTAAGCGCAATTATTGAATTCCAGAATCTATTTGTGCAGTGTGATGAATGTCTAGAAATTATTTCTCCATTATAGTGTAATTCTGGAACCTATTTGTGCCGAATATTGAAATTCTATAAACTTAGCGTAGTTTATTCAAAAAGTAGAATCTGTTTGTATTATTTGATCAAAATCTAGAAGATATTTGTGCAGAGCAATCGAATTCAAGAATAGAATTGTACAGTTTGATCAAAGTTTAGAACATTTTTGTGCGATATAATCAAAGTGCAGAAGCTATTTGTGCAATTTGATCAAAATCTAGAATTTATTTATGCTGTATAATAACAGGGTTAATTTTTGCAGTAAAATCAAATTATAAAATATATTTGTGCAGTTTGATTAGTGCATAGAAACGATTTTTGCCGTATAATGGTTTTTTAAAACCTAGTTTTGGAGTATAATCCAATTCCAGAACATATCTGTAGCAGAATAATATAATTCTACAATGCCCTTAAACAATTCAATTGATTTCTAGAATCTATTTGTGCAGTTTCATTAAAATCTAATACCTATGTATTTGTGCAGCATTATGTATTTCTAGAACCTATTTATGCAGTTTGATGAAAGTATAGGATCTATTTCCGCAGTTTGATCAAAGTTTAAACCTATTTGTGCAGTATAATCCAATTCTAGAACCTGTTAGTGCAGTATAATCAAATTCTAGAAACTATATTCTCGTATAATCAAATTTTAGATCAAAGTTTAAACCTATTTGTGCAATTTTATCAAATTCTAGAACCTATTTGTGCAGTAAAATCTAATTATAGAACCTATATTTTCGTACAATCTAATTGTAGATCAAAGTTTAAACCTATTTGTGCAGTTTCATCAAATTCTAGAACCTGTTTTTCCAGTTTGATGAAAGTATAGAATCTATTTACGCAGTTTGATCAAAATTTAAACCTGTTTGTGTAGTATAATCAAATTCTAGAACCTATATTCTCGTATAATCAAATTCCAGATCAAAGTTTAAACCTATTTGTGCAGTATAATCCAATTATAGAACCTATATTCTCATATAATCAAATTCTAGATCATAGTTTAAACCTATTTGTGCAATATTATCAAATTCTAGAACCTATTTGTGTAGTATAATCAAATTCTAGAACCTATATTCTCGTATAATCAAATTCTAGATCAATGTTTAAACCTATTTGTGCAGTATAGTCAAATTCTTGAACCTATATTCTCTTATAATCAAATTCTAGGCTCTGTTTGTGCAGTTTGAACAAAGTTCAATAATTAATTTTGTCACTTGTCGACTATGTGTGCAGCGTAAATGTATTAGATCCATGGGACAATTTAATGATTCTCGTAATTATCTGTGCAGTATGAACGTTTTGGACCTATCGTGCAGTTTGATTGTGCATTTGGACATATTTTTTGTTTAGTATAATTATGTTTTGGACACATTTTTGAAGCATGACGTGCATCTTAGACCTATTAGTGCAGCGTAAAATTGTTTTTAAACAGTCTTGGGCTTGGTTGTTACAGAATAATGCCAATTTATTATTATTTGGAGGTCGTGAGATGCGATCTGGTGTGACGTAGGTTTTAACCTTTTGTGAATAATCATTAAGTAACGGTCGCTTAAACAACACACATAATGTAAGTTTTGACGTCCTTGTGCATTTTACTGAAAATCTGTCAAGCCACAGTTACACTGCTTGTCGTGAAGTTTAATTCTTCGACCGCTAACGTGAGATCCAGGGACATATTTCAACAATACTGACAAGAATCCAGCATGTTTGGTTTTTAAATGTTTATTTAGGTTTTATGTGTGATTTGTGTTGATCGTTAATATGGCAAATGAAGGAGGAAGAAAGAGTTCTTTGTTAAAATTATTTGTTTAGTAAAATATGTATGGAAATTAGCATCTGATGAAAACTTTTATTACCTCAACCTCATTAGCTTAGGCGACCCGTTTTTAGAATCTCCTTGGTTTATGCTTTCATAAAAAGCCCCAGGCCAGTTAATTTTAATTTTATTTTTAATTTATTTATATTTTTCCCCTTTCGAAAAAGCCCATTATATTTTTATCGCCCCGTTTGTCCAAAAATAGCGGAAGAACACTTAAACCGGGGACACAAATCAGCGGGGGGGGAGTTTTCTAGGGCGAAGTGGGCCCCCGTGCAGCGTTGTCAGTCCAGCGGAAGTGGCATGTGAAAACAAATAGGGGAAAATATACAACCGCACGTGTTGCCTCGTGATGGAAGTATTTAAAAACGACGGTAGACAGCTTTTCCTTTGCCCCCCTCTCAACCGAAACGCAATAGATTTGCCCTCGTAGACAATTTCGACAACAGACCAAAATACTGGGCGAGTTCTGTCTATTATAAGACCTAGAAGAAGAAGACACGATAAATATCTTAAATTATAAGTTAAAAATCATTGTCATCAAAATCATCAAAACTACCCAATGACGTTGTGTGTAAATTTCAGTTGAAATATCCACAGCTTTCAATTCTGTACATTCTGTATATTTCAAAAATTTACCGTTTTGTTTGTTAACAGTCGGCCTCTTTTTACCACCCCTCGGGATAATTGAATAATTGTTTAATTCTTTTTTTATTCCAAGGGAGGATCAAACCCTCCTTTTATAAATGAATATCGATTAAATGTATGTAAGTGATTTGTGCACCATCTGCCCACCACGCCTCGCAGGACTCAGGTGGTCCGCTTGTAAGAGCTTTATCAAGGGGGGATTTTTTTTATTCTGGCCAAAACGATCCCAAGGAGTCCTGACAGTAATTGGTCGAAATTCCTGAATAATTAGTTCACAAATTGTTTTGTTCTCGAATTTTCTCACAGTGCCGGCCAATTTTCAATCCGATAACGAATTGGCCATGTTCGAGGCAACATTGTTTATGTAGACTTTGTGATTTTACATAATTTTTAGCGTGTACTGTTTTTAAAACTTGCCACGGTTAGAATGAAATTGAGCGACGATGAATCGGCAATTGGCGTTTTCTTTTACTCTTCGCGATTTATGGGAGGATGAAGATTGCCTCGGACTCTTAACGGCATCGGTGTTCTTCGGGCGGACGATTTTCTAAAATGACTGCAACCGGGATTATCCGGCCGTGACGGACAGTCCCAGGACAAGAGCTGGAGAAACGAGACTTTCAACAGACTCGGGGTCGACCCGTAGAAAATGCCGAGTGGTTTATTGAACCAACGCAGCGAGAACATGCGGACGTTGATTCCTTCCTTTCCAGACAGCTTATTCTCTATACGCGATTATAGTCTAGTTCTTAATTCTTGAGCAAATTGTGAAAAAAATGGAAACCAAAGTTTGCTCGCAATTCATCCAAAACATTTTTGCCAATATTTAGTGTTTAGGTAGTATTCAATTCGAAGCTGGTGTGATATCAAACATCAACTTGCCAATCGACAGTCACGTACTGACGAGTTTTTGGGGCTGTTTTAAGCAGGGAATATAGGAAATAGGGTTTTTAGCTTGTTTGTGGACCACTTGGAGTACCACGTTCGTTTGTTCTACAGTTTCTACTACTATCAGATCGAGGGTAACTTTCTGGTCGAAGCTGCTGAATAAACCTAGTCCCTTGTCAATCACCAAATACTGAGTAGGTGGTAGGTTTTGGGGCTGTTTTAAGCAAGGAATATAGGAAATAGGGGTTTCAGGTTGTTTATGGACCACTTGGGGTTCGTTTGTTCCAAAGTTTCTACAACTATCAGACCAAGGATGACATTCTCGTCGAAGCTGCTGGATAAACCTAGCACCCCTCGTCAATCGCCAAATACTGAAGATGTGGTAGGTTTTGGGGCTGTTTTAAGCAGGGAATATAGGAACTAGGAGGACCTCTTAGGGTACCACCTTCGTTTGTTCTACAGTTTCTACAACTATCAGACCGAGGGTAACTTTCCGGTCGAAGCTGCTGGATAAACCTAGTATCCCCTTGTCAATCGCTAAATACTGAATGAGAGGTTGGTTTTGGGACTGTTTTAAACAGGGAATATAGGAAATAGGAGAACCACTTAGGGTACCACCTTCGTTTGTTCTACAATTTCTACAACTATCAGACTGGATGACATTGTGTTCGAAGCTGCAGGATAAACCTAGCATCCCCTTGTCAATCGGCAAATACTGGAGAGGTGGTAGGTTTTGGGGCTGTTTTAAGCAGGGAATATAGGAACTAGGAGGACCACTTAGGGTACCACCTTCGTTTGTTCTACAATTTCTACAACTATCAGACCGAGGATGACAGACTCGTCGAAGCTGCTGGATAAACCTAGCATCCCCTTGTCAATCGCCAAATACAGAAGAGGTCGTAGGTTTTGTATTAAGCTGAGAACACAGGAACTAGAGTTTTTAGCTTTGCATAGAACTCTTCAGACATAACTTTCGTTTCTTCTGCAGTTTCTACAACTAGAAATGTTCCATGTTTTTTTCAGGCTGGAAGAGTAATGTAATAAGTTTATTTCGCTGGTTCGAGTTATTTTGCAGTCCATTGTCCAACGTTTAAACTTGAAACCATTCCTTACTGTGATAAAATCATCGACGTATCAGCAAGTATTGAACGTTGGATAACATTTTGGTCGAAGCTGCAAGATCTTTTTGCCAATCGACAGTCAAGGGTACTTCATAAGAGATTTTTCTCCTAAAGCATTGCCCTACAACTTGTCTGGTGGTTTTTGTGGACTCTGATACTTTTTCATGCTAGTCAAGGTAGATGTTCACTGGTTCGAGGACTATTGGGATATGACTTTGGAAGTTTTCTTAGGTTTTTGTACTGTATGATCATAGCCTAGATTGAAAATCCAGTCATTTCGGTGTAGGTAAAACGTTACGGCATTATGTTCTAAGGTGCAAAGTAGAGCTTCAAATACACTACCTAAGAAGCATTTTTGCTGAAGATTGCCTTACACCTTTAATGGTATTGGTCCCCTCTTTCTTGCTTTTCAAGGTAAATAAGTCAGTTATTTCATTGGTTTTCGGGGATTATTGGGGGTATAACATTTTATTTATCTGTAGTTATCTTCACCACTGTAAAGCCATTACATAAAGAACCAGTCCTTCCGGTGTGTGTACAATGTCGAAATTAACGCCCCATCTGTAACTCGATTTCGTGGGAAACGGCTCCATTTGCCTCCACGGCCCGCAATTATACAGAGTGTCGCCTGAGGCCTGGTGAATACGCTGGCATGAAAATATGACAAGAGCCGGCTAATTGGGTGCGTCTGGCCGCGTGCCGTGCACACGCTACAACCCGACGCCCTTATGGGGTACGGTTGATTATTTTTCCTGAAAATTTTCGTTGGGGCAATAACAAAATAGTACAACCTTGCTCAAACCGTACAGTATAAAAGGTTCAATCTTTCAACCTTAAAAAAAAAATAAACTGTAATTTTTATTAGGAGCCTGTCAATTGTCCTATTCCCTTATAATTTGTAAGTAGCGACCTGCGTGAAAGGAGGCGGCTGCTGAAAAAATATTATGGACCGCTGTTAATACTCGGAAGGATAATAAAACGAGATAAAAAAAGTAATTAAAGTTAAAGACCTGGCTGAATCAATGAGGCTGGCCTGTATAAAAATAACTACTGTCTGGCTTTAACCGGATTATTTTATGGTTATGGGCCGTAACTTTAGCTGCCCTCCCGCCCTGACGTTTCGGACAAGATTACAATGAGTCACCTGTTGTAACTTCGTCTTGTGATATCGAGACAAAAAGAAAGCCTATACACCTCTCTATCATCGAAAATTTGAATCCAAATTTATCACTTTAACAAGCAATAATTCAAATTTTACCGTCTTTTATCTTTTTTTTTTTACCATCTCAAAACATCGAGTCACATATGTACAAAGCGAAATAACATCCCAATTGTCAATTATTTTATTCACATTGCTTATCAACGATGATGAGTAGGCCCGAGGGTGACAAATAGTTACAACCAATCAAAACTTGTCCACCTTCAATTTTTTTAAATCTTGTATTTTTCGTATGTAATATAACAAAAACTAATTATTTTCTCTTGTTCTGTTTCAGGTTAGTATCAATATTTCTCATGTGCTGTCCAATATTTGGGTAAGCCGATATTTTACACAAACACCATACTTGCAAGTTAGGTTTTTATTGTTATGCATGCGGATAAATTCCTTAATTTTATCAATTTACAGTTTTTTAGATTTACATTCCTTCTCTCAGAAATTTTGAGCTAGTGAATTATTGACATATTCAAAAAGTGTCGGGGTGTCGGGCTTAGAGACCAACTCTTTGAGACTCCACTGTCGGAGTAGTATAACCTTCTTAATTTTATCGATTTATTGTTTTTTAGATTTAAAATCCTTATCTCAAAACTTTTGAACTAGTGAAATATTGACATATTCAAAAAGTGTGGGGCTTAGAAACCAACTCTTTGAGACTCCACTGTCAGAGTTGACCAGAGTAGTATAAACTTCTTAATTTTATCAATTTATTGTCTTTTGGATTTAAATTCCTTATCTCAGAACTTTTGAACTAGTGAATTGTTGACATATTCAAAAAGTGTGGAGCTTAGAAACCAACCCTGTTTAGACTCCACTGTCGGATTAGTATAACCTTCTTAATTTTATCAATTTATTGTTTTTTCGATTTAAATTCCTTATCACAGAACTTTTGAACTAGTGAATTATTGACATATTCAAAAAGTGTGAAACTTAAAAATCAACCCTGTGAGACTCCACTGGCGGAGTCGACCTGAGTAGTAAAACTCCTTAATTTTATCGATTTATTGTATTTTAGTATTAAATTCTTTCTTTCTGAACTTTTAAATCTGCGAATTATGCACATGTTCAAAAAGTGCGAGGCTTAGAAACGAACCCTGTGAGACACCACTGTCGGATTTATCGGGTTGTCCGGAAAATAATGCAGGATTTTAAGTTTTCATTAAAAAAAATCTATATAAAATATTCTGTTTACGTTTACAGGATTACTCATTTGTATGAATGNTGGGAAATTATTTTGATTAAAGAACATTGCTTTAAAGTAACTAGTTTCTTTTTTTTTGTTTAATACCAAAATCCTGCATTATTTTCCGGACAACCCAATAGTATTCATTGTTTATTTTTTTAATAAATAATTATTTTGTAAATAATTTTCTTTACCGGTTATGTAGTGGCAAATGACATTGAAACATATTGAAAAGCGGTACGACTTAGGAATGAGCCTTGTTTAGCCCGCATTCGGTTATTGCTAGATTAGTCCATCGGTTGTGTTTTATACCAGTTTTACTACGATTTTAATTACTTTTTACAGTAATACTAGGTCGAAAAATAAAGTGTCTGAGAGTTCTTGCGAATAGGTCCTAGGAGCCGAGAAAACAAAAATTAAAGTACTTTAAAGATTAAAAAAATAATAATTTCCTGGCTTTCTTGTCTAAATATTCCAAGGTTATTATATCAATTAATTATGTTATAAGCGGTTCGTTTTTTAACGTAAATGAAAACATGATTGTATGCAATGAGTCTAGATGTATAAACAGTCATAAAAACCACAATTAATTATGATTCAAGTAAGCCAAAAAAAATGTATTCGAAAAAAATAAGGATTCTTTTTAAGCACTCTTTAAAGCCCTTATATACGAATTTTGAAAGTAAAAAAAAAGATAGAGATTTTCGAGCTAGATCAGCCACTGCCTTTTATTTTATTGGCTTTTATTTTGGTATTAGTGAGAAAAATAAGTATAACTAAATAAAAAATAAACCAACAACTCGGCAAACGTTTTCTATTATGCATTTGGTGGTTCTAATTTATTTACGGCTTGTGCCATTGCAAGTTCAAAAAGTTTCAAACTTCCGTAAAGTTTCCGGAGGATTGCCGTTTCAAGGTTATCATAATTTTTATGATTCTCGAAAAATCTAATTCATTTAGTTAGTACGCCAAAAAATACGAAGTAAAATTAAAAAAAAATAAAAATAAAATAAAAAGTAAAATTTTTTTTTTTTTTTTTTTTTTTAAATGAAGAAAAACGAATATTAACTTTGTTTCTCCCTATAAAAATATTTGCACATACTTTGCTGGGTCACAAATTTTTTATTTCAATAGTATTTAGTAAGCGAAAAATTTGAGCAAAAAAAATTATTTTTTGTTTTTCTCAAAAATTTGTATTCAGTAGTTTTTGAGGTGAGGAAAACAAATATTAACTTTAAAAAAAATATATTTTACCATAATTTCCTCTGTCACAAATTATTTATGTTTGTTAGTCGAGGGATTTTTAGGGAGAAAAAACGAATATCTGCTTTTTTCGTCGTAAAAAATGACAACCTACTTTTCTACCTCTCGGAGTTACAAACTATAGCTAGTAAGCAATAATAAATTAACAATAAAGAAAGTGTCGGACTCATGAATGAACCTTGCGTTACATTCAGTCCTTTTATTGTTTGATTTTCCGTGTTTAATCCGGGGGGAAATCTTTTTGTTGAAAAGGAATTTTATTGTCGGTTATGAGACGGATCGGAAAAATCACCTGAGCCATTTATCCCTTAGGGTTAAAAACCCCTGGTAAAATTTAACAGCCGGATTGAAATAGAACGGGCAATTGAAAGGGAGCTGATTATGAAAACTGGGGTGGCCTGGCCGGCGCGGAGGTATACAAATGGCATTTGAGGGCTGAAGGGAGAAAGTTGACAAATGCGGGGGCGAGGAGAGAGAGAGAGTGAGAAAGAAAGAGAGAGAGTGTGAGTGAGAGGAGCGAGATGGCGATGGAGTGAGAGGGGAAAAGGGGGACAATGAATGGCACGGCCCTTCGCCGGGAGAGCCAAGTTCAAAGAATCGACTGGTTTAGGCCCTTGGCCACAATGCGCCCTTTGTTCTCCCGAGCCCTTCCACGGATTTCCCCCTCGTCCGAATCACCCCAAACCAAACCAAAAAAAAAAAAAAACCTGTCATTCCAGATTGTCTTGAACACAAATTGAAATGTAAAAGCCCTTCCATTCCGCCTCATTCTGATTGATTTCCTAGGTGGAAAAAACCTAAATTACATTAAATCCAACTTTCATCTTCCTGTAAAATCTTAATTTATGACCTAACATTTCAACATCTGCGTGACTATATCTGCTGTTTTGTGTTGTCTGCATTCTGAAACCTTGTACGTACGTCTGTTTGCCTGGCTTTATGAATCTAACTCTTTTGTTTCTTCCCCGTCAGTTTGTTTGTGTCTTCCCGCCTTTTCTTTCTCTCTATCTCTTCCTCCATCTTGATCTTTCTTTAATTCTGCTTCTTTATTTTCCTCAAATCATTGTACTCNACCCTCTCTCCTCTCTCTCACTCTCTCTCTCTCTCTCTCTCTCTCTCTCTCTCTCTCTTTCTCTCTCTCTTCTTTCTTTTTGTCTGACTACCGACTCTGTGAGTCTTCTGCCACTGTATGCTGTATCTATCTGCTGTATTCCTTAGTCCTCTTTTTCCATATACTCATTACATGAAATCTCATCATCTATATCTACAAATATTTAACTGACTGTTTCTCGGAACTAGTCGGTTTGTCAGTTTCTATGCCTATATGACCAATTGTCTCCCTCCATTTCTGTCTTACCTCTTAGTGTGCGTGTGTCTGTGTCTATCTGTTCTATATGTCCCCATCTGACTCGCTCTTTATTCATTTGCTGTCTTTTCTCTCCGTCTGCACATTTGTTCACCTTTTTGTTTTTCTTGTCATGAGCATCTTTCTCTTGCCATATTTCTCTCTATCTATCTCTTTCCTTTTGGTGTTCATTTAATTGTGTATTCTGGGGCTGGTGGAAAAATTGAAAAATGTACGGTTCATGTATCACTACGTTACACAAATGTTTAGAGAAGATAAAAAGTCTGAGTAAAAAGGGAGAGGAGGAAATTTCTCTGCATATATTAAATGATTAATCTTTACGTAAGGAATTGGTTGAAATTAAAAAGTTAGTGTCACGAGCGAGATTCGAACCCACGACCTTCGGCTCAATACGCCACTTGAGCTATCTTGACTTCAGGAAGTGAAGCGTGATTAAGCCGAAGGTCGTGGGTTCCAATCTCGCTCGTGACACTAACGTTTTCATTCAGGAAAGAAGTTATTTGGTCAATCTGACCAAGAAATATAAAGAATTTAATTTTAAATATTATTAAGTGCTCCGGTGTCCAATATTTTTATTAGTCATGAACACAAAATAAATTATATTTAATAATTATTATATTTAATAATTTTAATTATTATGTTAATATATTCAATAATCTGAAATTCAAATCGTAGTCTTCGGACAGGCCACATAGTCGCCATAAAATGTAATTAATAACTAATTGGCCATCAATTGTAATTAGTATCGAAGTTTCATTGTCCCATAATTATCAGTTAATTTTTAAAATTTATTTATGATGAATTTTATTGAGATCAATGCGTTTATATTGCTTGTTTATGCTTTTTATCAAGTGGATTTGGAAGCCGGATCGGACAAGGCGGAAGAGGTTTGAGTGACAGTGCCCTTCAGGCTACACACGTCCATCATTTGACATCTTCGTCCCGATCCGTCGCCTTTACGGCCAATTTAGCCTGTGATCAATAAATTTTGAAATTTGGACTTTTCGCTGATTAAATTACGTGGAAAAAACGCATCGCTAATCGTTAAAAAGCGTATCGTCTCCCCTTGTCACAGATTGAATTGTAAAAAGCTCCTCCTTTCCTATCTTGTTTGATTGATTCCCCGTCCTCCAGTCGTACCAGACGTCTCGACAATGATGACCAGCATCAGTGGGTCCATTATTTTCCGATTCGGCTTGACACAAGCCCGTGTGTTAATTACACTCGGACCCGGCTTTTACAGGGATCGTTAATGGATTTTATTTCGCTCCGACACTATCCATCAGCGCTGACAGAGTCGGGGTAGGGCGGCCGCCTCCCGCCCGCCGCAATATCTAATCACAGCCTCCTTCTGCAAATAATTCGGAGGGAGTCCATTAAAATGATCTATGTCCCGCGGAGGTCAAAATGCCGCCCATTTCCTTTACTTAGCGGCACCTTTTTTTCCTTTAAAATTCCCCCTAAGTTAAAAAAAAGAACAGGTGCCTAGAAGGACCCGATCGCTGAAAGAGAAAACTTTAAAATCTTCGTTCTATAGAAAAACAGCACCTACCATCATACAATACATTTAAAACAAAACGTCGAGGCGTTGCGGCCCCCGACGCCCCCCTTCCCTTCGTACGTTCGTTTGGTGTGTTAAAATCTCTATAAATTTCCAATTTTTGCATATTTGGTTTTTTATATTCCTTAATAGTTTATTTCAATTTTTTCCCGAATTTTTGTATAATATTACACCTGTAAACTTGATGGTGTCGTTGTCTGTCCTTTGTGATTGTATGTAACTTGTGTTGTATATTTTCAGTTGATGTTTGTCTCCCTAAATGACTTTTTCTTTCCTTTTCATCCTTGACCTTTTTTGACTTGTATCATAGTGAATAAGTTGAAGTCTTATTATGGTTTTAATTAGATGAGAGACAAAATCGAAACAAATTTTCAGTATTTTATGAAGAAAGGGTTAGTTAACACGTATTATTTTTTATTTATTTTATTTTTGTGCGTGCGTGTGTGGTTTTTTGTAGGCTTTGTTTGTAGAAAAAGATATGAAGAAACAAAAAGGCTTTAGTTAAGTTTGACAGTTTTAAGTGTTAAATTGTAATTACCCCGGTTGTCAGGCCTTCTATGCTCTGTCGTATTGAAAGAGGCGTGGGTCCGCCATGCACCGCGTCGCCCGGCCACAGAACTCCTTAATTGAGTCGTTCCGTGCGATTATCTGCATCAAATACACGGGGCTTAACAATATCCACGGCTATCTCAACACGACCCTTGGTTTATTCTCCCAGCTCACGACACCAGATAATGACAACTTCAAACCCCAAAGGGATAAAAACATTATTTTAAACCGGCCCTCGGTGATTTGTTTGACAATTGTTTATCTAAAAAAGGAAAGTCTTGAAAGCTCAAAGTTGTAAAACTGTTGATTTATTAACAATTATTTGAAATATCGTAAGACTTTAAAATTTTTGTGGGATTTTATTATTTTTATCAGATGTTTTTAAAGTTTCTAAGTATTAGTAATTATTAAAACTGCTAAATCGGAAGATTAACAAATGAAACTTGGTCTGCTCATCCGTCTTCAGCGGTAGGTTTATTGTCTCTCCCTGTTTATAGTCCTGACCGATTACAAACCCACGACACGAAATTACATTTTTGGACTAAGTATCTAGTCATAAAAAGGATCGCAATGGATGTCTTTTGCTCGGTGACACCCCTCTGCGGCTAAGTCTGCTAAAAACAACACAAAGCACGCCGGACTTTGTGGAAACGGCCTCTGCATTATTAAACAGGTTCAACGGCCTTTTTAAATGGAAACGGATCATATCGGATACACTAAAGCCCCTTTCAAGGGCGGTTAAATTGCTGTCACCTCAAAGGGAATCGTTAAATTCGTCAAAAGCCACTTGTCCGGCCACCTGCTCACCACGGGGATTCAAACGAAAATTCGTCAAATGAGGAAAACCGTTTTAATTTACTCAACGGTGGTTTATTACGGCTAAAAAAAAACATCATTTGTTATGCATCTTCTAAAGTTACAAAAGTAATAAGTGTATATGTTTATGTATATAATATTGAATGTCGGTTCAATCCGCCAACAGCTGCATAGGCTACATTGCGTCCGAGATGTAAATGAGACCGTAATTAATTATTTTAATTACAGGGATATTTGTTAAATATGTATGATCGTGGTGTTCTCTGAGCTCCTTGTGACACTTCCTTTATTATTTATCCCTTCAGGACAAATCGCCATCATGAAAAATATAGAGGTCCATTGACAACGGTCGTCAGAACAGTGGGCTATTTAAATAATTAGACTTGATCAAAATAAATGTTTTTTCTTTATTTACAACAAAAACATTGCTCTTTATTATCCTGTGCACATATCTTCGTCCAATCTGTACTATTTATTTGGCTGTAGATTGTTTTGTCAGTACTGGATTTATATTTCTTTAAAAAAATCATTGTTTCATTTTGTATGTATTCCAGCACTGAAATGTTAAAATGCGCAGTTGCAATATGCAGGTGGAGGATGCCAAAAGGTCAGAAACTAATAAAAGTATTCTTCACAACCATAACTTAGAGATTTTGGAACCTGTTCGATGTTATGTCTATCCTCATTAAGTGGGCGGGGTTTTGTGTTACAATATATCAAAAACAGTATGAGTCCAAGCATAATCCCTTGAGGAACGCTGCCTAGTGAGTTATTCTCCAAAGCAGGCTAAAATTAAGTTTCTTCTTGTGAAGTAGTTGTCCTTGGAGAATTTATTTATGGAAAGATAAAATTTCCAATTTACTTTCCTTTGTAAGATTTTTTTAAATTGTGCAGTTGCAATATGCAGGTGGAGGATGCCAAAAGCTCAGAAACTAATAAAAGTATTCTTCACAACCATAACTTGAGAGATTTTGGAACCTGTTCGATGTTATGTCTTTCCTCATTATGTGGGCGGGGTTTTGTGTTATAATATATCAAAAACAGTATGAGTCCAAGCATAATCCCTTGAGGAACGCTGCCTAGTGAGTTTTTCTCCAAAGCAGGCCAAAATTAAGTTTCTCCTTGTGAAGTCGTTGTCCTTGGAGAATTTATTTAATGAAAGCTAAAATTTCCAATTAACTTTCCTTTGTAATGTTTTTTTAAGTGTGCAGTTTCGATATGCATCTATATAATGTGTCTGTGACAAGCCGTATAAGTTTCTGAATTTTTTTTTTCGCACAATCATCATCGAACCATATGGTGCGTATATTAGCATTTTAGTACTGCCTGTGGTACTCGACAAGGTTTGAAAAGAGCTGTCAAAAACGAACCAAGTTCAAACCGCTGTCTTTTTGTTAAATTGTCAAGTATCAGTAAGTAAGGATTTGCCGAGATCGTGCTATCACAGGTACATTTCTTTAGTAGATCACAAAATGAAGCTGAAGAAGTCTAATATTTGTTGGTTGTCGTTTTTCAAATACAACGAATACAGGAGAACTAGATTCAAATTTCACACGTCATTAATTTTTAGATTTTTTAAACTATTATATGACCAGATAGATCTCGGAAGAATACCTTCAGGGTTTGAAGTTTGATAGTACGCAAAGCAAGCACATTTCATTAGCAGCGCATATTGCTGACAAATTTTCGCCGATAGTTCGACTTTTTGAACAGAATTAATTATTCAGAAATGGTGAGATGCGGTCTGGTGTGATGTAGGGTTCAGAAAAACATTTTCTTTATTGTGCCAACGGTTGTAAATCCCAGGCGCTGAAGATGATCTCAATAAAGATCGAAACGTTGGCACGATAAAGAAAATGTTTTTCTGAAACCTACATCACACCAGACCGCATCTCACGATTTCTGAATAATTCTCGATTAACGGTCACTAATCACCACACATTTTTGAACAGAAATTATATTACGTTTTTAGTTCTGATAAGTCTAAACAGCGAGAATAGGCTGGTTCGATCTGTCTTTATGTTTTTGTTTGATTTCCAAATATCCAAGGTATTAGAGATAATGTATTTCTTTAGTAGATCTTCACAAAATCAGGCTAAAGAAGTCTACTCTTTGCTACATTTGTACACAGAGACTGTAGGATGACTTAAGGTCTGAAAGGTCACACAGCAAGAACAGGCGGACCTGGTCCGAACTTCAGCCAATTTTCGCCGATAGTTCAAATTTTTAAACAGAGATTGTGCTATTTTTGGATCTTTTTATTTAGTTATAGGTGTCGAATACCTTTACGTTTTTAGATCTGATAAGTATAAACAGCGTGAATAGATCCTGGTTCGATCTGCCTTAGTGCTTTTGTTGGATTTCCACATATTCGTGGGCTTTGGGTGAAATATATGCCACGATCAGACTCGCCGGTGTATTTCTTTAGTAAATCATCAAGCAAAAGAAAAATCAAGATAAAAAAAGTCTTCTATTTGTTGCATTTGTCGCAAAAGAACTCACAGGGACTAGAGGATGACTTAAGATCAGAAAGGTCACACAGCAAGAACAGGCGGACCTGGTTCGAAGTGAATTTTTGCCAATTGCTCTCATTTTGAAAGAAAGACTGTACATCTTGTGGATAGTTTCATTAACACATCTGCTAGAAAGTGGAATGCCTTGTTTTGTGGTCTGACAAGTGCAGCAGTCATGAGTTGGCGGACTCGGTTGGAACAATAGGCAAGTTTTCGTATCTGGATGTCGTCACCAAGAGTTGAGAAGAAGGAATGCAGTAAAAAATAGACAGACTACACGGGTTAATTGTGATTGGAATGTATATGCAAATGAGTGAGTAATTAATGATGTTAAACGTAAAGGGAGCGTAATTAATGATGCGGGGTGCATAGATAATGATATTATTGAAAGTGATCGGTCCTGGATTGATTTGGAAGTCGAGACAAGGATTGTTCTACGTCCTAATAGAGTCGTCGGTCTAAGAGTGGAGAACAATAAAAGACGAGCTATGAAATAGAAGCTATAAATCAAGGGTGGCGAGGGGGGCCCCGGAAGAAGAAGAAGAGGGCCGGCGGCGAGGGAGGCGGTGTCGGAATTTTGACGGCGCGTCCCCGCCGGCGTCGGGGGCCGAAGAAAAGGGGGCGGCACTCATTACCGATCCGGCCCAAAATCCAGGCGAGAATTGCATTTTTAATTCTGGCCAGAGGCTGGAATTGTATGGCGGCTAGGAGAGCGAGTGAGACGGAGCGAGGCAAAAATCAATGGGAGGCCCCGCCCCCGGCACCCCACCCTTTCTTCGACGCTCCCTCTCCTTCCCCGGGCAGCCCTATCTTTTTCGAAAAGAAAAAAAAAAGAAGAAGAAAAAAAGCCCGGCTCTGGATCTTGCCAAAATAACCCGCGGTGAAAGGGGACGGGGACGTTTCTCCGTTTCCCCGGGACCCCGACACAACAAAACAACAACAACGCGACACGACGCACAGACACGCAGAGGGCTGTTCCTGATTGACGTATAGGGCCTGAGGGTATAATGGCAGATGTGATCTCTCTTCAAAACCCGTGTTGTCACTCACACCTAAGCCCGGCTGCACTTGCACACTTTATAAACGTCAATTCTTCCTGGAGAAACGGGCAGTTCGACTGGCTCAAGATTCGGAAATTTGCCACCCTTCTGGGGTAGGATCGACTGTCTCTCCCTCGACGCCCTCAACTGAACTATAAACACCGCAATGCAATAAAACACTGCTACGAAGCTGTTGAGAACTAGGAAATAATAGATTTCCACTAAGAACCCCAATTTATTTACTGTTTCCATTTTTTTCTGCATCAGATCGTATATACAAAACACACCAAGTTTCATGAATACGTAACCTTTCTTCGCGTACAATACACTGTCTGAAAATCATATATAACATTTCATGAAATAACATTTAGTTTAGAGGCTGAAATAAGAGTTTTGGGGGTCAAAAGTCTGACTAATTTTAACCTTTGTTCAACCACCATTACGATCGTTATTAAATCGTTAAATACATTTTTTTAAATCCTGATGTTATAAAAGTTCAGTTTGTTTACTTTAAATGTTAAATAAGATCCTTCAAAAAAATCTTAAGGTGGTATTTTGGATATTTTTACTTTAACTATTTAAGACGGTCTACCTGTGCTAAGACAGTTTCAGATGTTAAAGAAGGCCTTTTAAAAAATCAGATTTTGGACAAAAGAAATGATGTCATTGTGAGTTTTTTTTCTTCTATTGGCGGTTAAAGGAAAAAATCTCTTTTGATAAAAAATAGTGAGCTCATTTTGTGTTCTTCTTTCTTTATTTAAACTGAAAGTCACTTTATAAACTCTAACTTGAAAAATTAATCTTGGTATTACGGTTTTTTTTCCTTTCTTTTGCTGTTAAATCAAACCGTTAAAAAATTAGTCTAATGGTGGTATTTTGGGTTTTTTTCTTTACTTTGCATGTTAAAGAAGCGCTTACTAAACATTCATCCTGATTGGCTCTTTTTTCTTTACTTTAAATATTAACGAAAGACATATAAAAAAATCCGTCTAATTGTCATATTTTGATTCTTTTAAATTTAGATTTAAAGAAGGACTTTTAAAAAAATCAGATTTTGGACAAAAGAAATGAGTTTTTTTCCATTAGCGATTAAGGGACTTTTTATGGAAACAAACCATTTTTGACGAAACTAGTGAGGGCATTGGGGTTCTTTTTTTCATTACTTGAACTGAAAGCCACTTTAAAAAATCTAACATGACAAAATGAATCGTGGTATGACGGTTCCTTTTTTCTTTTCTTTATCTGTTAGAGCAGGACTTTTAAAAAATTAGTATAATGGTGGTATTTTGGTTTTTTTTCTTCTTTACTGTAAGTCATGTAGAAAAGTCAGTCTAATGGTCGTATTTTGGCTCGTTGTAATTTAGATGTTAAAGAAGGACCTTTTAAAAAATCATATTTTGGACAAAAGAAATGATGGTTTTTTTTGCCATTGGCAGTTAAAGGCCTTTTAGAGAGAAAAAAATCAGTTTTGACAAAACTAGTGAAGGTATTTTGGTTCTTTTTTTCTTTACTTAAACTGAAAGTCACTTTAAAAATTCTAACATCACAAAATTAATCGTGGTATTAAAGTTGATTATTTTCCCTTTCTTTAGCTGTCTGACCTTTACAAAATTAGTCTAATGGAGGTATTTTTTTTTTTACCTTGCATGTTAAAGAAGGACTTTTTTAAAAATTCAGTTTGTGTTTTTTTTCTTTACTTTAAATGGGTCCTATTTTGGCTCTTTATAGTTTAGATGTTAAAGAAGGACCTTTAAAAAATCAGATTTTGGACAAAAGAAATGATGTTGAGTTTTTTTTTGCCATTAGCGGTTAAATGACTTTTAAAGAAACAAACCACTTTTGACAAAACTAGTGAGGGCATCTAGTTTCTTTTTTCTTTACTTGAACTGAAAGTCAGTTTAATGGTATTTTGACTTTTTCTTTACTTTGCGTGTTGAAGAAATGCATTTTAAAAATATCAGTCTGATTTGCTCTCTTTTTCTTTACTTTAGATGCTAAAGAAGGATATATAAAAAAAATAAGTCTATTACCCGTAATTTGGCTCTTGTTAATTCAGATCAGAAAGAAGGACATTTAAAAAGTCTGTCTGTGTGAAAAGTAATGATGGGATTTTATTTGGTCAAATTCTTATTTATTTATAGAACTATGTTTTCTATGATAAGTTTCGATTAGGAAGGACATTCTTAAAGGTTAAAATATGCACCAAAACATCTTTAACAACAGAAGTTGAAAAAATGAAATACTACCATTAGTTTAATCAAAAGTTTGATTTTTTAATGATTTTTCTTTATCAGTTCAATTTAAAAAAGTTGGTCGTCAAAAACTATGATTTTATAAAAACCTTTAACAAATAATATAAAGAAATTAGTTTTGTCAAGAACTTTAACAGAAATAAAACATGTGCATAACAGAATACCATCATGTTTTTTATATAATTTTTTAAGGTCTTTCTTTCGATAGAATAAAAAAGTACCAAAATAACATAATTAATTTAGTCAAAAGTTTTGGCTTCTTTCGAACCTTATTTGACTGTAATGCATACAAAATAAGCAAATGTATCACAATTCTAAAATAACAAGAAGTAAACGGAATCCATTATTTTTAAAAAAATTTTAAAGGTCCTTTTTTCACACCTTTAGTTAAATCCATATAATATTGTTTAGTTTTGGCAAAAGTCTCGATTTTTTAAATACCTAGTTCGACAGCAATGGCAAAAAAGTGCGTAAGTGCGTACCATAATTAGGTTTGTAGATGTGTGTTTTTAAAAAACTCTCTTTAACAGTAAAACAAAAAAATTACGCAATAAAGTTTTTAAAGGTTTGTCATTAACACTTTTGTAAAATAAAGGACCCAACTATCTTAATTTTGGCAAAAGTCTTGATTTTTGACGCACCTATTATTGTTAATACTTTCATTGAAGCGTAAATAATTCACCTCTTGAAATTCAGGAAAAATTACAAATATAACTGATTTATTTTTGTGGTGCGCGTGTTCTCACTTTTCATAATCCAGAAATTGTTTTGATAGTATTAAGTTTGATCTCATTATCAAGTATGAGTATGTGTGTTGTAAGCTTTGCTACTGAGTTAAAGTTGGTGAAAATAAATTAATAAAATGGTAAAATGTAGCTTTCCATACTGTAAAAGTTAAATTAATTTTTGGAAAAAAAAAATAAGGGCTCCAATTATATATTTATTTTTGTAATAAGCGATTTTTTTTAATTGGGGGGAACAATTAAAGTTAATTTTAATTTCAAATGTGGATTTTTAGTTTGGACCCTCATCGCTGATTCAGCAGAAATGAACTTTTAATAAGGTTAAAATGTAAATAAGATAATCGTTCGCAACGGTTTGTCCAGCCTTTTTTTTTCAACAGATCGCCTTTTCCAATTACGGAACGAGACATGCCATTATTTGTGGGTCCGTGCCGTCTTGCTCCGTTTCAAACGTTGGGTTCAAAAGAGATGGAGGCAGAAGACGCATGATTGATGTATGGAGGTAGTAAAAGATCTCCCTTCAAAACGCGTTGTCATTCACACCTAACCAACTGCACTTGCTACCCCCCTTATATACGTCAAACCCTCCTCGAAAAACATCCCCTTTACGGGGGTTATTATAAAATTGTACAATTTCTCTTTCTTCCTGCGGAATAAAGGGGATTTCTTTATCATTTTAAAGGCTTGTTGTTTTTTAAATTATACTTTTTAAAAGGACTTTTTTTTAACGGCTGGAGAAAAACAAAATAAAATAATTACTTTTGCTCAGTGTGATGTTTAGAGAAGATCAAAATGCCATGATTACTTTTCGTGTAAGTCTGATTTTTATCGGTTCTTCTTTAACATCTAAAGTAAAGAAGAAAAGACCTGTAACAACAGAACTAATGAGAGTTTAGGTGGTAGGACTGATTTTCAGGAGAACACAGTCTTTTTGACTTAAAGCGCCATTACGTTCCCTTCCGTCTTCGAACGTTGTGTAAAGTAACTGCGTATTAAAGTTAAATAAAGTTTGAACCTCAAGAGTTTTCTTATTTTGTTCCGGCCCGCCATCGAAAGCCAAAATACCACCGTTATTCTGATTTTCTTTAATATCTAAATTTAAAAAAAAGTTAAAATTCTACCGTCAAACTGATTGTTTAAAAAATTCTTCTTTAACATGTAAGTAAAGAAAGAAAGAGGCAACATACCTACATTAGACTGATTATTTAACATTAAAGTAAAGAAAAAAATAGCCAACATACCACTAAGAATGATTGCTTAAAATCTCCTTCTTTAACATTAAAGATAAAGAAAAAGAGCCAAAATACCAACCTTAGTCTGATTTTCTTTAATATTTTAGTTTAAAAAAAGAAGTTAAAATTGTATCTTCAGACTGATTTTAGAAAAATTCTTCTTTAACATCTAATTAAAGAAAGAAAGTGGCAAAATACCTCTATTAGACTGATTATGTAAAGGTCATGCTTTAACATTTAAAGGAAAGAGAAAAAAAAAGCCAATATACCACTAATACAGTGATTGGTTAAAATCTCCTTCTTTAACATTTAAGTAAAGAAAACGAGCCAAAATACCAACATTAGGCTGATTTTCTTTAATATCTAAGTTTAAAAAAAGAAGAAGTTAAAATTGTAAAAAATCTCCTTCTTTAACAAAATTTAGGTAAAGAAAACGAGCCAAAATACCAACATTAGGCTGATTTTCTTTAATATCTAAGTTAAAAAAAAAGAAGAAGTTAAAATTGTAAAAAATCTCCTTCTTTAACATTTAAGTAAAGAAAAAGAGCCCCAATATGAACTTTAGTCTGATTTTCTTTAATATCGTAAGTGTGAAAACAAATTAAAATACTTACGTCAGATTGATTTAAAAAAAAAAAATTCTTCTTTAAAATCTAAGTAAAGAAAGAAAGTGGCAAAATACCTCTATTAGACTGATTATTTAACGTTCTTTCTTTAACATTTAAAGCAAAGATTAAAAAATAGCCAATATACCACTAATCGACTGATTGCCTAAATCTTCTTCTTTAACATTCAAGTAAAGAAAAAGAGCCAAAATACCACCATTCGTCTGATTTTCTTTAATATCTAAGTTTAAAAAAAAGAAGAAGTTAAAATTGTACCGTTACACTGAATTTTAACAAATGTTTCTTTAACATCTAAGTTAAGAAAGAAAAAGGCAAAATAACACTAATAGACTGATTGCTTAAAATCAGCTTCTTTAACATTTAAGTAAAGAAAAAAGCCAAAATACGACCGACAGTCTGATTTTGAAAAAATTCTTCTTTAACATCCAAGTAAAGAAAGGATAAAAGAGGAAAATAACTGGATTACTACACTGATTATTTAAAGGTCCTTCTTTAACATTTAAAGTAAAGAAAAAATACCCAATATACCACTAATAGAGTGATTGGTTAAAATCTCCTTCTTTAACATTTAAGTAAATAAAAAGAGCCAAAATACCAACATTAGGCTGATTTTCTTTAATATCTAAGTTTAAAAAAAAAAGAAGTTAAAATTGTAAAAAATCTCCTTCTTTAACATTTAAGTAAAGAAAAATAGCCACAGTATGAACATTAGTCTAATTTTCTTTAATATCGTAAGTGTGAAAACAAATTAAAATACTTACGTCAGATTGATTTAAAAAAAAAAAATTCTTCTTTAAAATCTAAGTAAAGAAAGAAAGTGGCAAAATACCTCTATTAGACTGATTATTTAACGTTCTTTCTTTAACATTTAAAGCAAAGATTAAAAAATAGCCAATATACCACTAATCGACTGATTGCCTAAATCTTCTTCTTTAACATTCAAGTAAAGAAAAAGAGCCAAAATACCACCATTCGTCTGATTTTCTTTAATATCTAAGTTTAAAAAAAGTATACTACCGTCAGATTGAATTAAAAAAAAAATTCTTCTTTAACATCTAAGTAATGAAAGAAACAGGCAAAATAACTGGATTACACTGATTATTTAAAGGTCCTTCTTTAAAATTTAAAGCAAAGAGAAAAAATAGACAATATACCACTGATAGACTGATTGCTTGAAATCTCCTTCTTTAACATTTAAGTAAAGTAAAAGTGCCCTAATACCAACATTAGTCTGATTTTCTTAAGTTAAAAAAAAGAAGTTAAAATTGTACAGTCAGATTGAATTAAGAAAAAAATTCTTCTTTAACGTCTAAGTAAAGAAAGAAGCAAAGTACCTACCTCTTAGATTGATTATTTAAAGGTCCTTCTTTAACATTTAAAGTAAAGAAAAAATAGCCAAAATACCACCGTAAGACTGATTTTTTAAGGTTCTTCTTTGACGTGTAAAGAAACAAAGACAAAGATACAATCACTAATTCAGTCAGTTTTTTTAAAGGTCCTTGTTTACAATTAAAGTCAAAAATACTCAAATAACGTCACTATTTCGATAACTGTGATTTGTTTTTAAACGTCATTTAGAAAGTCAAAATAACATTTAACCGTAAGGCTTATTTTTTAGAGATCCGTAATTAGCAGCAGATCTAAGAACGACTCAACGCCACCCTTGTAATCACAATTATATCTATTAATTTTTTTATTAGCCTTCTTTAACAAAAATCACATTTCTACAATTAGTTAAGTTAAAAGTTCTTGTCAAAACCACTTTTCAAGGTTATTTTGTGTACTTTATCAGTTAGAATTGAGAGGTTTATGATTTTTGAAGCATGTGTGTTAGAAATGTGTCATTGGGGCTTTTAAACAACAATAGATTTTATTAATTTATATGTACTCGTTCTTCTGGTTTCAGAGTTTCTTCAGCTAAAAGATTTTTTTTTAACGTGAAGTAGGTCAAGCTGGAACAAGGCATCATTACACTTTCGAAACCCTGGGCTGTTAATGATTTATGAGGTTTAATGCTGACATTTTCAAATATAGTTTGAGATCTTTGAACAACGTAGCCGGCTTTCACGAGGTTTCATGATAGAACCAAGTTTACAAATAGTTTTGCAATTTATTTTCCCGCGATTTTCGATCTGACAAAATGTTTCTTCGTTTAATAAAGAAATTTTTTTTTCGTAGAGTCCCGTTGCATTTTTACCAAATGCTGTGTCACGGCGGACGGAATAAAAGTTGATTAATTTTCTTTTCTTTTTGGTTATCCTGAACGGACAAAGCCGAATGACTCAGAGAACACGTCCTCGTTAGGAATGACTTGCGGCAGGGCCCCGGGCCCAGGGATGTGTTGTACACCGCCAAAGGGAACCGGCTCTGGGTTCACACCATACTAAAATGACAGGGGTTTATCGTGAAAACTGGAAATGCAAACGGATTCTTAGGGATTTTCCAGGCGGACTGCATTATTTCCAACATCTATCTCTGCTTGACATCTAAAAAAAATGTCAGTATCGTTCATAAATTTGAATACACTAGGATCAGGAATATTGATGATCATTTGATCCATTATGTATATCATACATTGTATTTTTATTGAATTTTAAAATTTAATTATGAATACTTTGCTGTTTATCATACTTAATCATTTTGACAGGAAAACAGCGCTTAGATTTCTGGGTTTGATCTTTTTTGTTATTTTAGCTATTAAAGAAGGACCTTAAAGAAATCAGAATTACGACAATGGTTGCATTTTTGGTGTTTTTTGCCTTATTTCAGTTGTAAAAGCAAATTGAGATTGAAAAATTTAATGATGGCATTTTCCTTCTTTTTTCTTTATTTCGATTTTAAAGAAGGTTGCTTAAAATAATCAGACTTGCCAAAACTAATTTTGCATTTTTAGTTGTTTTTCTTCTATATTTTAGCTGTTAAAGAAGGACTTTTAAAAATCAGAATTACATCAAAAGTTAATGGTATTTTCCTTCTCTTATTCTTCTTTATTTCAGTGTTAAAGAAGTTTGCTTTAAAAAATCAGACTTGCCAAAACTAACGTTGGTATTGTTGCTTTTTTTCTTCTATATTTTAATTGTTAAAAAAGGACCTTAAGGAAATGAGAATTACGACAAAAATAGTTTTTCTTTACTTTACCTTTCAAAAAATGGAATGGTCGGTTGTGTTTTTGGTGTTTTTCCTTTATTTCAGCTGTGTTAGAAAATTGAGATTGAGAAAACTGATGGAGGTATTTTCCTTCTTTTTTTCTTTATTTTGGTTTTAAAGAAGGTTTGCGTAAAAAAATCAGACTTGCCAAAACTAACTTGGGGCTTTAGTTGTTTTTTTCTTCTATACTTTAGCTGTTCAAAAAGGACTTTTAGAAAACTGACTTACAACGGTATTTTCCCTTTTTCATTCTTTATTTCAGTGTTAAAGAAGTTTGCTTTAAAAATCAGACTTGCCAAAACTAGCGTTGGTATTGTTGCTTTTTTTCTTCTATGTTTTTAGCTGTTAAAGCAGGACTTTTAAAAATCAGACTTACCCCAAATGTAAATGGTATTTTCCTTCTTTTATTCTTCTTTATTTCAGTGGTAAAGAAGTTTGCTTTCAAAAACCAGACTTGCCAAAACTAATGTTGGTATTGTTGCTTTTTTCTTCTATATTTTAGTTGTTAAAAAAGGACCTTAAGGAAATCAGAATTACGACAAAAATAGTTTTTCTTTACTTTACATTTAAAAAAATGTCATAGTTGTATTTTTGGTGTTTTTGCTTTATTTCAGCTGTAAATACAATTAAGATTGATTTGATTATATCAAAAGTTAATGGTATTTTCCTTCTTTTTTTCTTTATTTCGGTTTTAAAGAAGGTTGCTTAAAAAATCATAGTTGTCAAAAATAACGTTGAAATTTTACTTGTTTTTTCTAATATATTTTAGCTGTCAAAGAAGGGCCTTAAGGCAATCACAATTATGACAAAAATAGTTTTTCTTTACTGTACGTTTTAAAAAATGCAATGTAATGGTTGTATTTTTTCAGACTTACATTAAAAGTTAAGGTATTTTCCTTCTTGTATTGTTCATTTCAGTGTTAAAAAAGTTTCGTTTCAAAAATCAGACTTGACAAAACTAATTTTGTGCTTTTAGTTGTTTTTTCTTCTATATTGTAGCTGTTAAAGAAGGACTTTTAAAAATCAGGCTTACACCAAAAGTAAATGGTATTTTCCATCTTTTATTCCTTATTTCAGTGTTAAAGAAGTTTGCTTTCAAAAATCAGACTTGCCAAAACTAACTTGGGCTTTTTTTTAGTTGTTTTTTCTTCTATATTTTAGCTGTTAAAGCAGGACTTTTAAAAATCAGACTTACATTACAAGTACTTTCCTTTCTTTTCTTCTATATTTTAACTGTTAAAGAAGGACTTTTAAAAAATCAGACCGTTCATGTTCTTTTCCCTCCCGTCTGCAGCTAGGATTGCTACTATAAGTCTTTATTGTTTAATATATATACAAAGTTTACGGATCGGCATTATATATTACAAAGCAAAAAAGACATTCCTCATGGTTTAAAACCGTCTGAGGGCAGCTAGGATTGATTTAATGTAATTTGAACTGGCTTTATGTTGAATAATGTGCCAGTGACTTAATTCACCGTATTTAATGCTGTTTTGCTGGTCTGTGTGCTATCATGTCAAGTTTGGTGTGATCAGCGGTATGTTGTCGAAAAATTCCAGAGGTTTTTTTTTATCAAGAAACTCTTTGGCATCAATTCGTAATGATATATTGTATATAGACATTTATGACCTATTTATGGTATAGATACTTAGCTTTAGCGACTTGTTCTTAATGTCCCGTGTACACTTTTGAATAGAAGGACCGTCTGGTCTGTGCTCTTTATGTAACGCTAAGACCATAGAGGAACACTAATGATGGGCTCCATCTCCAAGTACATTGAATAAAGAAGGACGTAAAAAAAAAAAAAAATCATGATTGAACACGCCTTTCGCAGACTGGCAGACGGGCCCGACGGAATTTTCTGCGTTGTCCATCCAACGACTCCAGTCATTCCGTCGACCGTGGGAATATTCCAAATGTGTTTACAATTCCAAGATGGATGGCCGTCGTTAATGATGTTCCTCGCGGGGAGAATTGACGGGTTTATCTCGTGTCGTTTATAATTCTTTCCTCGCAGAGGGGGCCGGAATCAGTTCCACCTGATAAAAAAAGTCAAATCTCGACACGATCGGAACTTGTAACACATCGTCTCAAAACCAAATCTGACAGTCTATAAAGAAAAAGAAAGAAAACTAATTGATTAAAAAAATCCAACAACTTAAAGAATCTTAAACAAAATGGGGGATTTTAATCATCAAATCAAAACACCCTTGAAATTTAGTCGGTATATTTAGACAAATCCTTTTAAAATGTGCCTAGAAGACTGGTTTGGGCACCATTAGGCTAGTGGTAAAATATACCAAAGGGTCCATCAACAGGAGGCACTATTAAATAAACACCTAAGTCTCCTATAACTTAGTATCAGACGACGTTGACTCTGAACTCGCTGAGTAGGATTAGAAAACGTCTCTCATTTAACACTTAAACCACGTTCGTTGAGTAACTAAATTTTGATAAGTTGAATCGACCAGGCTTTTACAAATCCTTTTGCCATTTAAAAATCTGACATTTAACCGCATACAAATGAAAGAATTACACCTGCTTCCGGCTCGTGATAAACATTTAATAAATTATTTATCCCCAATTTATTCGTCGATTCGCCCAATTGGTCCAAAGGTCGAAACGCGCCGCGCAGTCGTTCGTCCTTTATGGCGTCCTGCTCCTAACACCAGAAAACCACAAGGGGAAAAAAACGGAAAAGCGCACCGGGACTTTTACATCGACGGTTTTCCTGGTACATGGATCGGAAGAGATTCGGTAGAATGGCCGCAGAGCGAAACCCCCCCCAAGCCCCCCCCCCACAAAGAAAACGAAGTGCGGGTGGGGGCTTAGCAACTTGATTGACAACAAAAACCAATACATTCATACACTTCAATCTTGTGCAATATATAAAAGTAATCGAACAAGAGGGGCGCTTTATGGACTTTTTGTAATTTAAATACGTTTTAAATTGTAGGAAAAAATAACCTTAAACCTTAAATTTACCTTTGTTAAATTATTAATTAATTTAAAACAGAGACAAAATTATAATTTATTTCTTTGAAAAATATTTATTGCACAAGTACCAACTATGTACATACAGAAAAATCTTCGATTAGCATAACAATTAAAAATTATTCAGAAATCGTGAGATGCGGTTTGGTGTGATAGGTTTCAGAAAAACATCTTCTTTATCGTGCCAACATTTCGATCTTTATTGAGATCATCTTCAGAGCTCAAAGTGTTTGTCTTCTGTGTAATTGTGCCATTCTTGCGTGTCGTGTGGCACTCTCAACTTCTGAATAATTATCGATTAACGGTCACTAATCACCACACAACAATTAAATTAGAATGTAACATAACATAAAATTTATGATAATTCGGAGATAGTGAGATGCGGTCTGGAGTGACGTAGGTTTTAGAAAAACAGTTTCTTTATCGTGCCAACGGTTCGATCTTTATTGAGATCATCTTCAGGGCTCAAAGTGTTTGTTTTCTGTGTAATAGTTTCATGTTGAATGTGCCCACGGTCACCTAAACACCACATATAAAATTTATGCTTATGAGAGTAGTGATGATTATTATTTTTGGGGGGTTCAAAATTTGAAAAATGTAATAAGAATTCTTGAGAATTTGGTAAGTTATTAAACGAGTGCTGGCGCGCAGACATACAAAAAATTAAACAAAAAACAACTAATATCTCACTATTTCTTTGTTTCACTCTAACTCAATTCATTATCTCACTCACTCGTTCTCTCTCTCTCTCTCTCTCTCTCTCTCTCTCTCTCTCTCTCTCTCACACACACACACACACACACACACACACACACACACACACACACACACACACACACACACACACACACATTTAGATATTAGCCATATTTGTTCCTTTGTGGAACTCCATGCTTTATAGTTTCCCCAAGATGAAAATTCATTTCGTTCGATCGTTCGATTAGTAAATTAAAAGAGAGAGAGAGAGAGAGAGAGAGAGAGAGAGAGAGAGAGAGAGAGAGAGAGAGAGAGAGAGTGAGAGAGTAAGAGAATGAATAAATAAGGAGAGTAAGAGAAAGAAAACATAGAGTGAGAGTGAGAGGGTGCTAATGAAAGATGCATAGAGAAAATAAAAAAAAGACAGGCCGTGTGACGAAACGACTATGTGAAAAAGGAATACAAGGACGCAGAAATAAAGAAAAAAGAGAAAGTAAAAATAAATAGAGAGTAAGAGAAAGAAAACAGAGAGAGAGAGAGAGAGAGAGAGAGAGAGAGAGAGAGAGAGCGTGAGGCAGAGAGAGAGCTAGAGAGAATGAGGCAGGGAAAAAGAGTGAGGCAGAGAAAGAGAGTAAGAGAGCTAAGTGCAAGAGAGTTAAAAAAAAGTTAATACTAACTTGAATCTTGGCCTGTCGGTTTTTCTTAAAGGTTTGTATCATATATCATTTTAATAGGGAAATTTATGGGTAAATATGCGTTTGTTAGTACGATGGTTGATGTCATAACCTAGTCATAGTCTTAAGAAGATGTTGTTCACGTCCTTTTTTTTCTGTTCAGGGGTGTTTTTCGATCGTTAATAACATATAACGTTTGTCTGTTTGTTTTCTACTTAGTTTGAGTAGCGGAAGAAAAATGATAGCTGATTAATACGTGCACAAAGTAAACAGGGATATGTAAAAACAAACGGGGAAACGTTCGGAAACGCTTTTAGCATCGATCTGTCGCATTAAAATCAAGCAGTTTTTTCTTCTCCTCGCCGAAGGGGGCGATTTGTCGGAACGGGGGGGGGCAATTTGTGGATATAGGATTAAAGCTGAAATTACTGACATTTGTGTTACCCTGTATGTCTTGATAGCCGGTTATAAATCCGGCGGCGTGTTGAATTAACAAAAGGGCCCCCCCTCGCTAGTTAATTTCCTACTTGTTGTACACCGGGGCTGAAAAACGAGCCGGCCGGCGTCCGAGGCTAAGATAAATCCGCGACTTAGCCGAATAATCGGATAACCACGGGCATCGCGCCGGGGCGTTGCGAGTTAAAAAAAGGGATTTGCCCCAGGACGGCCGGGATATCTGAAACACCGGGATCACATCGGATCCGTTTTATTCCGATTGGTTGGAAACTTAAAATCCCACCCGATTCTTCTATCGCGACACGTGCAAAAACGGGCACAGCCGAATATTAAAACATAGATAAATTGTCAAATATCAAGGTTGATTTACCATAAAGAAATGTTAAAAGTGCAATATTTTTTTTTTAAACAAACAAACATAAATAAATCTCCACAAAAAATTTTGTTTTAAACAAGATTTCGGCCTGCGAATTTCGGTTAGAACATTTTGTCATGTATTTTAAAATAAATGGTTCTTTCTTTTCAAAATAACTTCTGAAGTGTAATTATTATACATAAATTCATTAGATTTCGCGGCCCGATTGACCAACTAACATCTTTCAATTAATTAACCTTTATTTAAGGTATTGGTTGAGATATGATCTATTTTTGAAAAATGGCAAAAAGGAGGGAAAATTCGAAAGGTTGGGTTGAATTGGGAAGTTCGTGTCCGAGCGGATCGAAGTGACAATAGCTCAAATGGTAGAAGAGCGGCGTCTTTAGCCGAAGGTCGTGGGTTCGAATCTCGCTTGTGATACTGACTTTTTTAAATCAACAATACCTTACATACAGATTAATTATACATACATATTCTTCACTATCGTCATCCTATTTAGTACTGTTTCCTTCTTTCTTCATTACAACATCAAATCATCGTTCTGTTTCTCTACATAACTCTATCCCTGTCTTGCTCTTTCTATTTGCCTCACTTTTTATCTCAACGTTTTATTCTTTCATACTTCTCTGTAACTTTTTCTTAGTTTCTGTCTCCTTGTTTTCCTTTTTTTTACTTTGTCGTATTGTCACACCGTCTGTCTTTTTGTCTTTTTTCCTATGGATCCTTATTTAGCACTCTCACTCACTCTCTCTCCCTCTCCCTCCCTCTCCCCCGCTTATTCCTCTGTACCTTCCTCCCTTGTTCTATGCGCTCATACTTTGTTATTCTTTGTTTTTTCTACGTTTTTTTCTCTGTATTCCTCATTAGCTCTTATTCTCTGTCTCGTCTCGTCTCTCTCTCTCTCTCTCTCTCTCACTCACTCTCTCCCTCCCTCCCTCTTTCTCTCTCTCTCTCTTTCCCTATTTTTTCTCTGCCTATCTATGTTTGTATCTCTTTTTCTCTCACTCTCACTCTTACTAGTTGATTGTGAGAGAGGTCGTTCGCTACGTAAATTTGTGAAATTTTTAAATAAAACAATATTCATTCATTCTTCCTTTCATCCTCTTTTTGTTTGTGTCTTCAAAAACTAACGGGTTGTTGTTAGTAGTTGTTTATCTTTATTATATATATATATTTTTTTTAAATTTAATTATTTATTTAAATCAGTGCTTTTTCACGATGTACTTAGTCCCATATATCACTGCCTAGTTAGGCTAGATGGGTTTCAACAAATTCCTTCCTATTTAGTAGCTGGAGTCTATAAAAAAATATATGAGGGGGGAATTCTCTAGGAAGGAGTGAGAAAGGAAAAAAAGGAGCCTATTCTCGAGGTAGGCGATATTAAGTCTGGGGGAGTTTAAAAATAGAAAAAGCTTCCTTTTTCTCGGCGAACGGACGCCTGGGAATCGTATTTGGCCGGTCGGAGGGTCGATGGCTGAAGAGGAGGAGAGAGGAAAATGAGTCGTAGGAGCGATGGAGAGAGAGAAGTAATTAGAGAGTGATAGAGGAAGGCCACGGGGGGCCGCTCCAGGGGGGCCTGGAACTGGCCTCAGACTACCATAAACCCTTAGCCGAGGGAAAAGCCAACAAGGCAGCATAACTCCCACCCGATTCTCCATCTCCATCGCCATCTCTTTCTTTACAGAGATAACCGGCTCTATCTAACACAAATACGAGGTATCAACGACCGTTTTCCTCTCAAAGAAAGCTAGGAAAATGTGTGCGATCCCGTTTTATCTCACTTCTGGCTTTTTGTTTAATTTCGCCTTGTTCTATTTAGAAAGGAAGTTGAACTTGTACCCTTTTTGTTAAATTTACGATGATTATGGAAACTCTTAAACCATACAGAGTAGCCCAGAAAAGCTAACTTTGTAAGTTGCAGGCTTTATTTTTAACAAACAGCAAATAGACTGTATTATCTGTAAGATAACCACCCAGTCCGTGTAGTCTCGCTGTTTTATTTGGTTATGAAATAATATTGCTTAGTTCTGCTCTGTCATCATGTTTACTTTTTTAAATCATTAACCAAACGAATAGTTGGACAACTAGAGACATTTCTTACGTGGTACGTATATTCTTGCTGCTTTATATTTCTAACCTCAATTTGTACAAAGGAATCTATAAAAAAAAAATGACATCGTCATCTCCTAAGCAGGAGTAAAATGCCCTGCTTATTCTGAAGATTTTCCTTACGAGCCCAAGATCTAATAAAGACATTTTGCCTACAGGACCATCTGACATCAATTTTTGACTATTCCTCCTATTTACCCCATCACTTCATCCATTTGAAATTATTATGGCTTTTATTAACAGCTCTCCACCTTGGGCTTGTCGGGATCGTTGTGTCGGACGGGTTTAGGCCCCAAGCCAAAATCATTAAATGCCTGTAATGATGATACCCAGCGAGTCCCGGCGAACCAAAAGGTTTAAATCACTTTTGTCTATTCGTAGATCAAACGACGACCCCTAGCACGTCCACCCTCTATTCTTTAATTACCTTTCGAAAATCCGATGATACCTACTGAGTCACAAGTGACACCTTTCTAATAACGTTGATAATGGCGAAAAGGGGATTGTCATGATGACATAATTAATTCGAACCTTATTGACAACCGCTGATAAGATTTCGACTTAAACATTTTTGGGTTATTGACATTTTGAGTCAGTTTTTCCCGCTATTTACAGACAGTTCCAGTTCTTTCTTTATAACCTCTACATATGAAGTAAATTATTAATATGTCATACCTAAATATGTTTTAGTCCAGCCAGAACTATTCTGGGTCCGCTTAGTTTCTATATTTACCGTCAGATCCAGTGACTAGTACCTTATTCTCTACATGGAGTCATTTGTTAACATCTCATTCCTGAACATGCTATAAAACATTCAGAAAACAGACTTCACTTAGTTTAGCTATTGTACTTGTACAGTCCTGTGCATATGTGGTTCAGCATTAAACATCTAACACATAAGCATAAGCACATAAGCTACTAGACACTCAGAAAACATTTTGGGTCCGCTCATTTTCGCTACTTACCTAGACAAAAATCAACACTGAACCTATGTGTGAATTTCAATTAATTAAGGTTTTTAATTGAGATAAAAAGATAATTGGTCAAGCGGACTACGAAAACTAGTGAAACTATGTGTGAATTTTTATTTTGTTATGCCTTGTACTATTTAAAATTGTCAATGCACAAGACTAAAATGAAAGCAAGGACTTCTTCAATTTATTAGCAATTTTGATAAAGAATAAAATATGTAAACAGGCCCAAAATGGTCAAAACTAACTGAAATAATTGCTGTAGACAGGGGGACAGTAGGGTTGAAAAAGTAATAGGCTTAGAATGGTGCCTTGAGGTAGTCCTACATATATAAAGGGTATCGTTTTAATTATAACAATAACAAAAGGATCAATTGGTTTAAAATATTTGTGTATTTCTCCCGTCCCTTTCTCAATTGAAAATTCCACATCCACCCCCCCTTTTCATTCTGTGACCGGGGGTTGTTTCCCATCGTCGGCCCCCAGATCCTGCCCGGATCCGCCGATTTTTCCGTATTATCCCTGGCCATATTGATTCCCGCGGGGGACGTTTTTTTCACCCTGTTCGGGGAAGCAGGAAACGCCGGGTTCCGTTATCGGAATCCGAGATTGAGGGTGGCTGCCACCTCCTGCAACCGTCCCTCCTCCGGAACATGTGCGACCGGGCAAACACACACGCAGTCAAAAAAAAAACTTCTTCCGGGTAACGATTACATTTTTATTTGGGACCTTGTTTTTAGTGGGTAAAAAAAAAGTTTGATTTTTTTATCCGTGACCAAGCATAATTTTCTGGATGTTTATTGCATGAATCGGTGTAAATGTCAGAGAAATGGAAGAAATTAGAATCCTAAGTTTTTAATTACTCTAGATATTCTTTTAAAAACGATGTAAAGTCCTGCCTTTTCTCTGTTAAGTAATTTATACCATAATCGTACGTCTTTCTTATTTTAAAGCTAAAACAAACTCATTATTCATCTGTGTAAATAATTAAAACCTATGCTAATGGTCAAGCTGTGTGTCTTTCTGCTTGTTTATTGACTTCCTTAGGAAGAAATAATTCAGTACTTTTTACCATTTTAATTGGTGCTCAGCCCGCATGCATTATTTCTAACACTTTTTTTCTCTGTTTCAGGTGAGTGTCCCGTTTCCATTGAGCAAGTATGTCCGATGATTTTGACCACACTGTCCAATAACTTCTGACTTAAGAGTTGGAAATCACAGTCTGTATTTGTGTTTATTCAAGAGAAATTTTTATCTGTTTGTATAGTTTTAACACACTTTTTTGGTGGAGTGGGGCTTTGTAAGCCGGTACTTGATCTAAACCCATTGGATTTCCCCCTTTTTCCTGCCGATTACCACCAGATGTTCGCATCGAGTCATCTAATCACTCCTGCGATAATCCCTCAAACTTCTTAAGCCGCCAAGTGAGATTCGGCCAGACTTACCGAATTTATATTTTATAATGGATTTTCATGTTTAATTCTGTAAGCAGTTCTGCTGAAATGGGACCTTATTCATTTACTGTCACTCCTGATATTTTAACTGACTTAAACTTTTCGTGCCAGTGAATTCTTTAATACATCTATACAGGATGTTCAGACGAAAAAATGGAATAAACAACAAACGAATGTCTGAATTAAAACATTACAACTTAATCTCACGAGTCATTTACAAAAATATAATATAAAAAACACTAAGATCAATGGACTCAAATACAGTTGTGATATCTGATGCCATTCCTACTCGCTCCCTATAAAGCATTTTTTATTACTTTGGTCACGAGTGATTTTGGCCGAAAATTGGATTGCCCGTCAACTGCCTATGGCCTATTCTGTCGGATGGCTTTTAACACCACGTCGCATAAAGCAACAGAATATAGAGCAAGTAATTTATTTTTGTCTTCCAAAAATAAGATCGGGGGATTCGGTGAGTCTTTGCGACGTTCAACGATTCTCATATCTGTTATTACTCACTCCTTATATAGAGCCAAAAGTAAGCCCACCTTGATTTATACTGGGCACATCGAGCTACTTCTTCTTCGAGTTCTTGTGGCACCGCATAAGACTTATTCGAGTCGGGTTAGAATTTAATCTATTCTTCTACTGTTTTATGTAAAATATAACAAACAACCATTCCTGCTTTTTATCTATAGTGAGCCAAGGTATGTCACATTTAATGAATTCTGAACATCGAGTTATTTCCACTATGTGTACTTGTGCTAACCACATATGACCTATTCGTAGTCGAGTTGTATGTAACCTCTTCTAGGACTGTTTCATATCAGAACATCCCAAATAAGGTATGCAATCCTTGATTTATCCTGACTCATTGAGCTACTTCTACTATGTGTTCTTGTGGCAACCAAGACCTATTCTTAGTCGGGTTAGAATTTGACCTCTCCTTCTACTGTTTTATATTAAAACATCGCAGACAACCATTCCTGCTCTGTATCTATATTGAGCCAAGGTATGCCATACTTAATGAATGCTGAACATCGAGCTATTTCCACAAAGTGTACTTGTGCCAACCATATATGAACTCTTCGTTTTCAGGTTAGAATTTTATGTTCTTCTACTGTTTTATATTAAGACATCACAATCAATCATTCCTGAACTTTATCTATATTGAGCCAAGGTATGCAACACTTAATGAATGCTGAACACATCGACCTACTTCTACTATGTGTACTAGTGCCAACCATATATGACCTCTTCGTAGTTGGGTTAGAATGTTACCTGTTCTTCGACTATTTTTTTTGTGCTCTTTATCTATATGGAACCAAGGTATGCCACATTTGATGAATGTCGAACATATAAAGCTACTTCTAATTGTGTATTTATGCCCACCACATATGACTTATTCGTAGACGAGTTTGTATGTAACCTCTTCTAGGACTGTTTCATATTAAAGCATCATAAATAAGTATGCAACCTTGATTTTTCCTGGACACATGGAGCTACTACCATGTGTACTCGTGTCAACCGCATATGACCTATCCTTAGTCGGGTTAGAATATTACATTTTCTTCTACTGTTGTATATTAAACATCACAACCATTCCTTCCCTATATCTTTATTGAGCCAAGGTATCCCACTCTTAATGAATGCTGAACACATCGATCTACTTCTACTATGTGTACTTGTGCCGACCACATATGGCCTATTCGTAGTCGAATTTGTATGTAACCTCTTCTAGGACTGTTTCATATTAAAACATCATAAATAAGTATGCAACCCTTGATTTTTCCTGGACACATGGTGCTACTCCCATGTGTAGTCGTGTCAACCGCAATAGCCCATTCTGAACAGAGTAAGAATCTTTATTCTTCATCTGGTTCATGCAAGAAAATTTAAATTTATAGAGGAATAGGAGTTTTGATTCTGCTTGTTCCTGTAATCTTCTGGACGTCTCAGTTTCAACATTCCTTCGAAGTTAAACTCAGCTCTGTCGTTTTTTTGTTGTTCTAGTTCCGATTTTTGTTTTATTTGTTCTTTATCTTTTTCTACCTTTGTCAAAAGAGAGCAAATCAATCGGATAGTAATGAAGGCTATTACAAGCCATTATTGTTAATACAGTCTTTATCGGGGGATCGTAGGTCATTTTTCGAGACAATAGCCGAGTAACACAGACAGCCATAATAAAACGATCAGATTAAAGCCAGTTTACGGTTCAAATTGCCGTCGGAATTCTTCTTTTTATGAAGCTTAATAGAAATGCAAGGTCGTAAAAAGGAAAGCGTGAAGCTCTCAACGATAAAATAAAACCAGAGGAGGAGGGGTTCGGCGGGTTTAATAAAACGGAGGAAAAGTATTGTCAGGAGCGAGGAGGAATCAGGATCGAGGAGAGAAGGAGCGGGCAAACATTTGGCCACCCTTTTGTATTTTAATAAAAGCCAGTCGTGTCGGCGTGTCTGGAGAGGCCCCGGGGATAAAAGAGGACAAGGAGGTCGGAGGGTCCGCCATAAAAAAAAGAAGAGGAAGCACATAGAGACGTGTATGTGCGCATTGAGGGAAGGACTGATGAATGCTAGATAAATAGGGGCGTTTCGCTCGTTTTATAGACTACCGGTTGCTCCGGGCAGGAATAAGGCAAGGCCCGGGGGGCGTCGGGTATCGCTTTAAACCCCGAAGAGGGTCCCTGACACGTAAAAGCGACTTGACGTCTCCTCCACCCTACTTTTCGCGAAAATTCAATTGGCTCGCTCTAACAACAATCTTTGTCGGGGGGGTTGAAACCCTGTAAAAAGGTGACGTGTCGGTTTACACGCTTCGCCTCCTAATCGCACTCGATACCGGCCGGCTATCTAACCAGGAACCACGCTTACAACCACCCTCGACGTGTACCGTTTACCTCTCACGGTTATTATTTCCCCAGTTTCCCATTCACCTCCTCCTCATCAATTCAATTAAGTACTTCTGAAAATGTTATTCCTTTAAATACACTGATTTTTCCTCGTGTTCTAAGAGAACATCATACAAGTCATAACATCACTTTTAGAAAACAAAATCCTTACAAGATTCAGTTTTTACCATGTGATTACTCTTTCTGAACCTGTTTCGCTTATTTTTAACATACGCAAAAGTTATGTCGGAGGAATGGGCTAATAGATCAACTATCTGAATTATGAATTCATTACCAATGCCCATTCTTTTTGTTTTGTTTCCATTGTTTTCACGCAACGATACGCAGATGTGGTGTTGTAGGCAAATTTTAGGTTTGTAGCTTGTGAAAGCTTCAAAATTACTTAGAAATTAATCTTTATGTAAGGTACTGGTTGAGATAAAAAAGTCAGTGTTACGAGCGGGATTCGAACCCACGACCTTCGGCTAAATATGCGCTGCTCTACCACAACCCACTTCGATCCACTCGGACAACTTCCCACCACAACCCAACCTTTCGAATTTTCCCTCTTTTTTGCCATTTTTTAAATTTCGTGTAATCTTTTAAAATTCTCGGCGACAACTGAAATGGCCACGGAGAGCTTTCTTGAAGATATACTTAATTGTACTTATTAAATTCATTAGAGTTCGTGGTCCGATTGACCGAATAACATTTTTCAATTAATCAGTCTTTATAAAAGCTAGTGAATTTAATGTAATGACTTTAATAAGTTGAATGAAGTGTATTTTCTTCACTAATTAATATTTCTCAAAAAGACATCACTGGATGTCCACATGTTGTCGCTCGTCCTCGCCCATTTTGTTCATATTTATTTTTAGGCTTGAATTCTTCTATCAGGTGTTCTCGTTTGTCACTGTGATTGATTATCTTTAAATGTTTTTTTTTTTCAATTTTTTGTACGTTTTCAGTGGATCTCCACACGATATATCGAACGTTTTGCTCTTTTATTTTACCGAGTTGCCTAATTACCTTTTAATGTCATGAGCTGTAATTTTGTATAAAATATTATTAAAGCCATTAGAGTTCGTGGTCCGATTGACCAATTAATATTTTCAATTAATTAATGTTTATGAAAGGTATTGGTTGAGATCAAAAATTCAGTATAACGAGCGGGATTCGAACCCACGACCTTCTGCTTGATACGCCGCTCGCTTGAGCTATTCCAATGTCCTATTTTTCAAATGGCAAAAAAATGGGAAAATTCGAAAGGGGAGGTCGAGATGGAAAGTTGGCGTCCGAGTGGATGGAAGTCAAGATAGCTTAAGTGGTAGAGCAGCGGCGTATCTAGCCGAAGGTCGTGGGTTCGAATCCCGCTCGTCACACTGACTTTTTTATCTCAACCAATACCTTTCGTAAAGATTAATAAAATATTATTTTAAAAGAGCATATTGAGAGATAACTCTGATTTTAAAAGGATCGAATTTTAAATTAGTTGATTTTTATTCCTTTAAGATGTCTTCCAAAACATAGGCCGGTAATAATTTTATTGTTATTAGTATTTATGCCCATTTGACTTTTGTTTACGCTTTGGAATATAAAAATGTAAAAAATGGCTCTTATCTCACAATCTCTGGATTCTTCGGTGTTTCCGTGTTTGGAAAAAAAGCAACAACACTGGTGGCTGGCCCACAGCTCAATTAGGAAACGCGAATACCCGTTTAGTTTTACGACCAAAAAACAGGCCCACCTGGTGAATTAAAATACACTTTTACCGCTTAATTACGATTTAATAAGTAGTTTTATTATAGCTTGTTCCGAGCTGTGCTCCTCGGCTCTTGACATTCTTTATATATGTGTTCATCTGATTATATTAGGTCGTAAAATCATTATGGACCCGTCTTTACCGTTTGCGTTAATAATGGTTGTTCCTTCCTCTGTTTCTGTATAATGTTTATAATCATCACCATTGTCGGACAAGCGTTTTATCATTGTTGAATTTTAAGAGGGCGATAATATGTGGTGATGGTTTATAGCCGTGCCGGCCAGCGTATAACAGCCAAACTAGACGGTCCATTGAGTCACGAGGAAATTTTTTCTTTACAAAACTAAAACAATAAAGTTCTTTGTGTTGTGAATACATTACATAACTTATTATGGTATGGTATGGTGAAAAAGGATACTAGGAAGCGGGGTTTGCACTCCCCAGGCACTGCAGCCTTTTGGCTTATTGTACTTTCCTAGTTCGTTAGTTTAGTGCACTAAACTCAATCCTTCTTAGAACTATCAGATCATTGACTGTCGCTGCTACAATTTGATTCCCTAATTTTTTCCATATGTTAGGTTAAATCTCCATGGAGCTGTTGCTTCACATTCGAAGATGATATGGGTGGCTGTTTCCCCTTCCTCATTACATAATCTGCAAATGGGATCATCGTTGTATATGCCCATGTAGATGTTTCTCAGATGCCAGTGACCGGTTAGTAATTTTATCACTCCTCTGAGTTTAGCCCTCTCTAATTGCAGCAGTGATTTTGCCAGTCTTGGTGAGGGCTGTTTCATCATAAGTTTACTATGTCTAGCACCGCTAGAGTTTATCCACTTCTCCTTTTGTTTTGTTTGGATCCATTCTGCGATGGAGGATTTTATATTTGTTTTTGTTATCCCGACTATAGATTCGGGGCTCAATTATGGTCTTGCAGATCCTTCTCTGGCCAGTATGTCTGCTTTCTCGATACCCAAAATTCCCCTGTGCCCTGGCACCTGAAATATCATCAGTTTGTTGTGTTTCCCCAGGTTTTGGAGATTTTGGATGCATTCACTAATTTTGATGTGATTCTTGTACATGCTAATGCTTTAATGGCTGCTTGGCTCTCTGATCTTATGAGGATTTTTTTGTCAGTGTAACCTCTTTTAAGATTTTTCAGGGCACAAGCATTGATGGCCTGTATTTCTGCTTGAAAGACCGACGTGTACTTCCCTAATGAGTTTGATTGCTCATGATTTAGGCTTGTACAGAAAACGCCCGATCCGGTTCCTTCGTTTGTTTTGAAGCCATCTGTGTACCATTGTTCTGATGCTCTCTATGTTCTTCTTCTTTATAGTGTCTCCGTTGAGACTTTATAGGAAGTTGTGAAGATTTTTGCCGGGATCTATAATCAGTCCCCATTTCTAATAAGGGGTGTACACATTATTAACATTTATAAGAACTAACATACGCAACACAGTTTTGTTGAAAGAGAATCTCATGCGCTGACATATCCGACATGTTCAAAGGAAGTTTGAGTGAGATCACAATTGATCCAACTGCCCAGGAAGTATACGTAGATCAGGAATTAACGGGGAGGAGCTAAAAGCTGATAAGAGGTTTAAAAAAGGTTACAAATTACGTGATGATACGAACCATTAGTCTTCCACGCAGCGAAACACCGATGTAGTGACGCAGACCATGTCTTTTTAGCCTTGGGATGCTTTGAGGTATTAAACATTTACAATTGAATGATGTTATCAAGTAAGTTTTAAGAAGAGATTGATCTAGTAATGCCCTTCTTGTTGATATCACGGCATATCAGTAATTTTTCGACGCAGCGATTCATGGATAAGGCGATATAGGATAATTTTAGGAATTTTAGACTAAACGTGCTTCCATGTTAAAGTATATTTCATGGTTATTTGTAACACTTATTAGGTTTCGTGGTCCCCTTGACCAAATAAATTATTTTCAATTAATTAATGTTTAGGTTGAGATAAAAAAGTCAGTGTCACAAGCGGAATTCGAACCCACGACCTTCGGCTAAATAAGCCGCTGCTCTACCACTTGAGCTATCGTGACTTCCATCCAATCGGACACTAACTTCCCATCTCATCTTCACCTTTCGAATTTTGAAAAATGGAAAAAACGAGGGAAAATTCAAAAGGTGGGGTTGAGATGGGAAGTTGGTGTCCGAGGGGATCGAAGTCACGATAGCTCAAATGGTAGAGTAGCGGCGTATCTAGCCGAAGATCATGGGTTCGAATCCCACTTGTGACACTGACTTTCTTATTTCAACCAAAACCTTAATTAATTGAAAAGTTACTTGTAACTTTTTTCTTTCTTCTGGCCCCCTTTAATTTTCGACGCAGCGATAAATGGATATGGCGATTAAAGTAAATAACAAATTTTACTAGGCTGTGGATGATTCGGATACTTAAAAGGTTAAATTTAAGTGATAGTTCAAAAAATGAATTTTAATGATGGTCCGCCATGAATTTGTTTAAATAATCAATTGCTCTGCTATTCAACTTCGGGAAAATATCATTGATCAGCGGCGATAACCGACGAAATTTGATGAATCTTTATCCCTATTGTAAATATCATCGTATGTTTTCAACGCAGCGATACACGGATTTGGTGTTTGCGAATTTTAGTTTTCTTCACCCCCATGGAAAACTGAAATGTAATGGCGGTCGACGCATCCTACACGGATGTGTTTTGGTCGGCTAATATTAGATTTTTTAGCTTTTGGTTGCTTTCAAGTCTCACAAAAAGAAATTTAATGATTCTTTGTGTTGAATATGTACGAAGCAAATGATCTTGAGTTCTCCCTCGTTTACATATACAAAGATTCTTTGGTTTTCAACGCAGCGATATACGGATGTGATGTAGTGGGTATATTTTAGGTTGTGTAGCTTGCGAAAGGTTGAAAATTGTATTTCAATTAGTAAACCAATTAATATGGTTCGTAATGAATTTGTTTAACTAAATTTCTTTGGCCACCAATAGATCCATGGGTTTTGAACGCAGCAAAATCTCAACAAATGATGTTTTGCTGTTTTTGTTGAATTTGTTTGAAGAAATTGCTATTTATACTATTTCTATCACTGCCTCTTTCTTAGTTTTTCATGCAGCGATACACGGATTTGGAGATGCTTCTTAAAGCTTACAATTATATGAAATGGTTGCGTATTGAATTTTCAACATAGAAATTTTTGATATTGTTTTTTCTAGCATTACCCGTCGTGGAATTATAGCAATAGATTCTTTGCTTTTCAACGCAACGCTACACTGAAGCGATTTTTTTTAAAAAGTTTTTTTAACCGGCGGATGCTTCGAAAAATGATAGTTGTCTCTCGTTAAATATCATTGTATATTAGGTAGTTTTTGACGCATCGATACACTGATGCGGTGATGTTGTAGGCTAAGGCTTAAAATGTTTTTTTTTTTTTTTTTTAATAATAAAATAATAATAAGAAGAAAACATTACTCTACCATTGTCTCTCGTTTAAATATCTCTGTACATTCGTAGGTTTTTGACGCAGCGATACACCGATATGGTGATGTAGGCTAATATATGGCAAAACGGTTTTTAGCTCGTGGATGCTTCAAAATTCTTAAAAAATGAAATTTAATTATTGTTTAGTTAAATACTTACAACCCTTGTGCAATGATATTATTATTGCTTCTATTTTTTTTTCTTTTTTTTTGGAGGGTTTGCAACAGCAGAAGTTGTATCAACCCTCGGGGTGCCGGTAGTTTTAAAAAACACCCACTTGCAAGTATTTCGAATGCAGGGCCGCTGGATTCGAACCCGGGACCTTTACCTTTCAGTGATGAGCGGCGTGTCAATGCCTAAACCGTTGGTGCCACTGACGCCCCTGTTATTGCTTGTAGATATCACAATAGATTATTGAGGTTTTGACGTAGCGATCTCTGTATTTTTAAAACTAAAAACAAAACATCCTTTATATTTTAAAATACATTTCAAAGCATTTGTTGCGCTTTTGCCTTTAATAAAAAACGACCTTTTAGGGAACAAAAAAGGAGAGGCAAAAATCGCTCTAATGAAATGGGCAATTTTGGTAAAACCTGACATGAATCATACGAAGACCAATGGAAAGGGGAAATCACTAAAGTCGAGGGGAACTATCATGGTAACAACCCGCATCTCAGGGGAAATTAATATCTGTATTTTTGTCCAGTCACTGAGTCGGTCATTAGCATTTAATTTCAGATTTTATAAGGTCATCGAAGTTTACTTTCACATGGTTGGAGTTCGAGTAGGTATGTCGTATTTATGTGGGGTTTATGGTTTGTTTGGCTTAATAATTTTAATAAGTTAGACGGACCATGATGATCGTAAAACAACAAACTGCAGGCTCATCATGTCGCAAACCTTCATTCTACGGTTTTCCACTGCGTTTTGGCCATAGTGGTTTTATTTTGGTCTCCGCCTAGAGCATTTTTCATACGGGGTTTCGATTTTCCGCCTTGTAAATCCACCAAGGGCCGCGGTTATTTTAAGTCGGCCGCGTCAATATCGTTTCCCCGTTCCGGACGAGCCGGGTAACAAGCAGCAGTTTGTCGTCCGGCCAGGAATAAACAATCAGCAGGTTGCTGAGCCCGGTGATGAGATTTTCTGATTTTCAGAGCATTTCTGCCGTTCGCACGACCCCGAACGTGTACAATTTATGTATACGGTCAAAATCCGAGTAGGGGAACTTTTCAATAAACATCTCGCTGAAACCCCCGACGAGTTTTCAACCAAAAATCCTCCTTTAGTCGAAAATCCTACAAATCAATAGACCAACCCTTTTAAATAATTCAGAGTTTTGAGCTTTAAATTATAAATGCCAAGCCGTATCGATCAGGAAGCGAGTTTCACAGTGAGAAAAACGGACAGAATTTCCAAAAATATGGAATTGTAGTTTGAATAAACTTATCCATTAAGTTCATTATATTTAGTCTATTGACCAAATTACGTCTTTCAATTAGTTTAATTACTCTTTTTATGTAAGGTTTTGGTAGAAATGATAAAATTAGTGACACGAGCAGGATTCGAACCCACGACCTTCGGCTCAATAACTTAACTGTTTTAATAACTTGAGCTATATTATCCATTAACAATTCGTTTAATCTTCAAAGGTCAACGTGAGAAAGAGGAGCGAGACTATGCCTGACAACTTAAAACCGCTGAATACATACTTTGCTAATGATTTATAATGGATGCCAATTGAAAACGTTCAGCGGACCAGGATCAACAGAAATGATAAGACTTCACAAGGTTGCTCGGTTTCGCACTGGTTACCTTGATGATGAAAGCTTTATCACCTAATCTGACTATTGGTTGAACTTGACCATTTGTTCATCTTTATAGGATGTCAATTGAAAACGCTCAGCGAACTTAGCGGATCATCAAACCGTTCAAGATTGCTCCTTTTAGTATTGATGACAATGATATCTTACATTTTTACTAGCTGGTCTGCTAGCGGTTGAACGTTGATCAGGCTTTGGTCGTTTACTAATGGCTAATGGAAAAACACAGCGAGACTATGCGGACCAGAAATCTCAGGGACGATCAGACTAGTTGCTCGGTTTTGCACTGGTGAACTTAATGAAAGTTTTACTACATAGGTTGAATATTGGTTCTACCTTTTGGGCTTTTGGCGTTTGTTCATCCTAATAAACATAGACGAATTAAATGCCATAGCGAGACTAGTCTGAGGTAATGACAGCTTTACTAGCTAGTTGTTGGACATCATATTGATGCTTATGAAACGTATCTGACGATACAACAAGCGACAATAAGAGGACCCCAATATTATTTGTGTCTGTAATAGCGAATTTTAATGTAAAAATAGGGTTTCTAAAAAATAAGACGTACACGTTGTTTAAATTTGGTTGCCTGGTGATATGACTTGATCTGATCACAAAAAGTGAAACTAAGCGGACCCCCCGGAAGATAATTTTTTTTCTTGTGTAAGAAAGTGTACAATACTTTTTAAACAGGGCCTGAAGTTTATTAGGCTGATTATCATTTGTCGATTGCATGCTTATTCATTGGGTCTGAAGGTAAAAAGCGCGAAACCGTGCGGGCCCAAGATATTTTTATCACAGTTTTATGAAGGGTTTAAGCCCAAGATCTTATTCTTCTGTACGCTTTAAGCAGTCTTGAAGTTTGTTAGGCTGATCTTATGATTGCTAATGAAGCATTAGCTCTGACGGTAAAACAGGCGAAAATAAGCAAACCCAGGATTTTTTTTATGCCTACGATTTTCTTTAGTCGGTCCTGTCAATATCGTTTCTTCGATCCGGGCAAGCCGGGTAACAAGCAGCAGTTTGTCGTCCGGCCAACAATAAACAATCAGCAGGTTGCTGAACCTGGCGGTGAGACTTTATGATTTACTGCAAAAATGGTTGTAAATTAGAAGAAATTAGAAATAGATACTGGGTAAAATCGGTTTGCTGATATATTTACGACTGATCTGATCATAAAAAGCGAAAGCAAGCGGTCCCAAGATTTTTTCTAGTATGGTAAATAGTTTTGAGTAATAGAAAATAGGATTGTTGTGGTAAATAGTTTGCTGAAAAATGTTTTACATGGCGAAAGGTGTGATGTAAGTGATAGACTCAAGAAAAGAAAGTTTTATTTTTTTTGGTTAGAAACGGCTCAGAGGAAAAGTTCACGCGGAACGAAAGGGTTGTTATTCGGGGGGGGGGGGGCAATTTATGCGTTCTGAGGAGAGAAAAAAAGAAGTCCACCGGGGTGTTTACGAAGAAGGAAGGGGGTGGCTATGGATATTATTTACGCAGTTTGACTGTGGAAAGTGGGCCAGCGGTCTCGTCGAGGGAGTTCCCGCGGGACGACCGTTTGCATAGGGGCCTGGGGCACCCAGTAAAATGTTATAATATCGACTGTTGAGGAGAGGCGTTGTAGTTATGAAGGAGACTGTACGAGGACGGAAGGGAAAGGGAAAGGGATAAGGATAAGGGGGAAGGGCCCGGTGTCCGGCGGTAATGTTCCGTTCAGCCCTCAGCCCGCGGTTGCCCAGACGGCTGGCCCTTAATTAAACCCATTAACCGGCGTACCTCGGCTCGTGGGGAGTCCACTTTATTGCTCTCCCTTTGTAATAAACGATCTCATTAAAAGAGCGGAGGACGCGCGATGCGGGGCGGACCCAGTCGGCCTCACGGGCGAAACCGCCGTCGATATGATGTATGCCCAGTGTTCGAAAATAGAAAAGAGTGTCGGTTGTGTCGGGGTGAAGGAGGGAGAGCTTTTGCAGGTGATTGTAACTCCCTTCTGTTCCCGACTGTACCGGCGGGGGGAGTGAGCGAGGGAGAGAGCGAGAGAGTGAGTGAGAGAGCCAACTGAGCAACACACAGAATGGAATGAGAATTTATCGATATAGCGCTCGACGGTTCTCTCTCTGTACCTCGAAACCACACGTTCTCCTCCTCCGAGGGGCAGATATTGACGCTGGCAGCCCTTTCATTCATTAAAACGTTCCTCTCCCTTTGTAAAAACAGAAAGCCCGCCTAAAACACATCATCAACACACTTCCCACCGTTTTTTGTTAAATTTATAAATAACATTCGAACAAACCATATCGATAATCCATGACAACATAATCTGTTCAATATTCTCGAAAAAAATTACGAAACACAGGCAGATCCAGAAACGTCGATCGAACATCCGAATTGGTGGGTGGCCGGTTGTGGCAAAAAACCCACCTAAATTTTCCAAAGATTCCGCCCGCTCTTCTAAAATTTATAACGTCCATTGCACATCAAAACCTGGTTTAGCCTCAAGTATATGCAATTTTTGAATGTTTTGAACTTAGCGGGACTATGACTACTCGTAAAGTTTCACACGACGATCGATCACTGACACTTGGGATTGACAGAAGGGGGCTGGAACGGGGTACAACACGCGGACATCCGCTGAAGATGTTTACAACCACTTGACAACCCGTTGTCAGGAAATATTAATTCCACAGTCAATATTTTGATTCTAAGCTTCTAACTACACCCCTTCAAATATTCAGATATGTAAATAACCCCGGTATATTTAGAGGTCTATTGACCAAATTTCTTTCAATTAATTAATCTTTTTATGTAAGGTCTTGGTTGAAAAGAAATAGTTGGTGTCATGAGCGGGATTCGAACCCACGACCTTCGGCTAAATACGCCGCTACTCTACTAATTGAGCTATCGTGACTTCATGAACTCATGCGAAGTTGAAGCTCAAGTGGTAGAGCAGCGGCGTATTTAGCCGAAGGTCGTGGGTTCGAATCCAGCTCGTGGCACTATTTCCTTTCAACCAAAACCTTACATAAAAATGTAAATAACATTAAACAACTGAAAGCTATGCAACCAAATTTTTCAAGTCGTATTTTGAATTTGAAAAACAGTTAAAAAAAAAGCGAGATTGCGCTAGTAGATTCCTGTGTAACTTATGTACATAGTCTGTCATAGGTCTGTCAGGTCTGGCCTGTCCACCGATAGAGAACGTAAATCAAAGCTTCTGGGATGATGATTCTATCAGATGTACGTCCGTGGTCATCCTTGGCCGAAATATTCCCGGCTTTTTGATTATTTTTCTAGACTTCACTGGATGTCCGCATGTTTCTCTCGTCAAAAGTCGTTTTTTCAATGGCTAAACGAATCATTTGATATTTACATGTGCTATTTGATGGATAGCTGTTAGACTAAGGATTTGGTGTGCTATTATCCTCGGCGTTTTGTGCCCTTCTTCCAGACTTCACTGGATGTCCACATGTTTCTCTCGTCAATAGTTATTTTTTACGGCTAAACGAATCAGTTGATATTTACATGTACCATTTGGCGGAATACTTGTTATAGTAAATATTTCATAGTCTATTACTATCTTCTTTTAGCAATCTAAAATGCAGATAAATAAAATAAACAAGAAGGAATTCAACCTAAGTATTGTAGGTTTCTTTATGTTTATGCTAGCCCAAAGAAAATAAACAAATGAAAAGTTAGTGTTTGTGGTTTATTTAAGCCGTTTAAGGTAAAGGGTTCATGTCCTGTTCTCAGAACTAAGGCGCGAACCCGTTTAATCACCAATTATTATTTAACGGCAAGTAGCCTGGATGAAATACGGCCTTGCCTTTCATTCTTGTCGTCCTTTTTTGTTTTTTTGTGTGAGAATTGTGAAGGGTCGGGACGTTTGTGAGGATGATCGGCAACCTGTTTCCAGTCCTCTTAGCGGTCGGGCTTAATCAATTCTTCCGCCCCCCTCGTAAATCACGTGCCTTGGCCGTTTTTAAAGAGCGAGACGAAACGGCAGAACCGCGACGTTTATTAGCCCTCTCCCTGAGTCTCAACCGTCTGAGATTTGTTTTCGGAGAGTCGGGCGCAGAGTTGGGAAGTTCGTGCCCCGGGGCAATTACATCAAACCAAGAAACAATTAATTAGCGAAAGTTAATTTTATCCACCCTGTCGAGGAGGATCCGGCCCGACTTTTTTCCCGAAACAGTTTTCTCCCCATGTAAAAGAGGCACGTAGAGAGAAAAAGGCCTCTCTCTCCCTTCCTCAATTTGATCAATATCAGTTAAGCCATTTCGGAGTCGGCGGCCATTAGTATTTTCGTTACTTCTGCCCCGGCTCCAATTTATATTGTAATTATAAACGATATGTATATGAAACCCGCCCGCTCCCGAGCACCATTTGTCAATGTTGGATGCCCAATTAATGCTACGTTTAATTGCTTCTCAGTCAGTTCATTAGGATATATTTTCAAAGGAGGGTAATAATAATTCCACGCTGGATATTGAAATTAAGCTGTAAAGTGGTACGACTTGCTTCTTGAGCGTTTTTTTCACCCTCGGATCGACAAGAGACGCGGCCCGGCCAGGATTAAGCCGTGGCTTTCTCAAAACGCCTCGCTAATTATTTTAATTGCGTGCCAAGGGTAATAGGATAGGAAAGTTAAGCGTTTAGCCGGCTCGGATTAGTTTAGCGTTTAATGAAGAAGGGAGAGGACGAGCAGAATTGTGCGGAGCCGGTTGTTGCGATTGTCCCGGGCAAAGTTTAATTAGACATACGCGCCCGTGTCTCCAATTATGCCGGCTCTCGGAGTCTTAGCTGAAAAACAAAAGATAAGAGAAGGGCAAAATGTAAAAGTATAAAGAAATGGAAGAAACGGCAAGGAAAAATACGGGACAACCTGTTCTCCTGCAGTACTGTACTGTTCAAGTTCACATCCTCGGAAACGGGTCGCATCCATTAGCATTGGAATCCAATACCATCATTCCAGTAATTCTTCAAGACTATATACACAATCATCTGTGATCATCCTGATCTGCCTTGTCTTCGCAGCCTTGTCGCTGTTTGGTCGCCTCCTATCATCCAGTCTAGTCTACTATCCATTCTCTCTAGTATAGCTGGTTTGATATTTTTCGATTTTTTTTCCATATACGATACTCCTGCGCAGGCAAGCTAGTATAGTCGACTGATCACCCTGCGTAGAGTAGATCCAGTTTGGTCGTTTACTATCTGACTAAATCAAGCTTGTACGGTCATTTCCGTCGCGCTCGTTTAGTCGCCTGTGATCATCTTGCCTATACAAGCTATTTTGATACTGCACGAACATCCTGACCTATATGTAGATGGTTTGGTTGTCTCTTATCAACCTGCCTAGTTTAGCTGATATGGTAGTCTGCTATCAACGTGCCTAGTCGCGCTGGTTTTGTTGTTTCTTATCCATATGCCTAGTCTAGTTGGTTTCGTCGTGTGATAACATCCTTCTTATGCTAGCTGTTTTAAAATTGTACGATCGTCCTGACCTGATTTAACTAGTTTGGCCATATGCCACCATACTACCTTGGTTGTGTCTTATCATCATGCCTAGCTGGTTGGATATTAAAAGGTCACTGTGCCTAGACTCATTGGGTTGAACTTCTCCTAATATCCTCCTTGTCGCCCTGGTTTAGTCGCCCCTGATCAGCCTGCCTAGTTTAGTTACATATTTTAATATTGAAGATCAACCTGCCTATCTTGCCTTATCGTGATGGTTTGGTTGTCTGTTATCAACATGCTTAGTGTAGCTGATTTGGTCGTCTGCTACCTTCCTGTGTTGGCGCGCTGATTTGTTTGTTTCTTACCAACCTGCTTGGTCTAGTTGGTTTGGTTGTCCGCTACCATCTTGCCTTATCGTGATGGTTTGGTCGTCTGTTATCAACCTGCTTAGCATAGCTGATTTGGTCGTCTGATACCTTCCTCTGTTAGCGCGCTGATTTGGTTGTTTCTTATCAACCTGCCTGGCCTAGCTGGTTTATCCGCCACGTCTCTGGTTTAGATGTCTCCGATCTTTCTGGTATGATTTTAGCTAGTTTAATCTTCTACTACATCCTACTAAAGAAAGCCGGCAGGTTCGATATTCTAATGTCAATCTACCTAGTCTATTGGTGGTTCTTCTTCTTCTATTATCCAGTCATGTCTAGCTGGCATGATCTTCTCCTACCATTCTCCCGAGTCTAGCGCAGGTTTGATATTCTAATGTCGGTATGTCTTTCAGATAACCTTGCGTAGTCAAGACGGACTTGGCTATTTGCAGCCAGCCTGCCTTGTCGTGTTGATTTAGTCAATTGAGATCATCCTGCGTATCAAGCATGTTAGGTCATCTCAGCTGGTCGCGTCGGTCTTTTCAGCTGGTCTACTTAGTCTCTCTGGTCTGGTCCTCCATGACCATCCTGTTTAGTTTCACTGGGTTGATCATGTAAAATCATTCTGGCCAGTCCAGAATCGTAGTGTTTTGTCTGATCCTCTTGATTGACCCGCTTGTCTGGTGTGATAAGACACCGTCCTTCATATTACCATCTGAGCGGTTGGTTAGTCTGTTGTTGTTTTCTTCTTTTTTTTCTAATGAATGTTCCTTCTTTCCATTAATCTGTTTATGTGTATTTCTAAGGTTTCTGATGAAGTCTTGGATCATTCTTCAACTTGTGCTTTATTGTATTTGGTTAAGGGTGGTTTTGTGAGAGGTGGTTGCATAGTGTAAAATCAGTTAATGTCAGTCAAACTTCTTTGTATTTTATTACATTTATCTTTGTGTTTGTACAGGAATGATCGTGTAGATGATGATGTGTAGTCTTTTTTATAAGTATAAATTGAGTGGTTTGAAATCATGGAACGGTTTTCGTTGTTTTTCACCGTTGGACGGACACGTCTTCGCCGACCGGCGGCACGTTCCACCGTTTTCCGATTTGCGGCCGGTGTTAAGCATAAAGACGGGATTAAAGACGGTGAAGTGTAGGGGGTTGTGGCGTCGCCGCGTTTGACATGAATGTGACAAGCCGACGCCTGTCGAGGTCGTCATATTTCAGCCGTTTGACACTCGTCCCCGAGGCGCACTCCACTCCGCTTTTTAACCCGGACGAGTTTCACCGAGCTTGTCGCGTGCCCTCCGGAAGAAATAATTAATGAGGCCTAGTTATGATATATCGCACCGGGCACACGAGTACAACTGATTTTTCAATAATGACGGGTTTGGGCGTACGTACAATGTAGCGCGGGGGTGGGATTTTCGATATATATATATATATATATATAATGCACCTTGTGTTCATTACAACGTTTGTGACCCAGTCATTCCTCTCTCACAGGCCATGTCTCCCAATTGGATTCCACGCCCTATCGGTTACCTAGGAGAGAGAGGGAGAGAGAGAGAGGATAAAATTGCAACCCCTTTTTCAACTCACCCCCTTTTTCCCTCGGCCGCCCTCCGGTCGTCCCCCTTCAGAAAAGGTTAACTAGTTTTCCTCAACCGGAGATTTGTTTTCTTCCTTCTCGCCGTACTCGGAATCCCAGAAAATGGCCTTTTCCAAATTAGATCTATAAGGATGCGATATCGTCTAATTAAAAACCGAAGACGAAGAGGGAAAAAGAAGTGATTCCCTTAACTGTTTAACAAAAGCATAGAAAATACATTTAGTCTGTATCAAATTCACCCTGTTTAACACATTATCGAGCGTGTTCTACCGCTAATAAACAAAAAGGAAAACAATGTTACAACTTGACGTGTGAAAGGACCAGATTAAGCGGGCCAGTTTTAATCGTGACGTTAACATAAAGATTAATTGGCGTCCTCGTCTTACAGCATTGGGATAAAAGAAACCCGTTGGCTAATTATTCTTTTCTGAAATAAAAGCATAATTTTACAATAGGAGAGATCTCGAAAAATGTCAGAGTTTAGGATCTCTTCTAGCTCACATTGAGCGAAACTACGCGGGCCCAACAGTTAATGATGTTAGATGTTCGATTTTTTGACAAAAGAAGGGGCAATTTTACAATAATAGGCGTTTAAAAAAATCGGAGTTGTAATATTTTTCTAATGTAAGGCTGAATTAGGTTTGATTTTTCTGCAACATAGCGATAACCAAGCTTGTGATATGTAAAACGATTATTAATCTTTAGAAAAAAATAATGAAAGAACGGTCAGTATTGGAATTATGAGGCTCTTCTGCCATGTAATCAGCGAAACAATGCGAACCCCTGACGTTCGTTGGATTTGTTTTCAACCTTGTCCCGAATTATGTTTGATTTCGATTCTTTAAAAACAGCGAGGCAAACAAAACCCCATTTGCTTATTATTGTTCTAAAAAAAGCATACGTTTAGCGTAAGAGGTGCCTCTTATAGACCAGAGTTTAGATTATTCTTCTGAGCTTCAGTCAGCCAGCGAAACTGTACGGACCCGCGGCGAGTTGTTTATGGCCTGCATTGACTTACAGCATGATGCTTTCGAAACAAATATTTAAAATTCGAGAAAATTGGAAAGTTCAAGTCATCGCTTGGGTCTTCCGGCATGGAATCAGCGAAACCACGCGGACCCTGGATGAGTTGTTGATGGCCTGTATTATTTCAGACCACGCTTATTTTCAATAAAAAAAAGGACAATTTTAGAATCCGAGAGAGCTCGAAAGATCAAGTTGAGAGTCTCTTCTTGCATGGAAAAAGCGTAACCACGCGGACCCCTGAACGAACTGTTGTTGGTCCCAGAGTTATGTTTGATTTCGATTCTTTACAATCATCAGATAAACAAATCCCAATTTGCCTATTATTGTTCTAAAAACGATTTTTCAGGTTAGAATTTGGCGATTCTTCTCCAGCAAAAAATCGCGGACCTAGAGGAATACTGTTCTCCAAAAACATGTCATTTTAGATAACTACGGGCCTCAATAGTTGTGTTTCCTGTGATGCAGTCAGTGAACTACGCAGACCCTCCTAGCTCCATATTATCAATAGTTATGTTTTCTGATGCAGTCACGGACCCTGCGAGCCTCCACATCATCCATCTAGGCCTGCATTATGTTGGAGTATGATTCTTTACAATATACCCGAGTTGGCTGAGAATTCTCCAAAACAAAACACTAGGTTAATATAAGACGCGTATGGAGTCAAAATGTCAGTTTAGTTTTTATGCCTTGTAGTCAGCGAAAATACGCGTGCCCTTGGGCGATAGACAGTAGATCTAGGGCTTAAATAAACATCGTTCTAGTTTAAATTATCCCACCTGCTTATCCCTGACATTTGACGATACCCGTCGAATCACTAGGAAACGTCCGTCCCGAAATGCTCGCACTAGGGCCATAAAGAGCAATTTGTCTCTCTTATAATCATATGCCAGCAGGTGGTCATTATTCTAAGGAGTACAATGCCTGGGCCCCCCGCCGCACCCTATGGCCGTATCCTTTCCGCCTATAGTCTTATAAACGTCAATCAACTACCGGCCGCTTTTCTTTCGTTGCCGGAGGTCCTTTTTTGGCCCCCTCTGATTGATTTGTAACGCGGATCGAGCTTTTAACTCCAGGGGCCCGGCTAAATGACGGCTTTACTAATTGTTTCATTTATTGTTGGTTTTTTTACTGCTGTTACGACAATCGACACTTTCACAACCAAATATGGAACAAGAAAGAAATGCACCCTGAACTTTCTACCTGGAGATTTGTTGGTAATGCAACTAAACCATTGCAATAATCAGTGGGTGTCCGCATGTTTTCTTCTTCCCAGATCATTTTCTTCCTTCCCTGTGGAAAGGAAGATTGGATTGCCCAGAAACCAGTTGTCCGAATGTAGTCTCCCTTCCCAGCCTCTTTTTTCTTTTCAGTTGAAGAATTTTCCAAAACGCACAGAATATTTTCAATTTTGAACAAAAAAATTGGCTGATCAAGAACTTTTTGAATCCTTCCGGATCATCCTTGCCGGTTATTCTTGTGTGAGGCATTTTCCCGATATCATTGGGTGTCCACATGTTTTCTCTCCTCCTACCTCTTTTTTTTTTTTTTGTTGAAGTTGCCAGAAGGCACAGAATATTTTCAACCATCACTGCCGTCATTATCGATCTTATAAAAATTCAAAATTGGTGTTGAGTCCTACCTTACCACCCTATTCTGCCTATCATTGTTGTCCGCCTTTGCAAATTTTCATTGGGTGTCAGCATATTTTTCTCCTCCCAGCCAGTTCTTGTTTTCTTCTGCATTCACACTTTATCTAAAGGTGCGGACTATTTTCTACCTTGTTTTAAAACAAAAATTTTACAATTTTTTAAACGATTAACCTTGTAAACATTGACAAAAAACAGCAATAAAAATATTATTAAAGGGGCATTGGTGGCCGCAACGGTTTAGTGTTTGACACGGCGCTCATCACTGTAAGGTAAAGGTCCCGGGTTCGAATCCAGCGGCCCTGCATTCCAACCCGACATGCTTACAAGTTGCGAACCCTCGTAAAAAAAAAATTAAATAGGTGAATCATTATGGATAATTGTGTGATTAGTTGTTGGGTCATACCGGATAATCTGATCCGCAATTTTAAATTTTAATGTGTGTGCATGTACTGCCTCCTCCAAGCCCCTTTCTTGTTTTCCTGTAAAGAGATCTTTGTAAGAGACTTTTTCTAAAAGGGCAAAAAATATTTAAATATAAGTTCTGCGTAATTTCAAACCTTTTATTTAACTATTGACTTTGTAAACGTTGACAAACATAGAAAAAATGTTAAATAGGAGTGTGGCTAGTTGGTTGATCGGGAGATTTTTCGGTCTTAGCAGATCTGGTATGCCTCTCCTCTTCCAATTTTTCGGTGTATGATTGCATGTTCTCCCTTCCAACTCCTTTCTTGCGTTCCTGTGATCAGACTGTTTTCTGAAAGGCGCAAAATATTTTCTACATTATTTTAAAGTAAGTTCTGCGTAAATGCACGCCTTTTATTTAACTATTGACCTTATAAACATTGACAAAGGTGTAAAAAATATTAAATAGGAGTGTAGATAGTTGGGCGATCGGGAGATTGTTCGGTCTTAGCAGATTGCCTATCCTCTTCCAATTTTTCGGTGTATGTCTGCATGTTCTCCCTTCCAGTCCCTTTCTTTCTTCCCTGTACCTGGAATGTTTCTGAAAATACGGAAAATATTTTCTACCATTGTGTAGATGACAAGACAAGCAGACCTGTATTAAAAATGGGTTTAGATATATATATATATATACAGGGTGAATTGCTACTCGTGCTACAAACTTCTCCAGTAGATTCTTCACCCTAAAATGAACAAAAAAGTTCATATTGTCCATGGTCCGATTCTCAACCATTTCAGAGTAATTTCGCTTTTTATCGATTTTGAAAGATATCACGTCCTGGCGTCGGAAAATCGTGATATCTTTTAATCTAAACATTTCTCTTAAAATCTATAAGCACCGTTGAAATCCCCGTTAATTTTTAGAGAGAATCAAAATCATAATTCCATTGAAATTTTTTAATTTAATTTAATGCCCATTTAGTATGTAATGCTTAAGAAGTTTACAAACAGCTAGAAGGTCAAGGAAGAAAGACCCAAACGTTTTGCCACCTTCATCTTCTTATTGAAAAATTAACGGGGATTTCAACGGTGCTTATAGATTTTAAGAGAAATGTTTAGATTAAAAGATATCACGATTTTCCGACGCCAGGACGTGATATCTTTCAAAATCGATAAAAAGCGAAATTACTCTGAAATGGTTGAGAATCGGACCATGGTCAATATGAACTTTTTTGTTCATTTTAGGGTCAAGAATCTACTGGTGAAGTTTGTAGCACGAGTAGCAAGTCACTCTCAAACATTAGCAATCCTTGAACCACCATTTTTTCTCTTTTTGTCATCAACATCTTGGTCTCACAACCACTAAATAAGAAAATGACGAGTGCGTTGGAAGCGTTATTAAATCAGGTAGTTTTCCTCAAATTTGCTGCCTTCTGAGACTAAAATTAGAAACTCTGGATTACTTTATACACTTTCCGATTTACACAATTTTCCACTCTTTTTGTAGTTCTGGCTGAAATAAAACACAAAAAATTAGCCCAAACATTTTGCCACCGTCATCTTCTTATTGAAAAATTAACGGGAATTTCAACGGTGCTATTAGATTTTCAGAGAAATGTTTAGATTAAAAGATATCACGATTTTCCGACGCCAGGACGTGATATCTTTCAAAATCGATAAAAAGCGAAATTACTCTGAAATGGTTGAGAATCGGACCATGGACAATATGAACTTTTTTGTTCATTTTAGGGTGAAGAATCTACTGGAGAAGTTTGTAGCACGAGTAGCAATTCACCCTGTATATATAGATCATAATCGTCCTATTTTTTATGGAGTCGGGAAGGAGATGGTTAGGGATGGATGGTGGAGATGGTGGAGAGGATAGTTTTTAAAAACATATATACTCATGGTTTTTCTTTGTGGATTTATGGAATTTTTGTCTTGTTTGTACGTGTGTCGTTTTATGTTAGGTTTTTCTTCTTTCTTTGAGTTTGAGCAACTTCATGCATAAATTCCTATGAGTAAAGAGCCCCGACTGTTTACTCTTCTTCGCCTTTTCCCCTTTTTAATCGGATTATTGTAAATATTTGCAAAAGGGAGGGCGATTTCCACGGCTCCGGGCCAAGGAGAAGTGAGAGCCGAGTCGAAACTCGTAAAGGAATAAAAATGAAGCCGGCCCGGATGACGTGAGCGGGACCGGTGGGATACGGAGGACCGGTTTATCTTCGGGACTAGACAAGCTTTGAAAGTTGAAATTGGATTCGTCATTAATCATTGTGTGAAAGGTGTAGAGGAGAGGATGAGGCACCGGGTTTTCGAATCTGATAACCCCCAGCTCAAATCCCAAAACGGATCTCATCGGGGCCCGTGTTATTTCTCTCCCGGACATTGTTTTTTGACCGGCTGGCTGGCTGGAAAGTCAGACGAGGGCCGAATCGAGAAAGTATTTTTTTCCAACTCAACAATATGTAAAATAAAACGGAGGACGACGTGAAAAGTATGCGACGCCGAGGTAAAAGGGAGGAGAGGAATGCGGGAAAAAGGGACTGGAGACAAGGGTGAAATGATCCTTGAAAAACGATGAGAGGGAAAAGTCGCAACCCCTGTCTCACTACTTTTGTTTTAAATTTCAATATACAGTTTTGCTCTCCTGAGGAAAATGTCCTTACCTAATTGAAGAGGAAGTTCTGAAATTTCATTCTTCTGAATTTGATGGAGCACAAGAAAGGTTAACAAATAACCAACATTTGCAAATGACTCATCGCTCTGTGACAGACTATTTTAGTGGATGTCCGCATATTATTCCTCGACCTAGTCTTTTTCTACCTTTCTTTATCAAGCTACACTTTGTATAAGGCTTCTCTATCGATTTGACTTCTAAAAACAACTAGCATCCCTGGGAAAAACGTTCTTATCTGATTGAAAAATTTCTTTAATTTGAATTTTTAGACTTTTACAACGGAAGTTAATAGTAGACCAAAATTTGGAAGAGATTTCATATCATTTGTCTCATATCATCCTCCACCGCCCGGCATCGCTGTGTGACAGACGATTTCAGTGGATGCCTGCATGTTATGACTCGTCCTAGCCCTTTTCCACCTTTATTTACTAATGACATATCGTTGCTTCATAAGCAACAGCATTAGCTAAATTTTCGAATTTCATCATCCAGAATGGAACGTCTTAACTTTTAGACGTTTCCGATTGAAGTGGGTGTCTGTATATCATGCCTCCTCCTAACACCTTCTACCTTTTTTTAGAAAGCTAGATATTGTAGAAGGCTTTATAATCAATTTGACATAGAAGTCCTGTTTCGCCTAACCGCGCGTTCAGGGCTTAACAATTTCACCGAGTTTCCGCATGTTTCTCTACTTCTAGCCCCTATCTCTTGTTTCCCTGCGTCAGGAAGGTTTTCCAAAAAGCAGATAAATTATGGTCGATTTTTTTTAAAGCAAAAATTTTATTTGGGGTGGCAAATCTGTCCGTACGATTTAAGTTCGAAGAAAAAAGAAATAAACAATTTTGTGTCATATTTTGCAAGTCTGCAAAGGAATTTCATCAATTCCCTCGAATGGACAAAATCTTTGGGACCGTTCTGAATGAATAAACTGTACGTTAAAAAAAATTTCTTCTTAATACAACCGTACGCCGGGTCTACGAGTGGATGGACTGTTATCACCAGGTTGATCGTTAACGATCGTCTCTGGCCCGCCTGTTCTCGCTGTTTGACCCTTAGCAAGATGCTTATCGCCTCTTCGCCATCTTCATTGCCTTGTTTAAAAACCGAGACGATCAATCGACTTCAAAAGCCGGCAGATGGTGTATTTTCTTCCCCCGCTGAAATCCATTTCACGTCTGTAACAAGTGGTTTTTATTTTATTTATTTATTTTATTATTATTATAATAAAAAGGTTTAAGAATTGTTCAAATTCATTGATTATCGGTACCTGGTGGGGGTTGAATTAACATAATCACAGATCATCCAGCCGACTGACAGGGCCTTTGTTTAAATAGAAAATTATTATGCGCATATTTTTTCAATTTTTGCAACACCAGCAGCTGGGTTTAAATCGAAAGTGAATATATAAGTTGTTTTTTACTTTCCGACTGGACTGTATAAATTCGAATAATATTAACAATATGAACTCATCTCCATGACCCTTCGTGCATGGTTTTCACGGATGTTTTTATTTTTATTTACTTAGAAAAGGGACTTTGTTTTTATTATTCACACGTCTCCATAAATACCGTTAATATATGAAAATAAAAATAAAAATACAGCAATGATCATGATAATCTCTGATTGCGAGTAAAATTCTAATTTTCCAAGATTTTAAAAAGTTTTTCTTCTTCACAATTCCATCGTTGCCTAATGATTGAAATATAATTTCAGAAACTTCAAAACTGAAAAAATGTAATATTGTTTTTCCTTTTTTATCTTTTCTTGTATGATTTTTTTTTTTCATTCGTATGTGGTACAATATTTTCGATTTTAATTGTTGTTTTTCGTTATTTCTTCGTTCTCGTTATACTTTTTAAATTTTTATTATTTAATGTTTGCTCTGCTATTTGGGTATATATTGTATTTACTATTTTATCTTTATGTAATTGTTGTATAATTAATTTGCCACTACTATTAGCCTAGGTTGAATTTTTTTCTAGTTTGATTGCTTTGTAGTTAACTTTTAACGTTGGTTTTTCTATGTGTCTAGTTAGGTAACACATTTTCGATTTTAATTGTTATTTTTCGTTATCTCTTTGTTCTCGTTATATTTTTTAAAATATTATTATTTAATGTTTGCTCTGCTATTTGGGTATATATTGTATTTACTATTTTATCTTTATGTAATTGTTGTGTAATTAATTTGCCACTACTATTTGCCCAGGTTTAATTTTTTTCTAGTTTGATTGCTTTGCAGTTAACTTTAACGTTGGTTTTTTTATGTCTTGTTAGGTAATACATTTTTAAAGTTGATTTATAGGGTGGCGTCGGTGGCCGCAACGGTTTAAGCGTTTAGGCAATTACTGTAAGGTGAAGGTGCCGGGTTCGAATCCAGCGGCCCGCATTCGAACCCGACATACTTACAAATGGGGGGGGGAGTTGATTTATAGTGCCGTGTAATGGGAAGTTTTTCTTTCTTTTATTTCTTCTTGGGGAATTAATGTTTATCTGTTTATATGCCCTTAGTTACCTGGTTTTTAGTTAATGGCTTGTTATGTCTTGTTGTATATTTAATTTTTCAGATTTTTTTATTCAAAGAAGGAAAATTCGAACGATGGTCGCCTTGCACGATCGCATGGGGATAATTTGATTTGGCAACATCCCGAACTTTCTTATGCAAATATCTTCGAGGACTTTCCAAGACCTCGACACATACAAATTTTTATTCGATCGTCAAATATATACAAATTCACATTTTTCCTTTAAAAGAAAAAAAAAAAATACATCAATCGTTCGGTGAATTTTCCGAAAAAAAATTAATCCAGCTTGAAAAGCAGGCCACACATTTATTCTGGGATATGTTACGGAGAATGGGCCTTTGAAGGTCTTCAGAAAAGCTGCAGGTTGAAAATAAAAGGACGCCTAGGTTCCTTAGGCCAAAGGGGCAAAGTGTGATGCTCGCTAGCTGATCATAAGGATTGACCCACATTACTGAGTGAACGATGAGCACTCTGACAATAAGAGCGGTAGATTGTAGCTACAGGTCTTTTTATGTATTTAATTTTTAGCTATGAATTTTGATCTACCGCTCTTATTGTCAGTGCTCATCGTTCACTCAGTAATGTGGGTCAATCCTCTCCATTCCGATACCAACTCGTTAGCGATCAACGCATAATGTTGAATTGTCTTTACCATTATTCAGTAAATTTGAAAAATGGCAAAAAGGAGGGAAAATTCGAAAGGCTAGGTTGAGATGGGAAGTTGGTGTCCGAGTGGATCAAATTCACGATAGCTCAAGTGGTAAAGCAGCGGCGTATTTAGCTGGGTCGTGGGTTCGAATCCCGCTTGTGATACTGATTTTTTATCTCAACCAAAACCTTAATTAATTGAAAACTATTCAGTAATTTCCTTCTTCATTTTTTTTATGTTTATTTATTTTGTTTTAGTTGAAATTTAGTATTAGCAATAATACAAAAATGTTAGATTCAGGAATAGTTCATTTATTTCATAAAACAACTCTGTAATTCAGACTATCAACCTTTACGATTGGCCCTACCGCCTGCGCTCTGAAATTTGAAAAACCCGCGAGATTTTACTCATGGAATTATGGGTAAGACAAATTTGGCGAGCGTCCGCGGTGAGCTATAAAAAAGAGCTGGTACATTTCATTGAGTGAGCGGTTTTTCTCAGTGATCCTTAAAACAACATGGTTGTCCCATCTCTTCATTCTATCCTGTGACTCCTCCTAACCCTTGGTTACAAGGAGGGTATCCGGGCACAAAATAATAAAATAAAATAAAGCCCAGAGGACGTGGCAACCTCTCTAAAGCACAAGCTGTCTTGTGTCGGCCTGAGAGTCGGAAGGGGCGGCGGGTGCCTTAGCAGTCACACGAGGGCCAGTGCACTAGATCCTGTCTGCAAGGACGAGGAGGGTGTATGGCCATCTGTACCACGGGGTGACAGAATGTTTCCAAAAACCAGCCCTTGTCACATTGGGAACGGTTTCGTGATGGTACGTGATGACGCCCCTGGCGGGAACTTAGACAGAGGCTGTCTTCTATTTGTGACCTTTCGTGAAGCTTGCGTATGGCCAACGTAGTAGCCCGTGGTCCTCACGGGAGACGTTGCGACCGGACGACAGCATGTAAGCGTTGAGGACGTAATGATCATGCTACAGTCCCTCGAATGCGTAAGTAAGCGGATGGAAGCGGGTAGTGAGTCGGCGTCTTTGACTCGAGTATTCTTTGCATTGTTGTGCGTATGACCGGCGTGGTACCCTTGGGGAAGCGAAGGATCGGACCACCTAGGCTAGACCTATGGCGTCCCTCGAATGCGTGCAGCAGGTGTAGGCTGAGCTCGATAAGAGACTTTTACCGTAGACAGTGCTCATCTAGGGGGTGGGTAACAATTCCACTTTAAACTAAAACCGCTGCCGGGGCGTTCCCGGAAGTTTCTACGCTGGGGGAGCCTCTATACTCAGAGAGATAGAGTGGCCTTCTCTATCTAGGGATACGCGAGGGGGGGACGGGCTGATGTATTTCGGCCCGTTAGCCCCTTGCGTGCGGCGTACGACCCGACGCACAATGCGGGCCCGACCATTCGGAGTGGACAAGCGGAGAGTGTGGGTTACCGGCCCTTTGGGGCCGGGATACCACTACACCAATGCTGCGGCGGTAACAGCATTCCGTCGTATGCAGAAGTGCGTCAGCTCTCATCTTGAGAATCAAAACATCCGATAAGGCCGAAAAGGCTAGGTGCGGACGTTAAAGATCCTCTTGTCTTGTTGACGATGAGTACTCGGGAACGGAATGTCCCATCTCTACCAAAGAGTTCTAACATCATTAGCTCAAAGACGGTGCTGAATTGTAAAACTAAAGTACATACAGCTGACACCCTTGCAAGGAAAGGCGAGGCCGTACTGCTGATATGCCCTGAGTCCTTCTGTGGCACAGGGATTCATACTATCAATGTCCTTGACAAAAGGAATTCATTCATTGAACATAAACAATCCAAGAACCTTCTAACACATTTTGGAAGGAAATAAACAACGGAATGCCTCAAAAGAAGCAAGAAAAACATCGGATCCTAACAACATATTGCAAACTGTGGGCATCTGAGGAAGATTATAGGTATAAAACTACACGCAAGTGCAAATTCTGAACCTTGCAACAAACTGGCATCATATGTTCCCGCAGGATGTGTCTTGGGATGAAGCCCTGTTAGAAATTAACCTCTAAACCGTGCTAATCAAGTTCCTTGATAAACTAGGTCTTGTCGATTTGCTAGTAGCAAAGACCCCAGGGGGGGGTGATACTATAGTTCTTGGAGGGTCAGTATAGTATCCCCCCCCCCCGAATATACATGTATATCTTTATTCAGAACCCGAAAGATAAGGCATATTTTTACGTTTTATTTGAGAGGATTGTAAATAAAATCTATTTATATTTGTTCCAAATCTGATGATGGTAAGGCGATTCGGAAAAAATCTACTCCCTTTTATATATAAACTAAGTTCATTATGTCAAATTTACTCAATATTCTCCTCCTTTTTTTTGTAATGTTTGAAAATCGATCATTAACAAAACTGTGCTAGGAAGACATATTTCACGGATAATTTTACACGTTCATGGTTTAAACTAAATCTTCTTGATTTTGGTCTTTTCTGCCCCATTTTGCCAGGGTAATTTCAACTTATAATTGCTTTAAGCGGATTTTAAGATATTTCCACCAGTCCAATTTAATTGGATTAGGCCTCGAGCTGAAATTAGCCCGTTGTAATACCGTGAGACGAACGTGTCTTTGGAAATCGGAGAAAATTACATGCTACGAGCCTTAATTTACCGACCAGGAAACGCTATATTTAAAAAAAAAGGATAAACTACTTAGAAAAAAGGACTGGAATACTATTTTTTTTAACTCACTTATCAACTGTGATACATTTGCAGTTTTTGACTGTTCAAAATTTTTAACCTTGTTTCAATCAATCAATTTTCGATCAAAATTGACAGGCTGGTGGAATAATTGCAACTTAGAATTATGTAAAGGGATGGATTTTATATACAAAAATTCCGGGAAATCATATTTAAAGTATCATTTTTCTTGGAAATATTCTAGGGAGGCATAAACATTATCGAGAATTAATTTAACAACATAAATTGAAAAAAAAATCTTTCAGTTAATTAATCTGTATGTAAGGTATTGGCTGAGAGAAAAAAGGCAGTGTCTCGAGCGGGATTCGAACCCACGACCTTCGGCTAAATACGCTGCTGCTCTACCTAAGTGCTAAGTGGTACAAGAATTCCAGGAAATCATATTTAAAGTATAAATTTTCTGGGAAATATTCTAGGGAGTCATAAACATCATCGAGAATTAATTGAACAACATAAATTGAAAAAAAAAATCTTTCAGTTAATTAATTTTTATGTAAGGTATTGGCTGGGATAAAAAAGTCAGTGTGACGAGCGGGATTCGAACCCACGATCTTCGGCTAAATACGCTGCTGCTCTACCTAAGTGCTAAGTGGTACAAATATTCCGGGAAATCATATTTAAAGTATAAATTTTCTGGGAAATATTCTAGGGAGTCATAAACATTATCAAGAATTAATTGAACAACATAAATTGAAAAAAAATGAAAACTTTCAATTAATTAAGCTTTATGTAAGGTATTGACTGAGATAAAAAAGTCAGTGTCACGAGCGGGATTCGAACCCACGACCTTCGGCTAAATACGCTGCTGCTCTACCTAAGTGCTAAGTGGTACAAAAATTCCGGGAAATCATATTTAAAGTATAAATTTTCTGGGAAATATTCTAGGGAGTCATAAACATTATCAAGAATTAATTGAATAACACAAATTTAAAAAAAATAAATAAATAAATAAAATCTTTCAGTTAATTAATCTTTATGTAAGGTATGGCTGAGATAAAAAAGGCAGTGTCAAGAGCGGGATTCGAACCCACGATCTTCGGCTAAATGCGCTGCTGCTCTACCTAAGTGTCAAGTGCCAGAGCAGGGGCGTATTTAGACGAAGGTCGTGGGTTCGAATCCCGCTCGTGACACAGACTTTTTTTCTCAAACAATACCTTATATAAAGATTAATTAATTGAAAGGTTATTTGGTCAATCGGACTACGAAATCTAATGGATTTAATGTATTTTGTAATTTATAATTTGCAAATTTAATGTATTATTTAATCAGTTTAAATTTTAAAAAAATTAGAGATATCTTGCTTTTTATGTAATATCTCTTATGATTAGATAAAAATAATACAGTAATAATTAAATAAAATATCTTGGAATTATTTTTTTTGGGTCAAATTTGTTTACAGGGGCATTTTTCCGAGGGAGGCGTCCCCGTAAAAGTCTAATAAAAATAATATATAAAGATAATGCGGCAGTAATAAGGGTCGTCGTGGGGCAGGGGTGAAGTCAGGAAGGTTTAGTGGAGCATAAAGATGTTTATGTTTGCCGAGGTGGCCGCTATATGTCCATGTTACACACTCTGTCCCGTAATCCGGGAGACTGTATTATGGTGAAATATAGCCGGGGATTATGCCGGCAGGGGCCTTCCAACGTCGGGGACATTCAGCCGGTCGACTCCCTTATCTAAACGTGACATGTCGCAGACAATTTTCTACCCGCACGGGTCTCAAATCGACGTTGAATGTGGAAAAAGTGGAAAACAAGGACATACAATTGTTAAAAATAGCCTTCTTTTTTTATATTTTTTATTTTCCTTCATCGTTTAAAAATGAAAACTGCCATAAAACACTATACAATGGATGAAGTAACTGTATATCCATAAATAATAATAAAATCATATTTAAACAACCTGATCGTCCTAAAAAAATAAAAGTACAGAAAAGAAGAATAAAAGAAGCCTTAACGAGCGAAAATAAACGGATCAGAGTAACAAAAGAACGATCAGTTTACAGGCTGATGTGGTTATCGGTTCTTTCCCATCGTTGATCACTTGTTACGATTTTTTGTGAAAATTAAAGAACAGATCCGAAGCTTTAAAGAGCGCGACTGAGCGGACCAGGTTGATAAAAGAACTATCAGTTTACAGGCTGAGGTTGTATCGGTTACCTTCGCAATCCTTTCTCCTGAAAACGATCCTGACACAGTTTCCCGTAATCTCGAAAATCACTCGCAATTCGGCGAATCCCGGCTCCGACAGTGGAGATTCGACGTTAAAGAAACCAAATCGACATATAAATATTCACAATAAACAAGAAAACGCTTCCTTCCGGGGTACCTGAACAATGTTGTTGCGAACCATGCAGGAGCCATACATCATACATCTGACTCTACCTGGACAAACGATGACATACACCACTTACACGCACGTTAAACGTACGGTTTATCATGTTATCGAGTGCTTGACAGATCAAAACACACACTGACAAACAGGCGAAAACGTTGCATTGTCCTACCGGCTCCCAATTGGGGAAGCTTGAACTGCTAAAGTCTAGTAGGCCTTCGTGGACAACCATCGCGCAACTCGTGTCCATAGACAAAGTTAGATGATTGCCTACAGACAAATAAGATCAGATCGCTTGTTCTGCAACTTCCTGTAGACAAAAAGGTCTGTAGTCTGCCAGCTCGGGTGGATAACTTGAGACATGTTGAGCAACATTTAGCAATGTGGACGTGTTTGAAACTATGTAGGTTTGCCGCCCATGACGTTCGTTTTTGTTCATTGTTCCTTGTATAATTGAAGATTTTCATAATTCACGTTTTTACGGGATATCACGCTGGCAGATTGTAAAATCCGTGGTGATTACCCGGGTGAAATTTCTTCTAATTACAATTTTTTAAATTTTAATTATTCCATGAGAGTCAATCCAAATGTACGACCGTCTGCTAAAACGTTCCTTGTTCACCAACGTTAACGATTAATTTTCCTGTTTTGATCAAAAATTAAAACTGCACAAGCAGCGCCGATATCCCACTAGTCATATTATCGCGGAAACCAGTTTAGCTGTTCAGATATGCGCGTGACAAATGTCCAAGATCTTGGATTTGTTCCGCAACAGTCTATAGGCAAAATCGGCCATTTTACATTGGAGGTATCGAATCCTACACCTCCTATCTAAAATCATCAGAACAATAGTCAATACCCATTTCTATGTTACCAATGATGCCATCCATCCATATATATTATGCAGGGTGGGCGACCAAGACCCGAGGGGTTAAATGCCTGGGTAGACCCGTACCCCATCCCTAAAAGGTCCGGGACTTGGTCGGTTCACGTGATTTTGGACCATTTTATCTCGGGGAGTGATTTGGTGATGTCCTCTCCTTCAAAGATTTCAAATCTAAGCCTATCACATTCTGCAGGGTAGTGCTTTGCCGTTTCTTCTTTTATTTCGCAGAAGCGGCAAAAGGGATCTGGTAGGATACCCATTACGAAGAGGTGTCTTCTCAGTGGGCAGTGGCCCGTCAGAATACCTATCAGCCCTCCTAATTCCCTTCCTTGAGATAGAGAATAGCCATTTCGATTCTGTTGGTTTGATCGCCTTAACAAACTCTTTCGATTGCCTGTGTCCGGGGGAAAAATTCCACTCCCTAAGGAATTGTTTCATGCCCCAGATACTCTCTTTCGCTGTGCTCATAGAGTGAGGTAATACCGGTTGTGGCCCGACAAACGCAGTATTAGAACCTTCTTTGGCTAGGCCATCCGCCTTCTCATTGCCATGGTGTCCTTTATGTGCTGGTATCCAAATAAGGGTCACCTTATTCTCAAACCTGAAAGTGATCCTATTGATAAGATCTATAGTTTCCTCCACCAGTCGTGAGGTTGACAATGTTTTTTGTAATACCCTAAGACTAGCCTGACTGTCAGAAAAGATTTTAATATCTTTTCCCATAATTTTATTATCCATAAGTGTTCTACAACACACATTGATTGCCCAGATTTCCGCCTGAAAAACGGAGGTGTTATTGCCAAGAGGGGAGGAGATGCTGATTCCTAATTTTGGTATGTAAATTCCTGCACCACTCCCTCTATCTTTGATAAGTGAACCATCTGTGTAGCAGTCTATGTTACGATGGTCATCATCCAGACTATAATCATATCACAAGGGGTGACTATCTGAAAGTGCTTTTTCCCCGAAGGGGTTTTAATCTTTTTATCACTAACGGTTAATAATTGACCGTTAACCTTACTCAATCGTTGAGAGATTTTCGAGTGATCTATGTTATTGCATTTATGATTCCAGCTGCCCTCGCTAATTAATCTGTAGCAGCTGATTAGTGCTTTGACCTTAACCTCAATGTGAAGGGGTGTGGTATTGGTTATGATTTCAAGTGCTAGGGTATGTGTAGTTGAAAATGCTCCATTGCCATCCATCCATACCGACCTATATGTTCCTTTTGGTACTCATCTAACCCCCGCTACAAAAGGTCCCACTGCAAACTATCCCATCATCCGAACTCTTTCGTCCAAATCCTATCATCCACCACATTATTTAACAATCCTCACTGGGACTGAGGCTTCGGTGGCCTCGCGACAGCCTCACTACTTGAATCTCACTTCATCATGTTGGTGTAATAATGGCCTCCATCACTGAATGGTTGCTGTTCATGTTTCTATGTTATTATTTATGTTTATACTATATGTTTAACTTGTTACATCGAACGAATGCACTTGGGAAAAAAATTATGTGGGTCGTTTTTCTTATCTCAATTTCTTCTTGTAATAATTAGTGTCTTTATCTTATATTACACTATAGTGAGGCGTTATAAATAATCGTTTTTCGTTGTATTTACATATGATTTAAATTCCTGGGGCCATTCTTGTTAAAATAAGAGCATTGTGTGTTAATAAAAATGCCTTTAAGTAAATGAATAAATTAAAGATCTTTACACGTGTTCAAAAGGTATTCTCCCTACACCTTCCCCCCCACCAAAAAAATATATGTACATAAAATGGCAACAAACGGTTACAAGGCCCATTTTTAACAGGGCAAGACACGGAAATGGTGAACCCGCCCAGGTGGGGCGTGTTTAATTTATGGAAAAGGGCCTCGAGATACGAGGTTGGCGTGTCCTTAAATTCCAGTTAATTGTGTTAATCCGGGGGCGGCGGTGAGGTGTCAGGGGTTGACGGTCGGCGTGCATACATCATCGGAGAGAGACCCGATACAGGACGGAAACACGAGTTTATGTAATTGCGCGAGTGCGGGCCGTGAAAGCGAGACGAAACGGACGTTGTCGCTTTGTCCGGACTTTTTACGATCTTTCTACTTCATAATAGCGGCAATAAAACGAAAAAATATCGTTGCGATGATTTCCTACGGGTAAATCCTCGGCTTATAAATTATATTACGTTTATACTAACTGAATCAGATCTAGCCTTCATTTTTGTTCTTACGTTTGGACCTTTAAAAACCAAGTTTTTCATAAATTATTCGGAGATCGTGAGATGCGGTCTGGTGTGATATAGGTTTTAAAAAACATTTTGTTTATCGTGCCAATGTTTCGATATTTATTGACATCATCTTCATGGCCTGGGATTTTAAACATTGTTTAAATTTTACAAATGCATGTAGGATGTGGAAAAAAATGAATTTATACAATGCTAGAAAATTTAAAAAAACCCTGATTGAGTCTATAATTTTCTTGCATTGTATAAATTAATTTTTTAATAAAAAAATTGTCTAGCATTGAATAAATTCATCTTTTTTTTATCATAAAATTTTCTAGCATTGTATAAATTCATTTTTTAATAAAACAAATTGTCTAGCATTGAATAAATTCATTTTTTATCATAAAATTTTCTAGCATGGTATAAATTCGTTTTTTTTAATCAATAAATTTTCTAGCATTGAATAAATTCATTTTTTTATCTAAAATTTCCTAGCATTGTATAAATTCATTTTTTAATAAAAAAAATTGTCTAGCATTGAACAAATTCATCTTTTTTATCATAAAATTTTCTGGCATTGTATAAATTTATTTTTTTAATAAAAAAAATTGTCTAGCATTGAATAAATTCATTTTTTAATCTAAAATTTTCTAGCATTGTATAAATTCGTTTTTTTTAATCAATAAATTTTCTAGCATTGAATAAATTCATTTTTTTATCTAAAATTTTCTAGCATTGTATAAATTCATTTTTTTCAATCTATAGTTTTCTAGTATTGTATAAATTCTTTTTTTCAATCTAAAATTTTCTAGCATTGTATAGATTCATTTTTTTTGTAATTTAAAATTTTTTAGCATTGTATAAATTCACTTTTTTCCACATCCTACAGGTATTTGTAAAATTGAAACAATGTTTATAAATCCCAGGTTCTGAAGATGATCTCAATAAAGATCGAAACGTTGGCACGACAAAAAAAATGCTTTTCTAAAACCAACTTCTCACCAGACCGCCTCCCACGATCTCCAAATAATCATCTCTGGATCGAGAATCGCGGATGAGTAACCAAAGTTTGGACCAAACTGCCATAAACCATCAAACCTATGTTTATATCAAAGAAAAGAAAACGACTACGCTTATGGAATAAAATTTCCATAAATGATCTCGGATTTACATTTACAGTCTTCCTTTGAAAACGCGTAAGCGGGAAAAACAGTCATCCGGCTAGAATTTTCCTCCCGTCTTGAGTTTATAGAAATACAAATGTCAGGAATCAATCCTCGGCCCGTTCGGGGTGTCAGAGGTGGTGATTGAAGCCGGCGTGTGGGCCAGGGAGAGAGCTGCTGTCACTTGGACTTCCCCCGATACACGGGGATCAACCGCAATACCGACTTCATTTCCATCCGTCACCCTCGCGTACAGACGACTACCACCCCTAAGTCTTCTTTACTACCCTTTCATTTTAAATAAGAGAGTGAAGGGGCAAAAAAAGAGAAAATACGAGACGGTTTTTCCAGCTCGCCGATCAAAAAAGTCGCTTTTTGACCACTCCCCCACGCAAGAAACCTCCATTTTACATCCCAAGAAACTATTTACAAAACAATGAACCATTTTTATATTATATTAAAGGAAATAGGGAATGATTTCAAAATTCAAATATATTTTTATTGATTTTCCCAATTTTTTTTATATTTATTTTCTGGTAAAAGAAGAGCCCAACTGTTCGTTGGTAGTTGACCCGTTTGTCCATTCTTTAGATGATTGTTGGCCAACATTTCATCAAGCCGATAGTTAAAAAGAGGTCAGGGTTATAAGGAGGTCGAGGCAATAGTGGTTTTTGCAAGCGAAAGGAACTCTTAAAAATATAACCCCTTATTTTACACGATAAGTATCCTTCATGAATATGATGGAAGAAACATCAAATGGTGATGTTAGGCTTAATTAATAAACAACAACAGAGAAACACCAGGTAGATATAAATAGATAGTTAATTGCATGGACAGTTAGATAAAGAAAGAGAGAGAGAGAGAGAGAGAGAGAGAGAGAGAGAGAGAAAACACCACGCAGAAATATATATATATATATATATATATATATAGTTAGTTAGATAGAGAAAGAGATAGATAGATAGATAGAGAGAGAGAGAGAGAGAGAGAGAGAGATAGAGAGAGAGAGAGCGAGATAGAGGGAGAGAGAAAGAAAGAGAGAAAAAGAGAGATGGAGGGAGAGAGAGAAAGATAGAGGGAGATAGAGGGAGAAAGTAAGAGGAAGAAAGAGAGAGATTGAGAGAGAAAGAGGAAGAGGAAGAAACATAGATAGAGAGAGAGAGAGAGAAACATTCTTGAAAATAAAGGTATTGTTTTACAAAATAGTTTATCATCATCCCATCTCGAATTCGATTGTAACCTTACGTCAGGGTTATAAGCACGGCTAGAATGTGAATTTTTTCTATACATAACTCGATCGATTTAAAGACACGTCACTACAGAATTTTTATTTTTCAACAAACATTAAGTCAATATATGAATTTTGTAACAATGACCGAAATTTAAGATGGAAAGAGGTCAGGGTTATAAGCGGGTGGAGGCAAGTTGTGGCTCATTGGAAGATAAACGTTTCGTCCTAACATAATGTGGGATTTTCATATTAGCATAGCATTTAGTAATTGAATTTGGCGACTGGTATTGTTAGGTTAGAAAAAAACTGTATCAGGGGTGTAAGCAGGGCGAGGTATGGTTCTGGTTCCATTTATATGAATTTTTGCTCTGACTAACACGATTTATGTAAAATCTACAAACATGTAGGTTATTATTATTATTCAGTCGTTATTAGAATTTGGTGATGTTACCGAAGTCTTAACATCTTCAAAGTAGGTCGAGGCAAGATTTAACTGACGACATTCTTGAATATTTATGCAATTGTTTTCCATATTATCATGAATTGATGCCAAACCTAAAAAAATGAGCAACGTCAGGGTTATAAGCACGGTGCGGTGCATTGGTTCCATTCGGTGAATTTTCTCTGTCTTACTCGGTTTATGTAACCGAACCTTACCACTGAAATTTTTTTCACCCATAATTGACTCAGTATTTGAATTGGACGATTACCAATGATGTAAGATAAGTCAGGTTTATAAGTAGGTCGAGACAATATTTGGCTTATTGCAAGAGAACACTCCTGAATATGAATGAATGAATAAAGGCTTTATTTACACAAAGTATTTACATTAACTTTACATTTCCAAAAATGTATGTAAAAATGTAATGGCCTTAGCCGTCTGTCGAGTTGCTTTATGAATTTTTGAATCTTGAATGAATCCCTGCTTTTGTATCTTTAGAATGACCTTTGATTTTAAAAATTGAAGTGGTCAACCAGGTATTTTCGGTACCGCAGGGCGTGAGTGAGGTACACCACAAGCTTCCTTCAGTTATCCCTTCCGTTAATGTTGCAATGACTTCTACATCTAGCTTCAGGTTCCCAAAGTACCTTTGGCGGAACTCTCTCTGAACGGGGCACACTCCTAGGAAGTGGAGAGTGTCCTCCGGGACATTGAGGTTACATAAGGAGCAAATGATGGCGCGGTCCTGTCTCCACGGTTGGCAGTTCAGCTGAAGCAATTCTCCCCTCGCCCTCAAGACCAGAAACACCTCATAAGCTGTCATATTAGAGCACTCCATGTAGTTTCGCCCTAAGTCAAAATCCAGTCTTGTGTACAAGTTGTGATGTAAACTCTTTCTCGCACGGGTTACCAGGTCTTTCCTTTTGCTCTCCTCCCGTTTTTTGTATCAGGTCCGTGGTATTAGAGGACTTCAGTACCTCCTTACTTACTCCTACACCGTACAGCCTACCTAACTCTGACAGCTGCTTGTGCTTATGCCTTTATTTATTACTACGTCGGCGAAAAACTGCGTCAGTCTGTCAGGTGTGTGATTCAGTACTTTTCTTATATATTTCAAATGCAGGCTCAAAGTGTGACTGTATAGTGGTGTGACCGAGCACTCAATATATAAGATGTAGTCTGGGGTGCTAATTGGTAGGCAGGGCAGTTTCTTGATGAAGTATTTCTGGACCTTTTCTATTTCCTTCAAGTATAAGTAACCCCCAGACCTCAGGGTGCTGTTGAATATCACCATCTTTTTCTCTAGTGGGATCTTCTTGTTGGTCATTATTTTGCGCCACAGACTATTAACGGCGTATTTAGCGCTGCTGGCCTTCTCTCTGCAGTGATGCTTCATCTTCAAGGACTTAGTGAAATTGATACCAAGGTATTTGTAGCAATTTACGCAGTCCACTCTTTCACTTTTGAAGAACCATCTTTCATTTTTCTTAAGTCTTCCGCCTCCCTGCCGACAAAACATAATTTGGGATTTTTGCAGATTCAATTTAAGGTTCCACTTGTCGCAATAGTCTTCTAAATCCTTTATGAGTTGCAGAGATGCAGGTGTAGAGGCCAACAACACTATGTCGTCTGCATACATTAGTGTCCTTATTTTTCCTCCGTTAAAGACGCCCATCAGGAAGAGGCGCAGTTTTTCCGTCTGTCATCCTGTCACTCAAGATTTCCGACCGGCTCTTTCCCGTTTTCTCAATTTCCGCTCCTACTTTTATTACCCCTCCGCATAGTTCGTCCTCCAGGTCGTTAAGGAAGATTGCGAACAGGACCGGACTGAGTAAGCAACCTTGTTTCACTCCCATTTCGCAGGCAGTCACTCGTCAGACCTTTTGTCCAGATTCGGGCGTCTGATCCGGCATAATAACTTTTGAGGATGATAATAATCTTTGAGGAAAGCCCGTAGATAATTTATAGAATAGTTAGCCCTCCTTTCTATACTGTCAAAAGCAGCCTGAAAATCTACAAAAAATAAGTACACCCTTTCTTTGTCGCATAATTTTATATTTACAATGTTGTATAGGTTGAAGATGTTGTCTATCGTGTTATATCCTGTTCTGAAGCCTGCTTGCGATTCTTTAAGGAGGTTGTGCTTATTTATCCAATTCTTTATCCAATAGAACACCTGTGAAGAGTTTTGCAGTTGTATTAAGTAGAGATATTCCTCTATAATTTTTGGCCTGTATCGGCTCTCCTGAATATACAAACCACTATTTTCCATATGATCATAATGAATTTCATGACAAATGGCGTTGTCAGTGTTAATAAAAAGGAGTGACATCAGGGTTATAAGCAGGTTTGTGTTGGGATATGTGGTGGAAAATGATCCAGAACAATAAATCATCCATAACCTGTACGTACGATATAGCTAATCCTTTAGGATTATAAAAAAATATTTAAACCGAAAAATATGCATGAAAAATTAGTAATAATTTCCCAAATTGGTGGTTTTATTTTTATTTTTTTATTAAAAGAATATTAAATGTTTTTATCTTTTTAATTTTATGTAATGGCATTTTTTTCATGGTTTATTTTTTTACTCATTCTTGCTCTTGAATATTGGGAGCACCCCATTTTGAAAAGACGCCCATCAGGAAGAGGCGCAGTTTTTCCGTCTGTCATCCTGTCACTCAAGATTTCCGACCGGCTTTTTCCCGTTTTCTCAATTTCCTCTCCTACTTTTATTAGTGTTATTATTATTATTTTATTGAGTTCTGTCATGAAATGGGTCAATCTTGAAAGTATTTCGGAATTAGTTTAATTCGCTTTTATGACAAATACTACCTCCATCCCGGAGAAAAACACTTTTGCATATTCGATGTTATTTGCCCGCCAGTCCGGAAATAACAATATCTCCCTGTGTACTGTGTCAGTATGACAGTAAATTTATGAGCATACGGCTTGTTACCAAAAATGCCGGCCCACATCAGTTAACACGGTGGGAAGATTCTATACGGCCGTTATAAATTATTCAGCAGGACGTCAAAACTGATAAAAACAGGCAATTAGTAAACTATCCCTTCACCTTCTAACTAATAAGCTTAAATAATTGATTAAATTTTAATTTAATTAAATATAAATTATATATATAATTATTATATTACATATGTATGATATTAGATAGAAAAAATTGTTACAAAAAACCAAAAGTCGCTATCAAAAATGTAGGTCAAAAAATTATTATTTTTTATTAAAACAATCCTGATTTGTCTGAAACAAAACACTTAAATCTGAATTTTCATAACAAAAAAAATAAAACAAAAAAATAGAAATTTTCAAGCTGAAATAGTATGGGTGCTAATTTTTCTCTCTCCGAAGACCACATAACAAATCATAACTCCTCTGGATTTTGTCCAGATTCAACATTATTACAAGATTATATTAATCCATTTAAGTTTAGTGGTATATTGACCATATTAATTATTTCAATAAATTATTATTTTTGTGTAAGGCCTTGGTTGAGATGAAAAAGTTGGTGTCACAAGCGGGATTCGAACCCGCTATCTTCGGCTCAATACGCCGCTGCTCTACCTCTTGAGGCGCGTATTGAGCCGAAGGTCGTGGGTTCGGATCCCGCTCGTAAACACCAACTTTTTCATCTCAACCAAGGCCCTACATAAAAAGAATAATTATTACAAGAGTGGACATTTTCTTGGAATTTTCTTCTTTCTGCCTGTCAAGAAAGTTTATGTTTTATGTATAAGCAAGAAAAACTTGGCTGGAATCAAAAAAACTAATCAAACTATTTATACTATATCTACAGTTTTAATTTATTTAAGGAGGCCAAGTTGTTGCCATTAGTAGTTCATAGCGTCTTAAACACCTGTATATTTTCCCTTGTACCAGTTCATTCCTTTTAAAGTTACCATAATTTTTGTGATTTTCTAAAAAGAAAAAAAATCGAAGGCATTCAAATAGTTTTTTCTCCAAAATTATTGGTTCAGGTTTTTTTTAAGTTGAGAAAATGAAATGTCAGCTTGTTTCTTGTTAAACTTTTTTTTATCCTAGTTTGCTCGGTCCCAAATTGTGTATTTCAAGTGGTTTTTTGCTAATAATTTTCAGGGTATTGAGGGTTTTTTTGAGGTGAGAAAAACAAAGGTCAACTTTCTTTTTCGATTAAATTTGTTTTAATCCTACTTTACTTCTTCCCTAATTGTGTATTTCAAGTGGTTTTTTAACTAATAATTTTCAGGGTAATCAGGGGGTTTTTTGAGGTGAGAAACATAAATGTCAACTTTGTTTCTCGTTAAAAAAAACAAACTTTTTATCCTACTTTGCTCGGTCCCGAATTGTGATTTCAAGTGGTTTTTAGCTAATAATTTTGAGGGTATTCAAGGTTTTTTTGAGATGAGAAAAACAAATGTCAACTTTGTTTCTCGCTAAAATAATTTTTTTTATCCTACTTTGCTCGCTCCCAAATTGTGTATTTCAAGTGGTTTTTTGCTAATAATTTTCATGGTATTTTGGGGTGTGCAAAACGACTTTTTACCTTTAATTTTTTACATCCTTTGCTCGATAGCAAATTGTATAATTTCAATAGTTATTTTGTAGGCGAAAAAGCCGAGAGAAAAAATATTTTTCCCTTTAATCAAAAATTAGTTATTTAGAGGTTTTATACGGTGAGAAAAAGGATGTACACTTTCATGCTAAAAGATATTTCAAAACTACTTTACTCGGTTATAAATTATTTAGCGATAGCTAGTTTCACCTTCAGTAATTTATCATCTGAGTGAGATTGTTACTTAAATGAGTTAAAATTTGAACTTCTTTGATCAAAATAGTACCCAACTGTTTGGTTGAAGGTAGGTGTCTGTGTCATTTCTGACCCAAAATATTTTTCGACCTGGTATCGAAGGTTTTTACGAAAGCGATGATCCAACGTCCGTAGCACATGATTATGTTTACCTTGTTATATATAAAACGCAGTAGAAATGTCATATTATTGTGAAATGTTTTGTCATCATTGCGCATAATTTGTCTTTCGGTATGCACGCATGGCTGGTTTAAGGGCCGGTTGTTCCTTTATCCATAGGGATTGTGAGTTCTTCCATGCGACCTCTGTATAAATGCTGAAAGCGTATTTTTCGTATTAAAACGGTCCGAAAGAGCGGGTCCGGTATAACGGTTGATATTAAAGGGCCTGGACACGCCCGAGGCCAGTAAAGTTGGCCGGGACGTCTGGAGAAAGGGCACATACATATTAGCAATATAGGAGAAGGGAGGAGAGCCGACTCTCGGATATTAGTGTGGCCCACCCTCTACGTGGCCGAAATACGCTGTTTCCATAATATGAAATATCGATTGTGCGGCAGCATGTGCGAGGGTGGAGGGGCTCACCCTAGCTTCTCTCTCGTACACACACACTCTCTCTCCCTCTGCAGACGCTCTCACCCTTTCACAAATTACACAAGAGCTGCCATGTTACACCCCCGGCCCATAATTAAATTCAGAGCCCAGGAACACGCTCTCTCTCCCTTTCACTCTCTTTCTCCCTCTCTCTTCGCTTAAATTGCTTTTCTCCCGTTTTACTTTGCACACACTCACATTGTATCTCATCAGTCCCGATCCCAATTACAGATTTCGGAGGCCACCTCGGAATAAATAAAACTCTCCTCTTGCCAGCCCACTTGTGCGAATTCATGATCTCCTTTTACAATCGGACATTTTGAAGCTCTTAAGCTCAAAGGAAATGTAAGAATGTATCAACGAACAACAACACCTACTAAAATAATCGGGAAGAAAGAGTCCATGTCAAAGGCAATGTTTAGAATTTAGAGTAACGCGAATGAAACTGATCAGGGTTATAAGCAGGGTAAGGCATGAAGCCTCGCAGGTGATATTCTGATTTTTTCTCTCTCAATTGGACGTTGACTTCTTAAATGATAAAATACCGCCCATTTTGTTACAATCGGTATATGTCAGAGTAAGAAAGAACAACGGCAGTGTTGTAAGCAGTTTGGGGCTAGACGAGGTTCTTTACACGAATTTTATTTCTGAAAATGTAAAGCCAATTATTTACGTATAAATTAAGGGTTAAAATACAGCAATTTTCACTTATTTTAATCCTATTTCTAGCAAATATTTAAATTGTTTACAATCTCTATTTGTTTTAATAAGAAGGATCGACATCAGGTTTATAAGATGGTCGAGGCGATACGCACTAATTATAACTTTGCATTGGCATCCCTCTGTACAATGCGAACTATTTAAAACTTACACAGTTTGATTCCTAAAGCCATTGTTTTTTTGGTACTACTATTTAGCCATGGTTAAGGTGGAGCTCGGTCATGGTTATAAGCAGGTCGAGGCGAAGCGCTGACTTTTTTTTTTTTTCTTTCTTTTATTATTTTGTTACATTACTTTTGAACTCATTGTACCAGACTTATGTTTGAAGAGGTCTGGGTTATAAGCAGGTTAAGACGAAACGTTGAGACTCATTCCCTTTTTGCCAAGTATCTAAGATGCCCAACGCGTTTAATACTTGCGTTTTTCGTGCCGCGAAGCACGTCGTCACCTCGTTGAAAAACGGAAGGTAAAAATAAATTTTCGCCGCGTCACGTTTCGAGTGTGGCCGGGCTGTATTTCATCCCCTTGGAAGAAGCGGTTAAGCCAGTAAATAACGCGAGGCTTATTGTTAAAATAAATAAATAAATAAATAAAGACTCTAAACGTGTTTGACAGTTTTAAATGACGCGTAACAGCTCGTGTTAAGGAGTGCCGAGGGGGCTCGTTACTATTCCAGGACGCGTGCTCTTTTGTCATCCTGCCCTATACAGAATAAGAAGTCAAGGCGGAGAAGAAAGGAGAAAAAAAATTGAAAAAGCACACTTATGAAGGTTTATTATTTTAACACGGTGAGAAATGATGGGTTTCCTTTGAGCCTTCAACGTCTTATTCGGCTGGACAAACAAATCGCAACGAGGATTCTAAAAATGTATAACGAGGAGGGGGAGGTTTCTGAAGAGGACGGGCCAGGGGTAAAAACAGGACAGGAGGATAAACGGGCCTTGGCTTCCACTAGACAGGACCGCCTAACGTCGACGGATGAGATCCAATTAGTTTGAAAGGCAATCCTCCGGGCCTCATTTAAACGTTTTTCCAGGCCGGCGACGCAGCAATCTGGCTCTGGGGCGCCGGAGGCGAAAAAGGAAAATCAACTGGAAAAACATTAACATGGAAATTAATGCGAGATTAGAGATAAACTGCCCTGTGAAGAACCAACCCTTAAGGGGGTTGCGAAGCTAAAATTATAATGTGAATCATCAATCAAAATCCAAGGCGAAGGGTGCTTAAAAAAAGGGGTAAAAGACACAGACAATGTCGATAGCTCCGAAGATCGTGGGTTCGAATCCCGCTCGTGACACTGGCTTTTTTATCTCAACTAAAAACCTTAATTAATTGAATTAGTCAGCAGTGGTTTCGCCGCACGTTTCGAGAAACATGGCATACGAACTATACTGCCTATCAACTTCAAAACTAGTTTTCAAGGCTAGTTAATAAAATTGTTTTATTATTTATCGTTTTTATTATAATTTTTGCTAAACCATAGAGTGTTCTGGAAAAACATTTCTCCATAACTTCAAGGTGTTCTGATTATAAAATAATGAATCAATTCATTTAATTTAAGATCGTCGTTCTTTTATTTTCCTGAATTTTGAAAATAAATTAATGAGGAAGAATTTAAGTGCAAAATTTCGCTGAGTACTTATTCATTAATTAATGGTGGGCTTGGCAGAAAAAAAAGATATATTTATTTTCCTGCTCCTATTTCAATTTTTTACCCAAATGTTCCAATCTTTGACGAAGATCAGAACGGTCGGGTTATTAAAGCGGCAGTTTCCCCCCGGAATGCAATTTCCAAATGGTATTAGAGCTAGAATTAAAAATATAAAAAAAAGTCGCGTAAAGTAGAAGGAAGAAATCTGTGAAATCCCAGGAATTTTAATATTATCTAAAATGGATTTTGATCTAAATCCTTCTTTTTATGATCCTCAATTTCAACCGAAACTGCTCCATTATATTTTAACTGTATCAGCTTTGCCTGTAGAGTGCAACAGCGGCCTGACAAATCCTGGGATGGTCTGGTGGAAAAATCATATTGACAAAACCGTCCGCTTTCTCTCGCTGTGTCGCCGTTGACGATTACCGGTCATAATCAAGGGTTTTAATATTAATATATGATTAGTGCTGGGAGGATTAGTCAAAAAACAACAGCGAAAATTGGCAGACCAAAACGATACAACGTGAAGAATAATTTTTCATAATAGCGTCAAATTAATCATGTATCACAGCGAGAATCAACGGACCCAGATTGATTGCAAGTTCGTTTAAATCTCCCTAAATTTATTCAAACTATTGCTTTTTAACTTACATAAATTTGAAGGAAATTAAAAAATTGCCTGTGTCAACAGCGAGGATAGGCGGGCCCAAAATGTCGGTTATATCAGTGCTAAATTTGACGGACCCAAAAAGACCAAACCACCACGCTAAATATATTTTTAAAATGGCCTTAACTTCTATGTATTCTAAAAAGGCAAAAATTAGTCAGTATCAACAGCATGAAGGGGTCCACCCCAAAATTGGCTTAACTTAAATAATAATATTAATACTGTATCTTTAAACAAGGATGTTAAAAAAATATTCAGACCAACAGGGAGAATTGGCGGACCAAAAACGACAGTTTAATTACAACTGTAAACATGCTATTAAATTGGGAATCGAGAACAATTTGAAAAAAAGAATCCAAACATTTGCTGGAAGACCAGCGAGAATTGGCGGACCAAAAATGGCAGTTTGAATGACTACTAAAGACTGGGTTATTTATTTAAAAAAAGGCAAATATTAGTCAGGATCGTAGCATGGATTGACGGACCCAAAATGGCCTGAACTTTAGGGATATTAAAAAAAATCAGACAGGAGGACCTAAAATTTCTAAACAGTTGATTACCGTCACCTTAAAATTGTTTTAAAAATATCCTTAGCCTAATCTTCTAGAATATTTGTTTTAAAAAAATTGCGAATGAACGGCGAGAAACGCAATAATGTCCAGTGTATCTTTAACTGTGAATACTTGACAAAAAAATCTAAAAAGGCAAACATTTGTAAGGAAGAACAGCAGTGTTTCAGAAATATTGCCTTAATTTGGAGGCTCGTTTTAGGAAAAATGTTCTAAATCGGACGAGAAAAACAGCGAGAATCTCCGGTCCCGAAATATCCAAAAAGTTAAATTTATTGGAATCGTTGTCTTAGTATGGAAGCTAATTTGTAGGAAACAACCAAAAATCGATCATGACAAACAGCGAGGATTGGCGTATCCAAAGTATTCAAACACTTGACTATAATTTTTTTTTAACGAGGGTTCACAACAGCAGAGGTTATATAAACCCGATGCCGGTCTTCTTTTGAAGAAAAAGCCCATTTGTAAGTATGGGCAACCTCACCGCAGTCTATTATGTCCAAGAAACTATTGAGCAATACATCCCTCAAACCAGGGATTTTTTGGATGGTCATGCCAGTCCTTATGGAAGCAGGATTGTTCATCAATGTTTAGAAAACCTGGGAATTTCCCATCTTCCCCGTCCCCCATGGTCTCCAGACCGCAGTCCTATGAGCACATGTGGGATGTATTGCAGAGAAGTCTTTTCCATCGACATCTGCAGCCAGTTGATCTGCCACAACATCATTATCATCATCATTATGATCAAAGAAATTTATCATGTCCCTGACTCTGTCACAATAATACAAAAACAGCAAAATACAAATTCTCGTTTCACAACGCTTTCACACAAAACCAATATGACACCACAAGATTACACCACACTTTATGTGAGTATGAAATACTTGGTTCGAAATTTTTATTTACGTGTGGTGATTAGTGACCGTCAATGATTATGCGGTGATCGTGCGGTCTGGTGCGGCATAGGTTTTAGAAAAAAAACCCTGAAGATGATCTCAGTAAAGATCGAAACGTTGGCACGATAAAGAAAATGTTTTTCTAAAGCCTACGTCATCATTTTTATTTACATCTTAAATTGTATTTTTTCCAATCAACATATGTTTTGTAATTTACCCAGGCCTTGAAGATGACCCGAATAAAGGTCGAAGCGTTGGCAAAAAATTAAAACGGTGTTTTTCTAAACTACCTCATTCTTGACCGCTCCTGAAGACTTCCATAAATTACAAAATTATAGATTTTTTTTTTAAACCGGTCACTAAGAAACTCTAACTTACTAAAAGTATATGCCTATCAGGGGCATCGGGGTTTTAACTGACAGAGGAAATTATACACGCTATTAATTGTTTAAATAAAAATTAATGTCTCCAGTAAACAAAATTATAAATTTTTTTAACGAGGGTATTTTTTCAACTACGAGGTTATATGAACCCTCAGGGTGCTGGTGTTTTTAAAAAAAAGCCCATTTGTAAGTATGTCGGGTTCGAATGCAGGGCGGCTGGATTCGAACCCGCGACCTTTACCTTACCGTGATGAGCGCCGTGTCCACGCCTAAACCGTTGCGGCCACCGACGCCTCTGACTATAACCTCAAATATATTTTTAAAATTATCATATTTTCTAGAATTTCCAAAAAAGAAAGTTGCAACTTACTCTGCGTCTACAGCGAGAATTGTCGGATACAAAATGAAAAAACTACTCGAATATGATTTTTTTTTAAACTGAACTATACAATGAATAATCTAGGCCCAAATTAAAAAAAAAATTGATAAACCACCGTCTGTCCTCAGCGAAGTCAGCGGGACTAGACGAACCAAGGATTATCTGATTCGTTAAATTCGTTAAAATCTTTTAAGTGAATTTCGAAATCATATATGTAAAACTGTTACAGAAAGAAGAAAAAATTTGCCAATTGAATCGGTCGTTCAGGAGGAAAAAGGATATAGTAATTCTCATTAAATATCATTAAAAATATAAAAACGAATTTAAAAAGTTGTCCGAATGCTGCTTTTCGTATTGGAGATGACAGGTATTTTTAGTTTAATTTATTTTTATAAGGATGAAATAGAAAATTAACCGCGCTGATCAAAGGGCCGGTCGTAGCGAAACTTACGTGGCCCATCGGGTCCGACTACGGTTTTATAAACGTAAACGACGACCCGATTGTATTTCACATAATTAGGCTATTTTAAGTTTTAAAAACACGATTAATCAAAAAACCCGCCGGATTAAACAAGGTATCAAACTCCAAATGACAAAAATGTAAATTCCCCGGTTCGTAGGTTCCATATAAGGAGCGTAACGCGGGGGTGAACGGTCAAAAGAGCTGCACTCTCCGGCAAACAAGTAGGTAATTAAAACTGACAATGAATAATTAATTGGAGGACCTAGACGTGTTCCACGCCATTCAAAGTTACCAGATCCTGGAGCCAGAGTCGTTCCGATTAAATTTATCATGGAGGAGTTTGAAGTAAGGATGGACTGGAGACAAACCGTCGTCAGACATGGCAGGCAAAATAACTAAAAACCTACGATAATTTATTATCAAATATGATAATGAATTAAGTTAATTTTTATGATTTTCCGTTGTTTAAAAAAATATATGTATAAATTTCATGGCATTTTCTTTATTTAAAATTGTCTTCAGGCTTAAAAATTGTTTCTATATTTTTACAAAAATAATTAATCGACAACGGGTTTTCCTCTAATATACTTTGATTTTTTAAACTCTTCCTGTAAAATTTGTTATCAGCCCTTGTTTCGAACGAGCAGGAAGCGTTCGTGTAACAATCCAAGCGATTTTTTTTTTTTTTTAAACAAATGAATATCCGTAAATGCGACGTGAAAAATGGTCATGCAGGTCGGCGATAAGCGGGCCGTCGCGATTGACAAAATCCTTGGCCGGCGCGTTTCGAACGGAAAGGTGTGAAATGGGATCTGGCCCGGGGCCGGCTCGCCAGATCCGATTAATGAACCAAATCCCCTGATAAAACCGTGTCAAAAACCAACCGCCTGATTGGATAAAATGGAGATTAGCCGGGTGGAGCCGTCTTAAGTCGCCAGTCGAAAAAGACACAAGCTAGGCATCATCATCATCTACCCGATTAAGACTTCAACTACCAAAGCGCTTAAATTTTGACGAAGATTTTTTATACGTTAGAAGTTTGCAAAACTCGCGTAAACTGCTTCCCAAACCTGGTTGAATTTATAATGAAAATTCACTCAGAAAGAGACAGATAAACGACTGGGTAACAGAGGGCTAGATAGATGTAGGGAAAAATAAAAGGAGTAAGAGGGAGAGAGAAAGAAAGGGTAAAAGAGACATTGAGGGTGGATATATTTGAGAAGAAAAGTAATATAAAAAGAGAAAAAGGCTAAAAGAAAAAAAAGAGTTAAAACAAGATGGGGATAGATGAGAGAACGTGATAAATAAAGAGGTAAAAAGAAGAAAAATGAAGGAATGAGGAAAAAGTGGGTGAGAGAGAGATAGAGATGATAATAGACTATGGGTATGAGCAGGATAAATAAAGAGAAAAATAAGGCAAAAGAGGAAAGAATGCAAAAACAAAGATGTATAGTAGAGAGAAAAACAGGAAGAATAAAGGTAGAAATATGAAAAAAAAAAGCGGGATGGGTTCAATATAAACAGAAATAGATAAGAGAAGAACAGTTAAAATAAAGATATAGGAAGAAAAAAGGAGGAAATATAAAAAAAGTATGTGTGAGGGTGGACAAAGAATGGGTTTCGGAGAGTGAGAGATATGAAGCTGATTTTAAAGAAAAATAGGTAAACTTAAACGAGAAATAAAAAAAATAGGGAAGAATGAAAAAAAGATGAAGAGAGAGAGGAGAAAGACAAAAAAGGAAAGAGAGGACGATATATAGATTAACAAAAGAATAGTCAGAAAACAAAGAGACAAAAATATATAAATAGAAGGATACAATAGTAATACAAGTCTAGAAGCAGACAAACAGAAGGGTTCTAAAAGACAGACGTATTAACAGAGAAGTAGACGTCGTACAGTGAGTGCACGTACAAACAAATAGGTCAAAGATGCAAGAACAGACGACGAGAGAGTACAGGCAGATTCAACACACAAAAATGCTGTTAGACGAGGAGAGAAAGAGAAATAATAACTGATATTCAGACAAAAAAAGAGACAAACAAAAAACAGAAACAGAGAGGTAGCCATACATTAATAGAAAATGAGATTTTAGTAGAGTCTGTATGTACAAACACAGACAATCATATGGAAAGGGATAGGGAAAAGAGAGGCAGCCACTAGGACTACTGCACCTCGACGTAAATAGATGTATTGTGCTCCTCTGTTAATTATAACTCTCTGGCCAGCTTCAGGCTATTAACCAGCCTCCACTCCTTTGCCAGCAGTTTCTTGGTGTAGGATCTTGCTTGTGGTTTTTCTTGTCCTAGTTGCAAGAACCTGCACTTACATATTGCTTCGCAGAAACACAAAATGTATTCTGCGGTCTCCTCCTCTTCCTGGCAGTATATGCACAGAGTTTCTTCTGTCTGTAATCCTATCCTATGTGCTTTCTTAAGTGGCAGTGCCCCGTCAGGAGTCCAACCAGAATTCTGGTTCGGTTGCGGTTGCCTTCCCGTAGTTCTTTTGTAAGTTTTGCGGATGGTCCTTCTATGAATCTCTTCTCGTGCCTCATACCTGTGTGTTCTACCAGGTTTTGGACTCATTAAGGATCCATTTTAAGATGTATCCTCTTTTCTGGCAGACTGCAGACCGCAGTAGGTTTCTGGGCCCATGGAGTCCTTGTTGGCTCCTTTTTTGGCCAGCATGTCAACCTTTTCGTTGCTCCTATGCCCCGAAGGCCAGGTCATTAATGTCGCTGACTTCCGTCAGTGCCTCCATGCAGTTCGAAACACTCTTTGCCTTCGCATCGCATGAGGCTAAGGACCTAAGAGCTGCCTGGCTGTCAACATACAGATACAGCCGAAAGTCTATGTCAAACGACACAAAGAAATGGCAGACAGACCGTAAATAAAGGGGCAAACCGATCGAGAGTGAGAGAGGTTTTGGGGTTACTGGTAGTGGATGAGTCAATGAACATATTATAGGCCTCACTGAAGACGGTGAAAAGCCGAACGTCTCACAGGCCACAATCTATTGAGGATTAGCAGTCCAAAATGATCGGTAACGAGCAATTTTTCAGGTTCATCAAATATTTCACATAAGAAAAATTATGAATAATATTTAAAAAATAATTCTTCCATGTTTGTTGGAAGAAGCTGTTATTTATGGTCTACTGTTTGTCCCAGGATGTTGTCCACGAAAATACCACCTGTTTAGTTCCAGACTTTGTTAATATTGGATCATTTTTCATTGCATACATCGCAGGAAATAGACGTTGTTGCATAAATTCAATGTGAACCTCATGTTTAATTAAGGCTCAAGTTGTCAATAATTATTTCAAAATGTCCGACGGACATTTCAACTAGATCCTTTTAAGCCCCCTTGTCAGGCAAAGCTCTTCTAGATAGTTACATCTGTTAGGCACAGGTGTTGATAATCCTTCATACATAATTTATTTTTTATACTTAAAAAATAACTTGGCGTTAAGAATAACTCGAACCCTACGTAAATTATGTGTGATTTAAAGATTTGTTTATTAAAGAATTTTTTAAAATAACCTGACCACGTGGAAAACTATATAGGGTGGGATTAGATTTCGTGATCCGATTGACCAAATAACTTTTTTTAAATTAATTAATCTTTATGTAAGGTATTGGTTGAGATAAAAAAGCCAGTGCCACGAGCGGGATTCGAACCAACGACCTTCGGCTCTACCGAGCTATCTATTTCGAATTTTACCTCCTTTTTGCCATTTCCGAGTGGATCGAAGTCAGGATAGCTCAAGTGGTAGAGCAGCGGCGTATTTAGCCGAAGGTCCTGGGTTCGAATCCCGCTCGTGGCACTGGCTTTTTTTAAATCGATCAATACCTTTCATTGATAAATTATGCCTAGTTTTCCACGTGGTGGTAAAGATATTTTCAAAAATTATTTTACATTATTAATCATAATCACCTTTCAAAATCGATTTCCCCCGGGCGTGTAAACAATGTATAAACTGAATTTTGAAACATTCCCCGATAGGAGAATTTTATTTATAATCTCTTTCTCTCTCGAAAAAAAGAAAAAGTAAACAGTTGCGTGTTTTTGGATTCTCCACCGGTGGGGAAGCTGATTTGCGAGCTCCCAACGTGATCCAATTTGTGCCCATTCCAGGTCGATTGCACTTTAGCAAATTGTATTAGCTCGCATTCCCGCTCCTCTTCAGCCGAATTCCAATTTGTATTACAATTTTAGCCCAGAACCGCCACCGGTTCAAAAACAAGTGACTAATTCCCTCTGGGCCGGTTGTGTCTTGATAGAAGCGGAGTTTAAAGAACCATGGTAAAGTTAACACACCACAAGCTGAACATGTCTCAAAGACATCTTTTCATGCGCATGCACAACGCAATCATAAAGCAAGTACTATGATAAAAAATGATCCATAGACCATCCAGCATAGACATCTTATGTGATACCTTTTAATCAAATTAAGCCCCCACAGGTAGACTAAGAAATGATTCAAAACGCAGCCGACCCTATCCCCCCCTATGACCGGTAATTTCGTGACAAAGTGAAACGCATTGCCCAAGAATACGGAACGTGCATATTGATATGTCGAAGAAGGACGATGTTTTATCCTTGTCGAAATAGTTAACAAAAAGGTAAAAGTGTAGGAGAAATCCAGCCGAAAAGCGAAAAACGATATGACCCAAGACTATGAGCCCGTTCGTGCATAAGTTCACTTTTAACAAGGTGTTATTGTTTTTAAGCTTTTCAAGTAAATCGTATTGACCCGCTTGAACCACGTAAGCCCCTAACTTAAAATCGGTACTTTATTTGTCACTTCGATCTCCGACCTTCTTTTTATGAATCTCGGATGATTTCGACACATTCTGGACGTCGAGACAAGCCGAAAATCATTACCCACCCCGTACCGTGCGATGCCTCATCTTCATTCAATGAGTGTTCATATTGCTTATTGAATTTTTACTCGGAGCTTGTTAAAAAAAGAGATAAGAGAGGAAACTTGATGGCTGGTTTGCTTGAAAACTGGAATCGTTGAGACAGCCTTCCGACATTTTTTTTACTATACTAAACTTTAATTATAAAACAACATTCTATATTTCATTTTTTAATCTTATCTTTCTTTGCTGTTTCAGGTAAGTGTTGACAATACACTATGCTCTTGTACAAGACGAATTTCCTCCGGTCTGCTAAAATCAAGGTATTTTCTATTAAGCGCAATTTCTTCTTAAGATCAAATAAGTCAACCAAATAACATACTTCCTACGGTCATACATTTGTAAGTACTTGAGAAGCTTATCCTAATGCAACTGCAAACCATATGACCTCTAAACGTCATTCCTGACTGCTGTTTCGGTTTCCAGCAAACCTATCGCGTCTGGACATTTATAGATACCACATTTCAAACAGTACTGGCCAGTGGTCTTCCTGGACATAATCACTTTCATGTAGTCTAGATTTCCAGTCGACACGACTGTAATTCTTATTGGTAGTCCTGGCACCACTTCGGTAATTTTCTACTGCTTACGGCATTTACCACGTCGCCGTATACCTACGCCGATTTCCTCATGGTAATCCTATTTCCCAACATTGACCATATAACTACATCAACACCTCCCTGTAAGGAAGCACTCATGGTGGGGTAGAATTGTACGGAATATCAAAGTACTAACCTCTGTCGCATCCTTCGTCCTTCCTGGACCAAATACTTGCCCTATTAAGGCAGCCGCGTACTACAACCTCTATCGCATCTCGTCCACCCACTAACTCTTTCGTGTACTAGGATTTTGCTCTTACGAGGCAACAAAGAACTTAGGCTTCTATCTTTCGATCAAGTCCTTCCAATCCTAAACCATTCGTGGACCAAACTCTTGCCTTTATGAGGCAGTAAACAAGTCATACCTCCATCGAATCCTTGATACCATCCACACCCACGACATCGATCATACCAAATGCCAAATTATCTTTTCGCACTTATCCATTAATCTTTGCTGTTGGCCCTGCTAGTAGCAGGTAGCCGATGGATCTTTGGATGACTTCGTTGGATACTGCTAACTGTTTATTGGCACTACTGGGTGAGCGCCGCCCGTGTATTGCTTATAATAATTGTTGTATAAATTTCAAATAGAAATAAAACAAGGAAAAGGCCCGTCTGGGGTCAAATAAACTCCTGGCTGACAAAGCAGGATTGATCCCAGTCCATGGACCATTGCCAGGTGTCGCTAGGGGCTCGAGTTTTCATTGAATCGAGAAACGCCATCAATCAGTCATAAAAAATACGGAAAGGCAGATTTTATGACCCAAGCTTGTTCAATTAACACAGAGGACAAACGAAATTTTCACAACACCTTTTTCTCATGCAAAACAAAATAGTGAAGCATGGAATTATAAATGTATCATGCACAGTCAACGTATTAATTTTAATAGTAATTAAAATACACATTAGACTGAAATTTAAAGTGTAAAAGGTAGATAAATGTCCGTAAATTGGTTAAAAATAGAAGATTAAAATAATTTATCATTTATTTTTGCACTTTTTTTATTTACTTAGAGGATTTTGATTGCATCTGGTCCGCCTGTCCTCGCCTTATTTCTGTTAGATGGTTTTCCTGTTTGTTTCCCTCTATTTTGGTAAAATAAAGTAAAAAGTAGTAAGTAAATTTCTCACGTTGGGTAAAATTTGCCGAAAAGCGATTTACAGCATAAAAAAAGAAGAGTAGTTGACCCAAAAACTAATTTAAGAACGGATGCGTTAAAGAAAATGTTTTATACGCAGCGATATCCTCCTTTGATTATGAGAATACAGGCTATTTTTAGGATATTCGTTGATGTATAATATATATTTTAGTTAAATAAAATTGGTAATGTATATTTACTTCCGTTTCAATTTAAAAGATGCCTTTTTGCCTCCCCTGAGTCAGGATTTTTATGAGAGAGCGATTGTCAAGTCGTTTGAGACGACTCTGACGGGCTCCAATAGGGTGAAACCACGGGGGTGGGACGTCAAGTTTACCGTCTGGAAATAAAAATAAAAGCGTCCTTTGGAGGAGGCCAGTATTTCCCGGGTAATATCCCTAGGCCGGGTAATCCTGGAAGGGCGCTCCGAGGGCTTAAGGGAAGGTAGATAGCGTATCTCCCGGGCCGGGGCCCCACCCACGCAAAACCCTCCTTTATACCCGTTGTGTTTTGCATGAAAGAGGAAAATCTAATTGTCGGTCGGGTTTCCAGTGAAGGAGAAAAAAAGGCACCGATTGAGTCACCGGCCGATTGGAATGCAGGATGTAGGTCTTTTGTTTTCAAATCGAAGCACCTTTGAAGAACGTCTTCATCCCAAGTCCCAAGTTTTTGCCGGGGGCCAAAGAGACATTCCTAATTACAACAACGATCCGACCACTTCGGAGGAGGGCGAGTAAAAAAATCGTATCCTTTTAAAGGACGCAAACTCAAACAACGACGACCTTTAAAACTGCAAAGCTGCATCTTAATAAGCAACTGTTAAAAATTCTTCCATGTATCATCTTAGATCAATTTACAACAACATCTATACGCCTAAAACTTTTATCTGCTGCACTGGATTCAAAGAGATCATGCGACTGCACTATCAGGTCACTTAGACCGAAGTCCCATCAGGATATTGATGAAAAACCTATTCATTAACTGCAAAAACAGCCCCAAATGTATTCTAGTTTATTTAGCAGTATAAGGTGATAAGAAAGCACTTACCCCCTCAATCCTTGAAGACCCCAACTTTTGAACCCTTGGTTTAACATGCAAAACAAAGTCCCGGGACCATCGGCATTCAAGACAGACACATCCAAGTCGTATGCCAAAAAAAGAAATTAACTAGGCTACCTGCCATCTTGATTATGGAAGTGGCTTACTCAGCACCTTAAGACAACAGGCTCAAATCGAAAGTCGTCTTAGCTGCACGCAGCAACTGCCCTTTTCTGATTATTCTTTATTTTATAGAAAAATGCTTAGTTCGACCTGAAAAATAGACTGTTGACATACATATCAGACGTCATATGCCAGCTAAAGAAAAACACCCTTGTACATGAGATAAAGGGAAGACATTTGATTTAGAAAAATAAAGGTCATGCCATACCCATTCATCGATCAATCTGCTGATCATAAATTACTGGAAATCAGTTGTCAGGGCAAACAGGTCCTTGGTTTTCTACAATTATTCTAGGTCCAGCTAGGTCATGTACAAACTAAAGAACCTTAAAACAACCTTCTTGGTGCACCTACCTCTTTGATATGAGTGGTAGACCGCTCTTTGACTTTATCAGTCAGAACTGTTATTCTGTTTGGAATTAAAGGTGGTGGATGATACGTACTAGTACATTAAGCTTTGACCATAGGTTCTTTAATCTGAGAATTGATCTTAAAGTACGGAAAATCCATCTATATTGGGAGCAACAGGCGAAAACAAGAAGTAATCCTTAATCAACATGCAAAACATAGTCTTTAGTCTATTGAGAGACATATATATCAAGATCTCTTTTGTAGGTCATTTACCAACATAAGAAAACACGTGTGCGGACAAGTAACGCCAAAACATTAGCTGTCCGAAAGTTAAAGGTGATTAATATGTGCATGTCTTAGCTAGCAGCTGACCTTTTCTGATTAATCTTTATTTTATAAAAAAAATTCTTAGTTCAATCTGAAAAATAGATTGTTAACATGCATATCAGATACTGCTAGGTCATATGCCAGCTAAAGAACAACACTCTCGTACATGAGATGAAGGGAAGACATCTGAAGTTAGAAAAACAGCACAAATGTATTCTAGCCTACTTCACTCTTTGTTTCTTTTTTCCTTGATTGGCCACATATGTTAAACTACTGGCATTCATTCACCAGGGCAGAACCAAGCAAAGCGATTGAATATATCTCGGTCCTTTTTGGGAAAGATCCTTAGCCTGCCTGAAAAAAGGTCAATTAACCAACAAAATGGTTTAACCTTGTAATGAAGGTGAAACCTGTCCAACTACACAAGCGAACACCCATATTCCAGCCTGGAAATCAAAGACGATAGATGGTACGTACGTACGTGGCCTGCCTTTAAACTTTCCGTATTTATTCCAAACAACTGGTCATAGCTGACGAAGATACAGCATGCAAAACAAGATTTTTGATGTATGACTTGCAGGCCAAACAAAGTCAGGTCATACAATAAACCAAATAAAAATGTTGTGAACTTGCCAGTTCGACCACGGTCAATAAAACCATGCTGTTGGAAATTATTAGATCAATAGCCTAACAATGACTTATTTTACTTGACTTATATGACATATATAGTCCCTCTGCCTATATGCCTCTTTGTCTCTCTGTCTATATGCCTTTATGTTTGTCTAGCTGTCTCCTTGTCTCACTGATTCTCGGTCTATATGCGTCTTTGTTTACTTGGCTCTTAATCTCTATGTTTATACGTCTCTATATTTCTCTTTCTCTTTTTCTTATCCTTGCATCTCGTTCTCTTTGACTCTCTGTCTGTATGCCTTGGTAGTGAATCGGTTGCTCCTACTCGAGTATGCTTTGCGTAGGTGTAGGCTGAGCTCGATTGGAGGCTTTTACCGTAAGCGGTACCACTCTAGGGGATGGTTAGCAATTCCACTTTAAACAAAACCGCGGTAGTTTCTACACTAGGGAAGCCCCACTACTCTGGGAAGTAGAGTGGCCTTCTCTATCTAGGGAATGCGCGGGAGACCAGGCTGATGTATTTCGGCTTAGGTAGCCCTTTGCGCGCGGCATACGGTCCGATGCTTAATGCAGGCCCGACAACTCGGAATGGGCAAGCCGGGAGCGAGGTTGTCTTGGGCCTTCGGGGCTGACCTGCCTCTACACCAATGCTACGGCAGTAACACCATTCTTTCGTATGTGGAGGTGCGTCAGCTCTCATTTTGAGAATCAAAACGTCAGATAAGGCCGAATAGGCTAGGTGCGGACGTTAAAGATCCTCATTGTATTTTTTAGGACGACCGAGTATACGGGAAAGCATGTCTATATGCCTCTAAGTCTCTTTCCCTTTATGACTCCTTGTCTCTCTGATCCTCGGTCTTTTAATTTCTCGGTCTATATGCGTCTTTGTTTATCTGGCTATTTCTTTGCAGAAACGGACAAAATGGGGTAATAGTGGTCTACGTAAGCTCGCTTGATAATGACCTAAAAATAGTAAATGCTCCTTCCTTTGGTTGAATTTCGTGCTTTTTTAAATATATTTTTCTTGTATAAAAGTTAAAAAGTATACAGATTGTATGCTATTGGTGATATAAAGTAGAGAGAGGGGCTTGAAGATCTTAACTTTTGGGTAAGGTTCTTCAATAAGTAAAACACGATTTTTCTATTATGCCAGTAAGTGCAGGATCGAAAGAACTTCTGATGCATTTTTCCGGGATAGCATTCGTTGTTTCAACGGATATCGGAAAAGTTCGAAAAGCTGAAGCAAACACACGAATATAAAATACTCGGTAAAGAGAAAAAAATTAATAGGAACGCTGATTTGATTGATGTGTAACTAAGCGAATCCTGATGAGCCTCCAACAGAACGTTTAAAACACTTTGTCGGAAAAGGAAGAGCGGCTCGTCTCCTGGGCTAATTAATCGGAAATGAATTATTCATTTGGCATTAAAATATTCAACATTTACATCGGAAAGAAGGCCGGATTAAAGTTTTCATTTGTTCCTTTAACGAGGCCCCGTGTCCGAGTTAATTTCGTGAAAGGGCCCATTTGTCAATGACGGAAGAATCCGCGGGATGAACTTGGAAATCTTGGGGTCCGCCGTTTCTCGCTCGATAGATGTAAAAACCGAATTGATTTACCACCACAGGCCTGCCTTAAGAAAACGGTGGGGAATGCAGCGAATTGGCACTTTTTATCCTTGGCAAGTCCCTCGTCCCAAATAAGGCTGGATGCAATTGTCAACCTGGCCAATCTGCTGGAAATGAACAATGGAACAAACCTCTTCGACAAGGCGTAAGAAGCCCGATTTTCCATTCTGAACTCGAAGTTACAGCAGAAAATGAAGGAAAGACAAATTCAAAATAAAAGCGTTTTTTTTTGTTATAAACTTTCAGAAAAAGAAAACGGATCGAAGCGTCGGTTATTATCCGTTGAAATTTGTATCTATTTGCCCCGTAACGAGTACTGTCGTCTGCAGATGCTGATTTTCCGGCAAACGAGTTTCGCCGTGTTCCGCGAGGCGTTACAGCCCGAGAAAACCCGCGATACGCGTTGAAAATAACTCGGCGGAATAAAGCGGTCCCAGAGGTTATTTGTTGACGGAGCCGAGTGAGAGAACCGCTTACATGTGGAAAATATTCAAATAACCTTCTTCGCCGAGATGTTTTACACGGTATTTCGGTCGATACGGGAGACAATTCAGGCCCGAACGCCTTCCGATGCTCCGACAAGACGGAATTAAGATCCAGGTCGAAACATTGGCAACTGTAAGGATATATCGACACCCAATTTCTTTACGTCATCTGACTTATTGTTCAGTTTGACTAATGATTATTTGCTGATCGTGAGATGCCGTCTGGTGTGACGTAGGTTTTAGAAAAACATTTTCTTTATCATGCACGTTTCGAACTTTATTCAGATCATCTTCAGGGCTCAAAGTGTCTGTTTTCCGTGTAGATTTCTTGTGTGTCGTGTTGATAGTGTACTCTATTATCCCGAGGGGGTTTTAGGTTGGTTTTGACCCGTAGTCAACCTCAGTGGGTTCGCTTCGTCCGATATGCCGTCAAACAGGTTCGTAATTTTGTGTATATTTCCATATTTTAAAGCCCGTTGGGTCCGCGATGCAGCATCTTTCGCGTGTTAAGACGACGGAGAAAGGACCTCGTCTGTCCACGGTTCGAACGGAACGAGACCATACGTCACAATTAAAACCGGACGAATCCTCCCTTCTAAATTCCGGGAAACGTCTTCGAAATCCTCCTCTTAGGTAATTTATTCATCCTTTGCGGGATTTTTCGAAAGGGCGCTGGTTTCTTTTCCTTGCAGGCGCTGGCTTTTTTTTCCCCATTCCACTCCGTGACAAATTAAAAACAAGGCGTGAATCGTACACATCAAAAACGGCCCTCCGAATGCCATTGTCCCCGGGAATGCGATAAGCCGGGAAAGATGGCTAATCCTCTCGTATCCTAAGATCGAGCCAAGGGAATCACAACGGAAACGGACTGTCTAAAACTAATAAATACTAACTTAATTCCAAATAATTCTTCTCTCTAGTTCATTCCAGTGGGTAAAAACGAAGTACGGGATCCTCAAAAACAGTTCAAATATACATACCGCATATTTCTAATCTGACATGCTCGTTTGTAGTCTGCAAATTTTAATTAAACAAGACAGCAGCCAATCCAAGGTTTCATCTCTTCAGATGATCCAGACAAAGGAATACAATATTCATGAAGAAGAGATAGAGTGACAGAGTGAGAGAGAAAAAGAGAGAGTGATAGAGTGAGTGAGTGAAAGAGAGGGGGAGGGGAGAGAGGGGGAGAAAGAGGGAGTGAGAGAGAGTGAGAGAGGGGGAGAGAGTGTGTGAGAGAGAAAGGGATGGAGGGAGAAAGAGATGGGGAAAGGGTGGGAGGTAGAGGGTGGGAAGGAATGGGCGAGAGAGAGAGGTAGAGGGAGCGATGAGAGGGTGCGGGAGGAAGAGAGAGGGCGAGTGGGAGGGTGTGAGATTTGGTGAAGGAGAGGGAGTGAGCGAGAGGGAGGTAGAGGGATTGAAAAAGAGTGTGTGAGAAGAGGGAGAGAGAGTGACGTGACAGAGGGAGTGGGAGGTAGATGGAGGGAGAGCGAGAGAGAGTGAGGGAGAGGATATTTAGTGGAAGTTTAAACTTTTGCCGAATTGCGAAGTAGGGCATATTTCACATATTTTGTATTTTTTATCAAGCTTTAATTAGTAAGCTAACAATTGGATTGCATAATAACACTGAAACGTTTTAAATTTACACGTCTGAGAATTGAAATTGAGATTGTGCTCCGGCGTGGGTACGCAGATCCTCGCTTTTTCCTTCGGCTGCTTCTTTAAAAAGAAGGGGGTCAAAATTGAAGCGATTATTTTGTTTCGACTGTTTAACTGCTTAAGAAACTTTGATATGTTTTCACGGGCGGTAACTTAAGCCCCTTTAATAAAATGTTACGGGCCGAAAATTGTCATGTAACACGGCAGAAAAGCGCAATTTTCCCTTTACGATCACTTTAATTGTACCGGCGATTTTCAAAACGACGGATTTGATATTGTTTGTGCTAAGCACGTTGGTCGAGGTGAAAACTTGATTTTTTTATCGGATTAACTCATAAATTAATTATGTAAAAGGGATATTAGTTAAATTTTACGGAGGCGGCCATGGGGAAATTAACCGTTGTAAGAGAAAAAAAAGGCGTTGAACGACGGTTGTAAGGTCGGCCCTGGCGGAATAGAAGTTGGCTGAACTTTAAATAACAAGGGCTAAAGCTGTGGAGCTTAAAGTCCCTAGCGCATCATGGGAGGCAATCGATCCGGACTCTAGCTGTTTCGGGAACTACCCTTCCCTTATATAAAACGGAGAAGGCGGAATGCCATTATCAACCTTGTTTTCATGCTGGCCCGGCTGTTGGAATGGAAAAAAGACGGAACGACTCGGGATTATTTAATATCTTTTTTTATCAGACGACGGTCAGTTATAAACGACGCAAAAACCATATTAAGTCCTGTGTAATGGAGAACAAAGAGAATTTAGTGTGGAGGGGTATGAGCCGGACATTCACCTTGTCATCGTGACTAAAATTTAAAAAAAAATCTTACCTCATCTCATAATCATAAACAACCAAATATGCTAACCAGAAATGCCAATATTATGTTTAATTTCTTTAAAACAGCTTATTTGCTCTTTATCTCTTCCGAAAATCACTTAAATTTCATAAAGTAATAAAATCCAGTATTGGTTTTTATAAAGAATGCGAAATCAATCGACAGGAAAAGGCCATAGTGCAGTTTTCGTGTGAAAAAGGTGGATTGCATAAATTTGTCTCTTTTCTGTACTTGGCCAACTTCGTTGAGTGACAGTTTAGATCACGGCTCAACATCAGGGTTATAAGCAAGGCGAGGCATGATGCTCCTGTTCGCTCGTTTTTGCCAATCGTGTAAAATTTACTACTGGAAAAAGAAGCCGTCACTGTTCGACCAGCATTTGAATTTGCAAACGACCAAAGGCTAAAGATTGAACGGTGTCAGGGTTATATGCAGGTCGAGGCGAAATATGGGCTCCTCAGATTCATTTTTGTGTAAACTATATTTGTCTTTATATTCGACGATCATTAAATGTTTAAATTTCTAGACTGTTGGTACTTTTAGATCAAAGAAGAACGTCATCTGGGTTATAAACAGGTCGCGGACCAAACTTTGTTCCTTTACTTTAATTTTATTCTTGATAATATAAACCATTTTATCTATGTTCACTTTGATTCGGTATTTTAATTTGGTCATTTCTCCTGTTATTAAACTTTTTATTTCTTTTTTTCTGTTGTTATTTGCACAACAATATCACTACTGAATATTTTTCATGGAGTGATGTCAGGTTATAAACAGAACGAGGCACTTCACAACATTTTTCTTGTAATAAAGGTGAATTGTACTCAACGCCGCCTCACTTGACCATCTTTCTTGAGCCACAGTTTACTAAAACTTCGGCGCATCGTCAGGGTTATAAGCAGGGCTAGGCATGGTGCTCCTGTTCCTTCCCAGGCGTTTAAATGATGCGCTTGCTCTCCTACCTTTAATCAAACCGGTATATTTTTTTTATTCTTGGGCCTTTCATGGATCGACAAACTAGTTCAATCAAAATCCTAGGCGTATTAGAGAATTGACCAATTTGGCAGATGATCCGACCAATTAATTCTTGCCTAAGACTTCTAATAATTCAGCTTTAGACCCATATTATAATGATGGTCTTCTGCAGACTCCAATGGTTTTCACCTTTCTACCTTCCCATTAATGTTCAATGAACAATATTGACGCCCATTTTTCTGAGGATAAAGAATAGAATGCCAAGTCGGTTTGAATAAGTAGCTAAACAAAGGATCAGCAAGTGTGCAGAGTGATATAAATTGTATAAATATATGAATCAGAGAAGGATTAATATTTGAGTAAGAATTTAATAAGGCTTTCATGCTGCTTGACTAGCTGTTCAGCTACGATGGTTATGGAGTTCTTGAGTGGTGACTTGGACGTTAAAACTTAATGTAATGTTGTAAAAGTCCCTGGGCGAATATTTCGTCTCCTCGTGATGTAGTCGTTATTACGGTTTTCATGTTCATGCTGTTGGATCTTGTTCAGGGGGAGGGAATTCATTATGCCTGGTGGGAACAAAAGCTCCCACAAAAATGTGACCGAATGCACTTGAGGATACAAAAGGCAATATCTGAGATAGGGATCTGTAAGAAGGAAAAAAAAATGGTAAAAAAACTCATGAGGAGTCGACAAGTTAAAAAGTGAAGAATAAACGCCCGGGGCTGGGGAATCGAGGAAGGGCGAAGGCAGTCAGTCGGGAGAGTATACACATAGATTATTACAATCTTGATCTCAGCCGCTGATGATGGATTTACGGCCGGCCTGAAAGTATTGAAAGGTTTATGCCCGCATTGTTAGAACATGGGGTGCCCTTCTCCGCACTCCCTTCTCGACGGCCGGGCGAAAGGGCGACTTTTTATACCCCGGGCTCGTCGTTTGCATACTATCGTCCTATCGTCACCATTGTCCGTCGGCCCTGGACCATTGTCTCTCCGAGGAGTAGATAAATCTCCGGATCCGGACGATTTTTCGGACGAGGTTTACCGTGGAAAAGAGGGGCCTCGAACGTCCGAAATCCTCGTAACGTCCTGTGACAGTTGCTGCGCGCCCTGTCAACAGCAGGGGCTGCGGACTAATCTAAGTTCGTAATTAACTAGAGACCCGTGCACCACTACAGTTGAAACTATTGGCTGTTTAATACGATTGACTCTACCCATGGATTGTAACGCCTAACTTCCATTCTTCAACCAACCACTTTGAATATGTTATAATGAATGATTTTAACATTCCAATCTGTGAGGATCCAAATAAACAAATTACAGAAAACGTCATTGTATTGTCAATGTCAACAATGATCATCACTACCCATTCTCCTTTTCATATATACATATTAATCATGTGATTGCAAACGATCCTCAGGCCTAGGTTTAAAGTCAATCCACAATTTTTTCCGTTTAATCGTTTTTTGTATACCAATAACTTTTTCATTTTGTTACCACTTGGAAGTGAGGTCTCAGGAAAATTCCTAGGTTAAGGACCCTTCACCTATTTTCAGGAAAACGCGTTTTCTTATAGTACTGACAGGACACTTATTTAAACTTGTGACCTGTTAATGAGTTTTCTGCCTTCTTTCCTGATTTAAGGATCTTTCACGATCATGCTTCTGAAAAGAGCGGTTTTTTTGCAGCAGTGGCCAGGCAGGGCACTTCGTTAAAATTTTATTATCGAGCTCTCCTGTGGTTAAGGACATTTCAAATTTTTTATCTTTTTTAAGCAACTACAGGTCACTTCTTTACATTTGTGAATATATTAACGAGTTTCCTGCCATTATTCCGTCGTTAAGGACCTTTCACAATTTTTACCTAAGAAAAATAGTTGTTTACATCAATGACAAGACGTTTCTTTAAAATGGTGAAGCTGTAATAAGATTTCAGACTTTATTCCTTGAATAAGGATATTTCATAATTTTTTCTAGTAAAAGCAGTTTTCTTTCTTTAGTATTGGGAAAGTGTAAGTAGATACTTCTTTAAAAAAGTGTTATTCCTTGTTTAAGGACATTTCATTTTTTTTTTTTTTGAAATTTTTTTTTTATACAGAAGACACAGGACATTAATTAAAAGAAAGTGTTCTCCCTTAGTTAAGGACATTGCACTTTTTGGCTTTTTAGAGGAAAAGTGTTTTTTACAGGAGGTACAGGACACTTTAAAAAAAGTGTTATTCCGCGGTTAAGGACGTATCAATTTTTTTCACTTTTTTTATCTGTGAAACAGTGTATTTTACAACATTGGCAGGACACTTAAAAAGGTGTTATTCCTTGGTTAAGGACATTTCACTTTTCTCTTCTTTTTTTTGTTTAAAAAAGTTTTTTTTATACAAAAGATACAGGACACTAATTAAAAAGAGTGTTCTTCCTTGGTTTAGGGCATTGGACTTTTTGCTATTTTTTTAAATGAAAAGGTGTTTTTTACAGGAGGTACAGGACACTTAAAAATGTGTTATGCCGCGGTTAAGGACGTTTCAATTTTTTTCACTTTTTTATCTGTGAAACAGTGTATTTTACAATTTTGGCAGGACCCTTAAAATCGTGCTTTTTTAATCAGATTTAGGGCGTTATTTCTTGGTTAAGGACATTTCACAATACTTTTCTAAGGAATGGAGTTTTTTTAGACCAGTGAAGGACACTTCTTTATCTTTAAAAAAGTGTTATTCCTTGGTTAAGGACATTTCACTTTTCTCTTTTTTTTTTGTTTAAAAAAGTTTTTTTTATACAAAAGATACAGGATACTAATTAAGAAAAGTATTCTTCATTGGTTTAGGGCATTGCACTTTTTGCTATTTCTTTAATGAAAAAGTGTTTTTTACAGGAGGTACAGGACACAAAAAGGTGTTATGCCGCGGTTAAGGACGTTTCACTTTTTCCGTCTGTGAAACATGGTATTTTACAGCATTGACAGGACACTTAAAATAAAATCGTGCTCTTTTAATGAGGTTATGGGCATTATTTCTTGGTTAAGGACATTTCACAATGCTTTTCTAAGAAATGGAGTTTTTTTTAGATCAGTGAAAGGACACTTCTTTAAAAAGGTGTTTTTCATTGGTTAAGGACATTTCACTTTCTTTTTTTTTATAATGAAAAATGTTTTCTACGGCATTGACAGGACCTTCTTTAAATTCGTGAATTTTTTAGTGAGGATTTAAGCTTTATTTCTTGGTTAACAACAAATTAAAATTTTTTAAGGATTTTTAGAGTAGAGAAAAAACACTTCTTTAAAATTGTGAACCTATTAATGTGTTCTTCTGTCTTGTTCTTTGAGAGTTAAGGACATTCTCGTATTCTAAGGCAACGCCTTTTTAGAGCAGAATAAGGACCTTTCTTTAAAGTAGTTATCGTATTTGACATTTGTTCTTAGACCAAATTTCGTCGATGTCTATTTACGCTAAGAACACTTCTTTTTAGAACTATTTCTTTACTTAAATAATCAAAACTTATTCTCCTAGGTCCAATATTAAATTTTATAGCGATTGACAGACTCTCACAGACAACCTTTTGCCTTTATTTGGCTGTAGTTTCCTGTATTCGATCGACTCCGGTCCGCCTACTCTCGCTGTTAGTCAATCTTTAAAGGATACGAGGGATGTCAGTCGTTGAACCCCGTTGACTTTCGACCTAACCTTTCCCTAACCCTTTTAAGTAAACGAGTTTTTTCTAAATCCTGGGTTGTAATAAATAAAATTTCTGTTAGATGTAATTTCTTGTTTTGGTTGTTATGTTATGCATTGGCTTGAGGTGGATGAAACTACTAGTGTTTAGAGATAGGCGTATGCTGGTATGCTGTGCGTAGTATGGCGGGATGACGGCAGCGGTGAAACCGACCCGTTTAAAGGTGATAGAGTATGAGAAAGGACAAGCAGTTCAATTAGGATGATGGGCCGTCAGTGGAGTTGAACAAAGAGTAGGGGTGTCAATGGAGATTAAACTGCCGAGTGGCTAGCAGTAAAAGCGGCAGTAACCCTCCGGGCCGAGGGGCTCGTAAAACGTCGCTCTTTCTCGGGGAAGGCCGAGGGTGTTTGCCCCCCGCCCAAGCCTTTTACGAGGCATCAACCTCAAGGCTCTATTACACGCAGATTTGGGCTCGACCCCCCCCCCCCGCACACCATTACATTCAATTACACCTCCGCTCTCGTGTCATACCGCCCGGGGATCAAACGGGCTTTTATTTCACTTTTATTTTACCGCCGTTTCACGATAAAATTCGCCCGGGCGGTTAAGACCGACGACGAGGGCTCGCCTTTCGATCCACGACTCCTTAAGTCCCCAGGACGATCTTCTACATTGATTTATGCCCTTTTCAAAAACAATTTCATGACCCTCTCATGTGCCAGACGATAATTGATCATTGGTCGTTTCATTCTCGCTGTAAAACCTAGCCTGGAATATTCCAACATTACGACATCCGTCAGTGGATGTCCTCATCTTTTTCACGCAGGTTTTCTGTCCAAATTTCATCGCGGCTTATAATTTCACAAGACAGACCATTTCTGATCATCCGATTTATCTATCATCCCTATATAATCTGTTCAGAAATGTTTCGATGTTAAGCCATCTCTTCAGTAGATGGTCAAAAGATGCTCAATGTTTTTTTCTCGGTGTAGTGCCGAAACGTATCTCAAAAACAAAGTGCCAGGCGAAAATTAATCATCTGACTTGCATATTCTTCAAATCTGCCCAAAAGGTGTTTCTGCATTAAGCTATTCTTCAGTAGATTGTCTGCATGTTTGTCTCGCGCATTTAAGATCACATTCTTAATGCCTTAGACCATAATATTGATAATCCGGTAGTAGGAGCTAAATTTGAAATATTTTAAGTTCTTCTTGGGCTTCTGAATAAAACATCCCAAATTAGGGATGTGTTGAGTTCTTGTCGAACTTTTGAATATGATATTTATCAACTCTAAATTTGTGATATCTTGAGTCCTCTATACTAAAAACTACTGCGACTACTTCGGTCATACAGATTAGAAATGGGGCTCTGCCATGTCATCCAATAATCCATAGAATAAAAAAACCAACTTCCTTTCTACGTCCCTAACCATCCTTCCGTCCTAACCACATCTTCCTTTCCAACCTATCACATTGATTGCCAGCTTTGGATTGTTTCAGTTCATATGTCTCTGGCCATATAGTACCCGGTCCGCTTATTATCGCTGTATTACTTTTGTATGTGACTCGCTTGTCTTTTCGATGGCCTGGGCGTAACAAGATGAGCTATAAACCAAGCTTTCGATCCATTCTAACCATGATCCCATCACGTTGACTTTAACGACGATGGCCTGGAATGAAACCTCTTAGCTCCACCAACCTATCACATTGACTGCCAGCCTTGGCAGGTTTCAGTTCATGTGTCTTGGCCATATAGTAACCCGGTCCGCTTATTGTCGCTGTATTACTGTTCGTCTTTTCGATGGCCAGGGCGTAACAAGGTGACCTATAAACAAAGCTTTCTATCCATCTAACACTGATACCCAAGCCATATCTACATTTTCCCATCCCTAGAACCCACCACGTTGTCTTTACCGACGATGTCTGGAAAGTCGAAACCTCCTAGCTCCGCAACCTATCACATTGACTGCCAGCCTTGGCAGGTTTCAGTTCATATGTCTCTGGCCATATAGTACTCGGTCCGCTTATTCTCGCTGCATTACTGTTCGTCTTTTCGATGGCCTGGGCGTATCAAGATGATCTATAAACAATGCTTTCGATCCATCTAACCCTGTTACCCAAGCCATATCTACATTTTCCCATTCCTAGAACCCACCACGTTGTCTTTACCGACGATGGTCTGGAAAGTCGAAACCTCCTAGCTTCGCAACCTATCACATTGACTACCAGCTTGGCAGATTTCAGTTCATGTGTCTCTGGCCATATAGTACCCGGTCTGCTTATTCTCGCTGTACTATTGTTCGTCTTTTCGATGGCCTGGGTGTAACAAGATGACCTATAAACAAAAGTTTCGATCCATCTAACACTTATACCCAAGCCAGATCTACATTTTCCCATTCCTAGAACCCAACACGTTGTCTTTTCCGACGATGGCCTGGAAAGTCGAAACCTCCTAGCTCCTCGACCTATCACATTGACTGCCAGCCTTGGCTGGTTTCAGTTCGTCCCTGATCCGCTTATTTTCGCTGTATTACTGTTCGTCTTTTAGATGGCCTGGAAGTAACAAGACGAGCTATAAATATTTATACTACAAAATAAGGAAAATCTTTTATTGCCTTGGTTTCTACTTAGATCGAAAGACAGCGGCGGGCTTGTATAAGTCGAAACAAATACCAAATGTAAATAATGGCTGTCGTAAAAAATCAAAGAATTAACGACGGATTTAGGTATTTTTGTATAATTAAACTTAATTGCGACGGTCGTGGCGGAAGGAAAAGTACTTCGAGGGAACACTGCGCTTCTCTTGTAATGAGCAATTACACCGTTTCTCTGTAATTGCTCTTTCAATGGATCCGATTGTCGCCGATCAATTATCCCGATTTATCGTCAATAAAATATTCCCCCCCCTCTCGGGAGGTTCAATTGTTAACCGGACAACGGGTCATAATCCGATTTTCATGTTTGTGTTCATTAGGCGGTCGTTAGTTATTTTTCCACGGTCCCATTGTCCGCCTGGCTGTCGGACAAGGGAGAGAAGGATAAAAAAAAGAAGAAAAAAATGATAGAGAGAGAGAGAAAGAAAAAGGACCTAACCGTATCCAATCCGGCGCACCGTTAAGGAATGGAGTTTTCCTTCCTAAAGACGAGAAGGCATAATTCCAAAAGGCTCGCTGGAAAACACACATTGATTCCGCCTTGAAATCGCATTGTGCCGACACAATTGGATGGACGTCTTGGAAAATCTTCAACACTGAAGAACATCGAGCTTGACAAGAATTACAGCTACTTTAGAATATGAACAGTATCGTACAAGATCGAAAAAAAAATCCTTTACATCGATACACCCGACGAACTCTGGTTAATATTGTACACCGATATAAATAGACGAGAAAATAAAACCGCCTTTTCTTCCATCTGTGATGATTTCATATGACATATCAGGCGTGACGGTTACCTCGGCATCCTTCAACGATAACACTGGAAACTTGTAAGTTACGACTTGATATGTAAATATGTTCTAATTTATCATCGATAATAAATAAGCGACGTATCTCCTCAAGCAGTCCGCATTATCGCCGAGTTTTTCCTTGAAATTGTGTTTTTCCTATTTTTTCTTAAATGCCTTATGATATCTGTTTTTATTGTATAAAATTTGAAATAAGTTGCTAACTTTTTTTTTTATTATAAGAAAAATAAGATTAAGAGTAACTAGACATCGCTGGGAGTCAATATTAGGCGACATGGTGGGTTCACAGAATGGGAAATTGTAGATAGGATGGAGCAAAACTAGGTTTAAAAGTTTTGGAAGTTGTGAAAACTTGTGGATAGTAGCGTAGTGAAGTGCTTGGAAAATTGGTCTTAGGACTTTTGATTCGAAGGAATTGGATATGAGATGACATGGCGGAACCCCACAGTTCTTACCTTATGTTCAGTTAATATTTGACCGTCAAAAGCGCTTTCGGTCCTAAAAGTCATCTGTTAAATTTGTCCCGTAAGTCTTTTGTGGGATTTCACCTCAGACTGGCTAGGTCGTCCTGTATACGTGTAGTGATTTGATTGAAGTAATTGGCTTCTGTTGATGATGTGCGTTGGAGGACGTGGCTGGTTTTTCCTCAGTCAGTCTTGTCTCGACTGTAGAAATTATTGTCGTTTAAAGTTACTTGCAGGGGGGGGTGCATCGGTTTAGATGACCTTGAGGGTTGATATGACCTCTGCTGTTGGGAACCCTCGTAAAAAAAAAGTTACTTGGAGGATTCTCGGGATGAGAATATGTACATAAGCTTTGGACAGTAGGATCACGATCGAAAAATTGTGAGCGTTTTGGAACCTGGTTCGGATCAATTCATTGAGAAAAGGTTAAGGTTGTGAATAGATTAGTGACGTTGTAAAGAACTTTGACATTTCGTCTGAAAATAGATTGGAAGTAATTCGTTGGATTTTAGGTGACTTGGCTGAATCCAGCAATTCTACTCCAGTGTCTTGGTCGCATTAATGTCTTGTATACATGGAGTTGAGTTTTAATATTCAAAACAGTCTTCGGCCCTAAAAGTCTTTTGACCATTTGTGGTCTCTTAAGTCTTGCAATACCACGTCTCCTGTCTAACTAAAGTCCTAACTATCTGGCTTGAGTGGAAGTCGGTAGCGCTTTTTTGTTGATGTACTGTGAATGACAAAACTGTTTCTATCATGTAAATGCACTGGCCGATAAGCTGAAAGTGTTATTGGATCCAGGTGGCTTCATGGGTAGGATTGAGGTTGCAAGGCAAAACAGTAGAAGCGGTTATGACGGTGTTGGAATGTATAGGGATGGGAGAGGCAGCCACAAGGTGTACTGCACCTCGACGTAAATAGATCTATTGAGTTTCCCTGCTATTGATAACTCATGGCCAGCTTCAGGCTATTGAATTATAACCTTGAATTAACCAGCCTTCTCAGCTTTGCCAGCGGTTCCTTGGTGTGGGATCTTGCTTGTGGTTTTTTTTGTCCTAGTTGCAACAACCTACGCCTACATATTGCTTCGCAGAAACATAAAATGTTTCTGAGGTCTCCTCCTCTTCCTGGCAGTATATGCACAGTGTTTCTTCTGTCTGTACTCCTATCCGGTGCATCTGATTTCTTAAGTAGCAGTGCCCAGTCAGGAGACTACCACAATCCTGGTTCGGTTACGGTTGCCTTCTGGTAATTCTTTTGTAAGTTTTGCGAATGGTCCTTCTCTTCGCGTGCCTCATACTTGCGGTATTTTTACACCAGGTTTCGGACTCATTCATTTTAAGGTGTATACACTTTTATGGTAGACTGCTAGGTTTCTGGGCCCATGGAGTCCATGGTGGCTCCTTTTTTGGCCACCTTTTCGTTGCCTCTATGCCCCAAATGTCCAGGGACCCATGCCAGGGTCAGTTAATTAGTGTCGCTGACTTCCGTCAGGGCCTCCATGCATTTCCAAACACTTTGCCTTCGCCTCGCATGAGGCTTCGGCCCTGAGAGCTGCCTGGCTGTCAGAGAAAAATCTTCCTAGCCTTTTTATTTCTCTGGCACATTGTTCAATCGCTATGATTTCAGACTGGAAAACTGTCGCATAGTTGCCTAGAACCGCCAGTTCGGTCTTGTGGTTCATCCCAAAGACCCCCAGCTCCCGTACCTTTGTCGGTTTTGAAGCCGTATAGAATGGAATTTTGGAATGTATAGAAAAGTTAAAAGTATAAATGGTAAACAAGATAGGACCAAGAATGTTGCCTTGTGACACTTCGGTTTGTATTGGTCCGGTATATCATTTTCAAGGCTTTTACAAATCAGTTTTATATCGTAAGAAGAGCCTTATGTTTTGGGTCGTTCCTATATACGTTGAAGTTTGTCGTTTGTAAGTAAAGAGAAGGCTTGAAAGAAAAGTTAAAATTAGACATTTTACGGACGTTTAGTAGAGTCAAGCGGGGAAAAAAAAGATTAAACGAGCAGGGCGAATTGAACTAATTTCAAGTAAGGAATTAACAAAAGTAAAGGATGAGTAATTAAAAGAGAGGGTTTCTATAGGAGGTAAAGTGCAGGGTATTATTTAAAGAGCGAGTGGTGTTATAAAGGAGAACCTGGTGTAATAAGAGGCGAGTTAAGGTGATTTTGTAGCGTCTTGGCGAGTTGAATTTAATTAATAATTAAAATAAGGGTGTGAGTGTCAAGGGGTGTTGGTTCAAGTTAATAATTGTCGTTTCTAATTGCGATCTCGAGTCGCACCCTATCTCAGCCAGGGCGAGGCACGGTTTATCCTGCTTCATTTGGCCCATGAATAATTCAAAGCCTCGCTCTCGCTCACCCTCCTTACATTTCCCCGTTTTTCCCTTTTCCGACGCCCCTTCTCTTAGTGCGACGTCGCCCGGCATCCACCCCCTTTTCACGTTGGCAACCGCACCGTCTCAGCCTTCTTCATTGTCCACCGAAAAATATTCTAAAAGGTTTTTTTTTGTAATTTTAAACAAAATTTATATTAAAAAACCGTACACCTGCAGCCCTCTATAACCTTTTGTGAAATTTTTTTTTAGGGAAAAAAGTACTTTTGAAGGCAATAAAGATGGCCGGAGAGAGATTGCGTATCGGGCAGACTGTCTAATTAATAACCCTGGGTTCCTTTATGCGACAGCACGTTCTGTTTGAACAGTCCAAACATCCCTTGTCTGCTCCAACCCGGATAATGGTAAAAGTTGCAATCCGACAAACGTAACAAAAAATATTTTAAAAGTGTAAAAGACACATGGACCGCATTGCCTCGTTTCTATTTGAATAGGGTACAGAGCGACACCACCTTTGCCCATTTACGTTTTTCTATGATCTACATGGCATCCTATTAAAAACGGCGAAGAATCGAAAAAGATTTTATCTCTTGAGACGCGATCATTTCCAATAATCATAGAATATCTTCCAGTCCCATGTCGGACGAGCATAGAATTTCATACGGAAAGTGTCTCGCGTTATAAATCATCTGAGAATATGGCCCCCAGTGTTGTCGCATGTAGGACTCGATGTAGACTAATGTTTTCTCACATTGTAAATCATAGGGGAATCATGATTATAGACCGTATTCCCTAAGCCCTAGACGCCCGTGCTACAATTATCAATCGTGTGGTAATTATAGGTCGAAAATCCATGTTGACGGATTGTCCCTGGTGGAGGAACCAACCCTGAACTTAAATTTTCATTAATAATTTTAAAGTATTTTTGGGTGATGGTTTTTAAAGGATTTTCGGTAATATTCACCTTGAACTTTTACTACTTCTGCCTTTTCCCTCGTGAAACGGCGTCGCTCCCACGATTCGGGTTAATCCGCCCGTTGAAATATTGAAAAAACCGCCCTGTATTTGTCGTAAAGTGGATTGAGCCGCAGACGGACTGTTAAAACTCGAGTCGGGCCTTATAGGAGACGGGCGGGGTTATAAATGGAGGAAAAGTCCTGAAATATTAACCTTTCCTCCTCCTATCTTTGAATTCTTCAGGAGCGACTCCCGGCTTCGTTTGAACCGGCGATGCATTTTTGACCGGAAGTGCACCCCCCGCCGCTGTTTATTCGGACTTCATTATTCATGAGAAGCCTTCCAGCCTCGGAAGATCTTTTTTCTCCTCTATGAAAATATTATAGTTGGAAAATATTTATTGTAAAATTGACCGGCCGCGCCTCCGCTTCGATGATCGCTCGTTGTATCAAGCGTTTATACATGAGCTTTTTACGATTAAAATTTCCGTTGAAATATCTTAAATCCAAACTTGGAGTATCTTAAGTAATTTTGGAGCTTTTGAATATGTCGTTTACGTGGAATATTATTATTTTATTTTCATTTATTTTTTACGAGGGTTCGCAACAGCACAGAAGTCATATTAACCTTCGGTGTGCCGGTACTTTAAAAAAACACCCACTTGCAAGTATGTCGAATGCAGGGCCGCTGGATTCGAACCCGGGACCTTTACCTTTCAGTGATGAGAGCCTTGTCAACGCCTAAACCGTTGCGGCTACCGACGCCCCCGCGGAAGTTAAGTTCACTTTGAAGTTTTGAAGAAGAAGTTTAATTGGTTTAGACCTAGAATATGATCGTCATTTTTTTTTTATTTTAGAAAAAACATTAAACATTCATATGTTAAATCGAATATTTTTTTATTTTTACAATTCCAAACATAAAATATCATAAGACCTGCCTGTTTTTGAATTATTATTTTACCAACATTTTCTTGGGACTTCGTGAAGTTTTGAAGCTTTGTCGCTTAGGGCGTGGAATATCTCAAGTCGTTTCATCAAATATTAAAGATGAATTTTTGTCTGTTTTTTTGCGATATCTTGAGTTCATCTTAAGCTTTTGAAATTGGCATTCCTCTGTTCTAAACTAGGAATATCTTATGTTCTTCCTTAAGCTTTTGAATATAAAACATTATTGGTCTAAACTTGATTCAACTTAAGCTCTCATTGAGCTTTTAAATTGGAACTTCATTGAGTAAAAGACGGCAAATCTCAAATCATTCCTAAGCTTTTGACTGCCAGGTTTTATTATTGTAAACATGGGATATTTTGATGTATTCATGCCCTTTTGAATATGAAGTTTATTGCTTTTGACGTAGACAGCCTAAAATTCTTTATGTACTAATGAAGGTGACCAGTAGCCTCAGATTTGAACTATATTAAAGATATTTTTGATTTGTTGATGTTGAGCTACAACTTTTCTAAACCAGGAATTTCTTGAGATTTTTCTTGATCTATTGAATATGACGGTTGTCTGTTCCGAATTGGGGATATCGTGAGTTCTTAACTTTTAAACATGACATTTATCAGTTCTAAATTTGGTATATCTTGAGTTCTTCTGGAGCTTTTGAATGACATCTGTCAATTCTTAATTCGGACTATCTTAAGTTCTACTTGAGCTTTTTAATATGACATCTGTCAGTTCTTAATTCGGGCTATCTTAAGTTCTTCTTGAGATTTTTAATATGACATTTGCTTATTCCAAATCTGGGATATCTGGAGTCCTTCTTGAGCTTTTGAATATGACATCTGTCAGTTTTTAATTCGGCCTATCTTCGGTTCTACTTGAGCTTTTTAAAATGACATCTGTCAGTTCTTAATTCGGGCTATCTTAAGTTCTTCTTCAGCTTTTTAATATGACATTTGCTTATTCCAAATTTGGGATATCTGGAGTCCTTCTAATCTTTGGAATATGACATCAGTGCTAAATTTGGTATTTCTTAAGTTTTTCTTGATCTTTTAAATATGACATTTGCTTGTTCCAAATTTGGGATATCTCTTTAGCTTTTTAATATATTTGCTTGTTCCGAAATTGGGATACTTGAGTTCTTCTGAGTTTTTGAATGACATCTGTCACTTCTCAATTCGGGCCATCTTAAGACTTATTGAAAACAGATGTATATTGCCTCTATTACTGTTAAATTAAGGGAAGTAAGCAACCTTATTTTTGAAAAGGTGAAAGGCAATATTGCATTGAAAGTTGGTAATGTATTTGAGGATCATGAGACGTCTCACTTTCCTTTAGGGCCGACGGCTCAACCGGTTATTGTAATGAGGCCGAATCAATCATCCCTCATAGGAAATTCAATGTATAATACCTCCGATCATATAATTAAAGCGGCTTTCCTCTCTCTCTCTCTCCCCTCAAGTAGGCAAAAGTCGAAAAGTCCCCCGGGTGATAATTACGTCAAAATTAAATCCCTCCCGGGGTTTTAGCCAAAAGGGGATGTCCGGCTCATCACAGGATGCGGACTGGTAACTGCGCAGTTCGTCCGATCCAGATTTGCATTGCCTCGTGAAACACGGCCGTTAGCGGCTGGTGCGACTGTCGAATGAAATTTCAATGGTCATCCCTTTTAAATACCCGTCCGGATATGCTCAATGTTAATGGGCTCTCGATTATTTCAAATGACCCTACGCTTTCTCTCGGTTTTAACTCTTTTTAAATGAGGCGTATGTATATTTTGGTCTTAGATCGATAGAATCCAATATTATGGATTGTTTAGAAAAAATTTAAAGGTTGCTGATTTGAAACCCTGTCCGGTTCTTGATTTTAAGACAAAACCCTGTAGTTTGGTCTTTGCAGCTTGTCGAACCCAAAGCTGTGAGTAGGAAACGACCAAATGATTCATCACTCCGAAAATCTCAAGCAAATGACTTACAACAAAAGTTTAAACAAAATTTTAATTGCTCGTCTCCTCCGTTGTTATTTGGCTTCTTAATCCACAAATTCTGCGAAAGGGGAGAAAAACCCACTTTACCCTTACTGACATATGACTAGTGGAGTGTACTACATACAAATTTCTGCAGTCGAATCCTCATCAGGTACTGACAGTATTCTCAGATTTCATTTGTCCGATTGAACGAATATACGATCTTGAGGAGTAAAAAAGTCACCAGATACAGTGGGAGAAGAAGTACCTTTACGACTTTCTCCGCAGTTTGGTCGAGTATACAGCCGTGCTTGATTTTTTGTACACTGGTGTCGTAAAACTGTTAAAATGACTAATAAAAGGTCAATTGTATACATTTTACTATGTAGAATTTTCGCAAAATGCATAAGATGTATAGCGCATGAAATATGAAATACAGCGCGGCTAGACGGACCAGGGATTTTTCTTGAATGGATTTTAATTACCCTAATAATGATTTATTAAAAAGCAAAATATATTAAAAAGGGGGTGGCGATTTTGCGGGTTCGGGTGGAGGTTGTTCAAGATGAAGGTGTTTTAGCGGAAAAAGGAGAACCTTTACGACTTTATCCGCAGTATGGTCGAGTCGTATCCATCCGTGCTTGAGTTTTTTGTTCACTGGTGTCGTAAAGTAGTTAAACTGACTAACGAAACGTCAATTGGGTTCATTTGATCATATCGAATTTGAGAAATGTATAAAACATTTTCCTTGTTTGGAATAACGGCCAGTGCAGCGAGACTGAGCGGGCCAGGGTGTTTTCTTGAATTCAAACTGCTCGACCTGCATTTTAATTGTGTTAATAACGACATAAGGTTGCAGTAATAAACAGGGGGTGGGGGTGGAGGTTGTTGGTGAAAGAAGGTGTATGTCTCATTAAATTTTTACAGATCAGGCCTGTAAGGTGTGAAATTGACCCAAAAATCTGATATTGGGTATCTGATCTGTTGTGTGGTGTTTATTGACCGTGACTTAATGATTATTTGTAGGCCTGGTGTGACGTAGGTTTTAGAAAAACATTTTCTTTATCGTACCTATGTTTCGAACTTTATTGAGATCATCTTCAGGGCCTGGGATTTATAAACATTGTTTAAATTTTACAAATACATGTAGGTGAGGAAAAATGAATTTATACAATGCTAGCAAATTTTAGATTAAAAGAGAAAAAATGAATTTATACAATGTTAGAAAATTTAAGGTAAAAAAATGAATTTATACAATGTTAGAAAATTTCAGATTAAAAAAATGAATTTATACAATGTTAGAAAATTTCAGATTAAAAAAATGAATTTTTATAGTTGAGAAAATTTTAGCTTTAAAAAAATGAATTTGTACAATGTTAGAAAATTTCAGATTAAAAAATTGAATTTATACAATGCTAGAAAATTTTAGATTAAAAAAATGAATTTATTCAATGCTAGACAATTTTTTATTAAAAAATGAATTTATACAATGCTAGACAATTTTTTATTAAAAAATGAATTTATACAATGCTAGAAAATTTTAGATTAAAAAAATGAATTTATACAGTTAGAAAATTTCAGATTAAAAAAATGAATTTATACAGTTTAGAAAATTTTAGATTAAAAAAAAATGAATGTATACAATGTTAGAAAATTTCAGATTAAAAAAATGAATTTATACAGTTTAGAAAATTTTAGATTAAATTAATTTATACACTACTAGAAAATATTAGATTCAATCAAAGTATTTGCACTCAAATTTTCTAGCGTTGTACAAATTCATTTTTTCTCTTTTAATCTAAATTTTCTAACATGTATAAATTAATTTTTTTTATCTGAAATTTTCTAGCATTGTATAAATTCATTTTTTTATCTAAATCTAATTTTCTAAATCTAATCTACTTTTAGATTAAAAGAGAAAAAATGAATTTAAACAATGCTAGAAAATTTTAGATTCAATCAAAGTATTTGCACTCAAATTTTCTAGCGTTGTATGAATTCGTTTTTTTGTCTTTTAATCTAAAATTTTCTAACAGTATAAATTCATTTTTTTATCTGAAATTTTCTAGCATTGTATAAATTCATTTTTTACATCCTACATTTCCTGCATTTGAAACACTGCATTAAAAAATGAAATGCAGACAACACAAGGCTCTGAAGATGATCTCACTAAAGATCGAAACGTTAGCCCGATAAAGAAAATGTTTTTCTAAAACCTACGTCCACCAGAATGCACCTCACGATCTCCAAATAAAGATATTTGCTGTTTTGATTTGAAAATACTTTCAATATATTCAAATATGAGTGTTTTTTTATTTTTTTTTATAGAAACTTTTTGTACAAAAAGAAAGGTCCAATTTTGACTCGGCCGTATCCATTTTAATTCTACAAAAAGGATGGTAATTTAGAGTCGTTCCTTGTTTTAATTATGAATAAAACGGGAGGCGGGGTTGAGAAGTCGCTTTGCAGGGTGACACCCCGGGTCCGTGTTAAAGAGGGTTGGAAAGGAGAAAAGGGAAGGGGGGGTGAAAGGGATGCTGAATAATCCCGACGAATAAAATAACATTAAACCACGGCTCCTTCCACTCTTGGTCCGCCGTTCCGGAGTTTTAACTTTTATAGAAAGAGGAAAAAAACAAGCAGGAATCGAGAACCGGAGTTTGGTAGAGAGGCGAAAACCAGGGAGAGACGGGGTTTAAAAGAGAGAGGAAAAAAAACATTTCCATAACTTATATAAAGCGAACTCATAAGGAAACTTTATATATGTAAATGATGCGCTATTATTCAAATGGTTGGTGGGTCTCCCGCGGTGGAGAGTCCCTGGGAAATAAAACGAGACCGGGCCCCATCCGAAAAAGTGTGTAAGAACCGGCCCGTATTGTCTACGGGGGCAAAGATTGTAAAAGACAGCCGGTGAATTTACGGCGGCGTAGAATGCAGGGGAATTTTTCTGGACGAAGACGGCCCAGGATCTTTCACGAACGTTCACCGCCCTAAGAGGAATTGAAAAATGTTCCGAAAACGTAAGTTTGGTGAAAAATACCTCAAGAGAAAAGAACAAGCGAGACCACGCGGATAAAATACAATGGAAGAACTAATCTTTAACAAATGTCTTTATAAAAGCTTGAATAAAACATTAGCTTCAAGAAAAGAGCAAATTTTGCCTTGGCGACCCAGCCTGGTTGTGATAAGAAGTTCTTGTTATTAATAACAATTAACTTTGTTATACATTACTATACTTTATGTTACTTCTTTTGTGCCCATGATTGATCAGATTTTGGTCATGCGATGTCACCTTTGTAGACTTTGTCCTTTTCAACATAAAATTTAAAAAAACATCTATCTTATATCTGCTTGTAAGTCCTCAACTACCGGAACCAACGAAGCCCGGCAGATCCAAACGAAAACAGTATTTCGAAATTTATTTCCAGAGCTTTCTCTTTTCCTTTAATAAATTCAGGTTCATCCTAGGAAGTCTTTTAAGTCCTGCCATCTTCATCTTCTACCATAATAAGTACCCTAGAAGCTTAAATCTCTTATTAGAAGGTTCCAAAAAAATTAGGGTAATAATTGAGCTTAATTTCCCTCAACCAATTATTTGCTAAAGAAGCATCTCGGTTTCTCACTCGTGCTGATCATAGACAATATAGACAAAATCTGGATAGGATAAAACGTGACAAAACATTAGAAATTGGATTCTCACAAGGATTAACCTTGGCTACCCTCCTATTCTGCACGAAGAAAAAATCTCTGTTATTGTCTTACTTTCGCTAATTATAGATGACTTTATAGAAAGTTCTGAATACAAAAAATATCTTAAAACGTTCAAAACGGGACTCACACAAGGGTAAATCTTGGGGACTACTTTGTTCTTCTTTAAAGAAGCATCTCTGTTATCGTCTTGCTTTCGCTGATTATAGATGATTTTATAGAATGTTCTGAATAGAAAAAATATCTTAAAACGTTCACAACCGAACTGACTCTAGAGTAATCTTGGGGACTACTTTGTTCTTCTTGAAAGAAACTTCTCTGTTTAGTCTTACTTTCCCTGATTATAGATGACTTTATAGAAAGTTCTGAAGAGAAAAGATGTCTCAAAACGTTCACAACCGGACTCACACAAGGGTAAATCTTGGGGACTACTTTGTTCTTCTTTAAAGAAGCATCTCCGTTATCTTTCTCATACGCGCTCATCATAGACTTTATAGACAAAGTTCTGAAGAGAAAAAATGTCTCAAAACGTTCACAACCGGACTCACACAAGGGTAAATCTTGGGGACTACTTTCTTCTTCTTTAAAGAAGTATCTCTGTTATCGTCTTACTTTCGCTGATTATAGATGATTTTATAGAAAGTTCTGAATAGAAAAAATGTCTCAAAACGTTCACAACCGGACTCACTCAAGGGTAAATCTTGGGGACTACTTTGTTCTTCTTGAAAGAAGCATCTCTGTTTAGTCTTACTTTCCCTGATTATAGATGACTTTATAGAAAGTTCTGAATAGAAAAAATGTCTCAAAACGTTCACAACCGGACTCACACAAGGGTAAATCTTGGGGACTACTTTCTTCTTCTTTAAAGCAGCATCTCGGTTATCTTTCTCATACGCGCTCATCATAGACTTTGTAGACAAAGTTCTGAATAGGTCAGATAACGTTCGAAATTGGAGTGCAAGGTTACATCTACATCTTCAGTACTGTCCTATTCAATACTTTTTTCCATTATTTCCTAGTCAACAAGTGCAAATAATAATAATCGACTAATTTTCTCTGATGAAAGATAACTTTAACTTTACCGGGAATAATATTGGAAATCGGATTCCCACAAGGATGAATCTTCGGTACTGTCCTATTTTACGTTAAGGAGGTATCTCGGTTATCGTTTTACCTTTGCTGTTCATAGACAACTTCACAGGCAAAGTTCAGAATATAACTAATGGGGAAATTGGATCCCCACAAGGATGTATTCTAGGTCTTATTATTTTTATCTACAGTTGTGCCTTCTTTTCGTTTTTTACTAACTATAATCGAACCATGAACGCTTAAAAACTTTCTTCTAAGCAAAGAAACAGGAACGAATTGAAATTGTACTCTGCAAGGAAGTATTCTAAGACCTTTCTTATTATTTTGCCTTTTCACGTTATATTTCTTCCTTCTAACTCAAAAATTAATGGTTCTTTTCCTATTATCGCTTATAAAATTATATTTAAGAGTAGAAAAAGTTTGTAACAATTGTCTAATCGAGCAAGCAATTCAAGCGAAACTTAACGTATCCAACCTTGAAGTTTGCCATATTTGTATGATACTTGCTTATTTTATGTTAGTCTAACGATTTTGGTCGTTAAATTGTGTTTTTTTTCATTAAGTTACTACGTTTTATTAAGCTGTACTATTTTGCAAATTATTTAGGGTTTTCAGGTCTCTCTTTAATGTGTGTTTCTTAATGAGTGTTTTGTAATATTAATGAAAAATTTGGATTATCCAGGTTCATTTTAAGTTTAGCAGGTCTTTATTTTAAAGGGTATTTACATAATAAAACACAAAAACGAGGAAACCCTTAAAAAAAAAGACTAATTGCGCTGAAAGTGTTTAAACTTGGTGGGTTCAAACCCCGCCCCATGTCCGGAGGCTTGTCCTTTGTCCGAAGGGTAAAAAAGGAAGGATCATCCTCAGGCTGTTTCGACGTCAAATAGAATCCTGAGCGCGCCCGCCCAGAAAATGTGTTTCAAATTGATCGTTTGAACCACCCCAGCCACTTTTCCGAGGGGACCGGTTTCTTAAGCGCCGTACAATTAGAAAACGGCCACGACTTCTCGTGAAACGCTGACAGGGCTGTGGTTTCGGTGGCCGTTGATCTATTGCAGCTGTACACCGGATAATTCGACCTATTACGTAAAATTGCACGGAGGAAAATCGAGACACTCTTTAAGGCGCCAAGGATCCGCTTATTATCGCTCTTTCCCTATTTAATACTCAACACGGCTAGAAGTTTTAATTACAGACATCCCTAGAGTCGTGCTACAATTAAGTAAAGAGTCGTACTTCAATATGTCAAGGATGAGGTAAAACGACATGCAATATCATTCCAGCAGGTGCATGACTGCAGTACCTGCTTATGAAACAAACGGCATCTCGGTTCCAATTTTTAATTTGTCCAACTTTATATTAGGACCTTTCAAGACGGTCGATTGTTATCTTGACAAACTGGAAAAATGGACCGCCATTAGGGAGCTGGAGGGCGTCACACAGATGACCGAGTGACATCCTTTCACCTTTGCTCCTGGGTGTTAAAAATATACCACACTTTCCTAAATAAAAAAGAAGAAAAATTTCCTCTTGGTCTGCATGTTTAAATTACAAAAATAGTACCATCATTGAATACATTTGTCGGATTGAACTTGATTATTTAAGATTCATAGCGAAAACAAGCGGACCTCTGACAATTTTTAGACAAAAACAGCTATAAACACTCACATTCAGGGTGGATTTTCACCAAGATAATAAACCCCAAGCTTCATAAAATTATTTGAAGACGATATCCCAAGATGCAAGTTATATTATGGAGGTTTATCAGAAAGCATTACAAATTTACGGTCCTTGTGAAATTTCTTCACTATCAATTTTAAAGCAAATTTATACCAGATCAAGAAATAAATGTTCATATACTGTACCAAATTTTCTAAAATTCCGTTGATCAGGTGGCAAGATAACCAAAGACATACGTTATTTTATGGAGGTTTATCACCAAAGCATTACAAATTTACGGTCCTTGTGAAATTTCCTCACTACCAATTTTAACATAAATTTTATACCAGACGAAGAAACAAATGTTTTTTTACTGTGCTAAGTTTCATTTATTTCAGATAAAAAAATGAATTTATACTATGTTAGAAAATTTTAGATTAAAAGAGAAAAAAACGAATTCATACAACGCTAGAAAATTTGAGTGCAAATACTTTGATTGAATCTAAAATTGTCTAGCATTGTATAAATTCATTTTTTTTAAAATCTAAATCTAATTTTCTAAATCTAATCTAATTTTAGATTTAGATTTAAAAAAAATGAATTTATACAATGCTAGAAAATTTCAGATAAAAAAATGAATTTATACTATGTTCGAAAATTTTAGATTAAAAGAGAAAAAACGAATTTATACAACGCTAGAAAATTTGAGTGCAAATACTTTGATTGAATCTAAAATTGTCTAGCATTATTTAAATTCATTTTTTTAAATCTAAATCTAATTTTTTAAATCTAATCTAATTTTAGATTAAAAGAGAAAAAATGAATTTATACAATGCTAGAAAATTTCAGATTAAAAAAATGAATTTATACAATGTTAGAAAATTTTAGATTAAAAGAGAAAAAAACGAATTTATACAACGCTAGAAAATTTGAGCGCAAATACTTTGAATCTAAAATTGTCTAGCATTGTATAAATTCATTTTTTTAAAAATCTAAATCTAATCTAATTTTAGATTAAAAGAGAAAAAAAGGAATTTATACAATGCTAAAAAATTTCAGATAAAAAAAATGAATTTATACAATGTTAGAAAATTTTAGATTAAAAGAGAAAAAAACAAATTTATACAACGCTAGAAAATTTGAGTGCAAATACTTTGAATCTAAAATTGTCTAGCATTGTATAAATTCATTTTAAAAAATCTAAATCTAATTTTCTAAATCTAATCTAATTTTAGATTAAAAGAGAAAAAATGAATTTATACAATGCTAGAAAATTTCAGATAAAAAAAATTGAATTTATACAACGTTAGAAAATTTTAGATTAAAAGAGAAAAAACGAATTTATACAATACTAGAAAATTTGAGTGCAAATACTTTGATTGAATCTAAAATTCGTTCAATTCCGCTGATCAGGTGGCAAGATAATCAAAGACACGTTATTTTATGGAGGTTTATCACAAAGCATTATAAATGTACGGTCCCTATAAAATTTCCTCGCTACAAATTTTAACATAAATTTTATACCAGACCAAGAAACAAATGTTCATATTCTGTGCCAAGTTACTAAATGTTGAAGGCAACCTCACCTCAGTCCGTTATGTCCAAGAAACTATTGAGAAATACATCCCTCAAACCAGTGATCTCATTGGCAGAGATTTTCGATTTTTGGATAGTAATGCGAGTCCTTATGGAGGCAGGGTTGTTCATGAATGTTTAGAAAACCTAGGAATTTCCCATCTTCCCCGACCCCCATTGTCTCCAGAGCACATGTGGGATGTATTGCAGAGAAATCTTTTCCATCTACATCCGCAGCCAATTGATCTACAACAACATGATCATCATCATTATGATCAAAGAAATTTCCCAGATTTACCACGTCATCCTGTCACAATTATACAAAAATAACAGAATACAAATTCACGTTTCAGAACACTTTCACAAAAACCAACATAGCACAAGAATAGCACCACTCTTTATGCGAGTATGAAATACTTTGTTGAGAATTTTTATTTACGGTGATTAGTGACCGTTAGTTAATGATTATTCGGAGATCGTTAGATACGGTCCGGTGTGACGTAGGCTTTAGAAAGACATTTTCTTTATCGTGCCAACGTTTCGATCTTTATTGAGATCATCTTCAGGGCCTGGGATTTATAAACATTGTTTAAAAGCCAAATTCATTTTTTTTTCTTTTTCTTTTGTTCACATGCTACATGCATTTGTAAAATTTAAACAATGTTTATAAATCCCAGGCCCTGAAGATGATCTGAATAAAGATCCAACCAGCAATAAAGAACCATTTGAGTTAGAACCAGAAACTTTCTACTTTTCCTTATACTGCTGAAATTTAATAAAGGTAATTTAATTTAATAGGTAATTGATTTAATTGTCTTTTTGAATAGGTATCTGCAATTAAGGTAACACCAGTATTATTAATTATTACAAAGTGTGTTTTGATTGGGAAGACTTTTTGTTCAGACCGAAAAATGGGATTCACGCTCTGAAACTCGATCATTTCCGAATTATAACAATAAAAATAAATCCTTTTCCGGTTAAAAAAAAAACAAGTCCCCCCGTTCCGCGTATGGATTTCCGTTCAATTTTTTCCCCCCGTCCGGTCCACCCGAAAAGCGGCAATAAAGAACGATAACTGGCGCCTGGCTTTATCAAAGAGAGGATATTTGTTTTAGTCGAGGCATTTCCTGGAAGTCGGATGGAAAAAATAAACAATGAAAAGCGCGTGACATTATACCGGGGCGAGGATAAGAGTCGGACACACACAAACGACAGAGACAGAGAGAGAGTGAGAGAAAAGCCCCGGTGAAATTAATACTCGCCACGCGTATCGTATGTCACATATCCGTCCATCTAAATATCGGCCAATTAAACGCCGGATAGGCATCAAAGAGACATTATTTACAAATTTTACAGTCTTTTATTTAACAATTAGCCGCCTTTTTTCCTTCTCTGTTGTATAGGAGTCTCTAAAAATTTAATTTTTTTTTGTTGTTCTACTCCAATAGGCGTTTTTGATTGTTTGGCCTTTTAATTTTATTTCATAGTTTGTCGAGATGATATCGGCTCTTTTGGAGACAGCAATTTACTGATCTTATCTTTTTAATGTATAAATTAAAACCAGTTCCTTTAATTAAAACTGATCAAGAACACGAAATGTTTTTATTTCGGGGGCGCTGACAGAATTGCTATAAATCGGAAACACAGGAAAGTTTTCAATATCCATACGAAATCATATCGAAAAATTATAGTTTGCATACTTCTAAATACTTCAATTTGTGCTCCAGTGCACCAGAAGAACAAAATATATAATATATTTTATGTTGAAAACTGGAAAATTTCTTCGAAGAAAGTTTGCTAGGTTCAGGTATTAAATAGGAATTAATCTAAAAAGTTAAATTATATTACTTTATAGGCAGAGAGGTAAAAGTTGGAAACTGGACTTCCCCAAGGGAGAATTTTAGGTCCAATCTTATTTAGCCTATATCCACAATATTTTTTCACTTCCTAACAGGTTTCCTTGTTGATCATAAGAAAAACAGTCTAATCGAATTATATATCCTGATAATACATCAGATTCAGGATATTCAATCTCAATTCCCTTTAGTTTCCATAAGTAAGTGAATTACATTCTGAATAGAAAATGTGTAAAATTGTATTTTTTCAAGGATGCATCACAAGATTTATTGTTATCCCTGCAATGTTTCTACTTCATGCACATTAAGAGTTAAAGACGATGGTATTGGAATTGAATGTTGGGCTCCCCCAAGGAACGATCTTAGGTCCTTACCTTTTTCAGGATAAACCAATAACTTGACAAATTTGCTCGTCATCTTCACTCAGATCCCATCAGGAAACCACTAAACTCTTTCGAGAATGTATTCTCTATGTCAAAAAAAAATTTCAAGGCCATATCGTGGTATGCCGGACTCCTTCAAGGAAAGAACCTAAGCCTTATTATTTTGTCTTAGTTTGCTCAATCTGATAATACAACCATAAAAAAAACTTTCAAGCCATACTTATGAATAGTCTGATGTTACCCAATTGAACTCCTTCAAGGAACAATTTTGGGACTTGTACTATTCCGTTTATTCGCAACATGTTTCTACATACCGACGTACCCTTCGAGAAACAACCTTTTTTTGCACCATTTTTTTTATATCACACAACTCGTAAAAAATCAAGTCATATTTACGAATAGTGCGAAGTAACTCAATTGGACTACTCCAAGGGGTATTTCTGTGTTCTGTTCTATTCCGTTCAGTCACATGATGTTCTCACAGCTCACCTAAACTACGAAAACGCGGTAGCCAAAATGTTTTATTGGAAAAACATGAAGCGTGAGAAATCGGACTCAAATATCCTAGGTCCTTTGCTTTTATCCATTCGCACTTTATTCAATCCTCATTAACATTTTATCATCCATACAGACAATTCTGGGTCGTGTAACATTCGCTACTTTATAGGCAGAGAGGTAAAAGTTGAAAACTGGACTTCCCCAAGGGAGGATTTTAGGTCCAATCTTATTTAGCCTATATCCACATTATTTTTTCACTTCCCGACAGGTTTCCTTGTTGATTTACTCTCATCACAATATGAAAAAATATCTAATCACATTATGTATCCTGATGATACATCAGATTCAGGATAGTCTGTCCCAATTCCCCTTAGTTTCCATATAAGTACGTAACATATATTCTGAATAGTGAATTTTGGGACTTGTACTATTCCGTTTATATTTCTATATACCGACGTATATCGAACCCCTTCTAGGAAACATTTTTTTTTGCACGGGTCTGGCTACATCACACAACTCGTAAAAATAATCAAGCCATATTTATGATTAGTCTGAAGTAACCCAATTGGTCTACCCCAACGGGTACTGTCATCCCAATACTACATCATACTGTCAGAAGAATGACAGTCACTATGTCATCCCAATACTTATAGACTAAGTATCTGAAACGTGTTATATCCTGTGTCCCAAGGAAATATTCCTCTCTCTTGCTAAAGCTGCTAAGCTCTTTCTTGCTCTCTGTTCGGTTTTTCTTCTGTCTGATCATTCCATATCGTATGTTTAACAATTTCTGTTTTTCATTCTATCTTGAACCTACACCAACTCCAGAGTGAGTCATTCTTTTCATTATAAAACATGTATGATTTTAAACATTAAAGACTAAAAGTTGAAATCTATTTTTAATCGGTTTTTGTTCCCACGTTTCAATAAAAATTTATCTCAATTTATGATGTGCATTTTTTACGAGGGTTCCGCAACAGCAGACGTCTTTTCAGCCCTCGGGGTATCGCCGTTATTGAAAAAAAAACATTTGTAATTATGTCGGGTTCGAATACAGAGCCGTAGGATTCGAACCCCGGACCTCTTACAGTAGCGTTTCGACCTTTATTGAGATCATCTTCAGTGCCTGGGATTTATAAAAATTGTTTAAATTTACAAATACATGTAGGATGTGAGAAAACATGAATTTGTACAATGCTAGATAAAAGTTGCTGTTTTTCATTCTATCTTGAACCGAGTCAAATGATGAACTTGGTTCAACTTAGATCACGTCGAGCGTGGATTAAAACTAGTCCAGAGTGCGTCATTCATTTCATTATAAAACGTATTATTTTAAAGATTAAAGACTTTAGAAGTTTAAACTCAGTTTAGTTCTGAACCGAGTTCAATTTAAAATTGCTTTTTTTCATTCTATCTTCTCTATTGAACCGAGTGCAGATGATGAACTTGGTTCAACATGATCAGACGTCGAGCGTGGATTAAAACTAGTCCAGAGTGCGTCATTCATTTCATAATAAAACGTATTATTTTAAAGATTAATGACTTTAGAAGTTTAAAATCAGTTTAATTCTGAACCGGGTTCAGTTTAAAAATTGCTGTTTTTCATTCCTTGAAAAAAGGATCTCTTAAGAAGTGTCGTTGATCTTTTTATATTCTGTCTATCGCTCTGTTGGATTTATATATCTTCCTGGTACTCCGACACTTTGAAGATCTGTCCTCGGTAGCCTATTCATCCTAAAGGGGTATATTGAGATTATAGTAGATTACATTTTTTGGTCTTGAGGAGCGACTTTCTTCTAGGGTCGGAAAAAGTAGGTAGGTGTTTCACCAATTTCCCTGTACACTCCTGTCACACGTCCTTCCCAACGAACGTTTCCCAATTGTTTTTAATGCCCGGTCAACAATGCTCAGGGTATAATTAGGAAGAGGCCGAATGGAGGACGTCGGACCGACCGATCCGGATTGTTTCTCCGGGGTAATTTGCGTCTGTAATAACATTGTTGCCAATTAAACCGGCCGGGAGAGGTGATCGAGAGGAAGTGAGCAATTCCCCGAGGAGTTTTCCATGTTAAGGAGCTACCCTAATTGCTCGGTACACTTCCTGCCTTGGTTGAACGGACTAATGAGACAGGGCTGATGATTCGCCTTTAAACATGCGTGGGCCGGTTGTGCTCTACTGCGTTCTATTCTCCAAAATAAATATTAAAAAACAGCAATTGCGTATCGGTTCGAACCAAAATCTTCATCTTTTCCGAAGGTTTAATTTTTTTCTTTTATATATAACCCGGTTCACAATGGAGTATTTTAGCAACGGCCCTAGCTGCGGAGCTATCAACAAAACATTAATTGCCAGGCAACGGGTCGCCAAGCGACAGTCGCTTCCACGCCTTTCCAAATTATAAAATGTCGCCTGTGTTTTGTCCAACCCTTTCACCTGTTTTCCATTCTTTTTTAATTATTTCAACCAGCTTTTTTTCCCTTAAAACAGCAAATGGAAGAGTTGGAGGTCAACACGCGACCTTATATCATTCAAATCCTGGCCTTTTTATCTGAAAGACCATTTATTGTGATCTCGTGTTTCAAAAGCTGTTGATAAAGCTGGTGAAATGTTTAAAATTCAATGATGGTCATCGGGACTAACTGCTGAAGTAAGGGCTGTCTGCATTGACGTCCACTCCCTTCAACACATAATAATGCCTGACTAGCTTGCAAAAAACCCTGACCTGTCCTTACAAATTCAACTTATTGTTAGAATTGACCTAATGACCTATCGGTGCATTTATAATACCTACTTAATCAATCGTTCACCAACAACACTTGGTGCCAATTCCCTGTCCTGTCAGATCCCACCTTATCGTTTTACGTTGCAAATAATAAATTCATGTGTGGTGTTTAGTGACCATTAGCCAATGATAATTTGGAGATAGTGAGGTGCGGTCTGGTGTGACGTAGGTTTGAGAAAAACATTTTCTTTATCAAGCCAACGTTTCGATCTTTATTGAGGTCATCTTCAGAGTTCAAAGTGTTTGTTTTGTGACATTTTTGTCTGTCGTGTTGAGAGAAGAACGAAGAACATGGGATTCTATGAACAGATTTCAACTACATATGGACACCACGGAAAACATCTTTGAACCCTGAAGATGATCTCAATAAAGGTTGAAACGTGGTATGATAAAGAAAATATCTTTCTAAAACCTACACCAGACCGCACCTCACGATCTCTAAATAAAAATAATTTCATGTTTTTTCATTAAAACACCAATATATTTTGCAAGGATAATAAAGGAGACATACACAGTTGATTTTTTGGGCCAATATAACAATTCTATTACGAATGTTGACCAGGTGTCTTGAAATGTTTCCCCTATTCAGTCAGGATCCTTCTAAGCTGTAATTGAAGATTTAACGAGTTGACAGAGCTCCTTTTAGGGGTTTACACACAAATAACTTGAGCTACTGTTCCTCGTCGTCTTCAAACAAGATAAGATACCCTTGTTGACTCGAAAGAAAGCCGTTTGTTTTCGGTTAAACAGACAAATATTTAAATATTTTGTCCCTTTTTTCCCCTCTCTCTACATCCGTGTGCTTTTTTGATATATGACTTTCGACAAAAAAAATCAAATCGACAAAAAAATTGATAGGGAAATTTGATGGGTGGAGCGAAACAGGAAGTGGCTTGAGCGGAAAGTCTGAGTTTTAAAAGGATCATTCTGCCTGTTCTACTTTGTCATAGCTAATCGGCAAATCCAGCTGAGTCAGACTCCATGAAAATTGTTATTTATAATTCAGTTCAAAAAAACCTGCAGACCGATTGGAACTTGGCTACACGACATTTTCCTCAAAAAGAAATGTAAGAGGATTTCTGAGCCAGCCTAGGAAAATTTTAGAAAGAAAAAGAATAGTAATGAAAGAGAATCGGAAAGAATAAAATAAAGACAATTATTCCGAAATCGTGAGATGCGGTCTGGTTTGACGTTAGAAAAACGTTTTCTTTATCGTGCGCGTTTCGAGCTTTATTGAGATCATCTTCAGAGCCTGGGATTTATAAACATTGTTTAAATTTTACAAATACATGTAGGATGTGGAAAAAAATGAATTTGTACAATGCTAGAAAATTTTAGATTAAAAAAAAATTGAAAATGAAATAATTTTTATTTGATTTTATTATTTTTTGTCTGACATGTTCTAGCATAGTACAAATTCATTTTTTCCCACATCCTACATGTATTTGTAAAATTTAAACAATTTTTATAAATCCCAGGCTCTGAAGATGATCTCAATAAAGGCCGAAACGCTACTGTAAGGGGTCCGGGGTTCGAATCCTACGGCTCTGCATTCGAACCCGACATACTTACAAATTTTTTTTTTTTAAACAGCGATACCCCGAGGGTTGAAAAGACGTCTGCTGTTGCGGAACCCTCGTAAAAAATGCACATCATAAATTGAGATAAACTTTTATTGATACGTGGGAACAAAAACCGATTAAAAATAGAGTTCAACTTTTAAAGTCTTTAATCTTCAAAATCATTCATGTTTTATAATGAAAAGAATGACTCACTCTGGAGTTGGTCTAGGTTCAAGGTAGAATGAAAAACAGAAATTTTTAAATTGAACCCGGTTCAGAACTAAACTGAGTTTAAACTTCTTAAGTCTTTAATCTTTAAAATAAAACGTTTTATAATGAAATGAATGACGCACTCTGGACTAGTTTTAATCCATGGTCGACGTCTGATCTAAGTTGAACCAAGTTCATCATTTGCACTCGGTTCAAGATTGAATGAAAAACAGCAATTTTTAAACTGAACCCGGTTCAGAACTAAACTGAGTTTAAACTTCTTAAGTCTTTAACCTTTAAAATAAAACGTTTTATAATGAAATGAATGACGCACTCTGGACTAGATTTAATCCACGCTCGACGTCTGATCAAGTTGAACCAAGTTCATCATTTGCACTCGGTTCAAGATAGAATGAAAAACAGCAATTTTTAAATTGAACCGGGTTCCGAAGTAAACACAGTTTAAACTTCTAAAGTCTTTAATCTTTAAAATCATACATGTTTTACAATGAAATGAATGACGCACTCTGCACTATTAATCCACGCTCGACGTCTGATCAAGTTGAACCAAGTTCATCATTTGCACTCGGTTCAAGATAGAATGAAAAACAGCAATTTTTAAATTGAACCCGATTCAGAACTAAACTGAGTTTAAACCAAGTTGGTGCAACCGGCTCGGAGCAGACATCTCTCTCAGACTCGTTCTATGATACGTCAGAGTTTCATTCTGGAGAAGATTTTGTTGTGTATATCATGCGAATTTGAACGCAAATGACAATTTAGGTTAATAATGTAGTTTTATTCCAAAATCTTATCAAGGAGCTATGATACTGTCAGTGGTGTAGGTCTGAGTAGTCTTACTTTAAAGATTTGAAACTGTAACTAAATTATAAGTGAAAAGTGGCGAGGAGAGGTCCAAGATTGTCTTCCGCCTTTTGTATCAAGTTACCGATTTTTCCGGTGATGAGGTATACGGTCGGAAACGGGTTCCAGATATCCGTGTGCGATCCGCGCGGAACCGCGCTCGTCTCGGTCGGCCGGTTTTCGTCATTATCCCCCTTGGAAGTGGTACGTCTTAACTTGCCATCCTGCAATGACAGAGCGTGAAGTCAAGGTGGATTAACTGTAACTGTAACCGAGTGCCAAGTCTTATTGTCCTCCGTCGAATGGTCCGACTGCACCTCTGGGCCCCATTCCCTCACTCGCCACAATTCATTTAGCCCTGAGGTAATTAATGCGGCGAAGGAATTCCAATTTAAAGTCTTTCCTCGAGGGGAGGAGGACCGACCGAACCGTGCTCAATCAATTTAAGCCCAATGCGATTTGCATTCAGGCTAACTTTGCTTGGTTTAACTCCTTTCCAGATACTGGTTTCCCTTACACCCTTGATTTTATTCTACTTCCATTCCGCTCACAGTTTTCAGCCCCCTCCGTACTCTTTTCTAAAATTAAAACCATTACTTACACCTCCTTACTTCTTTTTTTAATACTGAAACGGTTGATTGAGTCAGCCCTTTTTTTTGGGGGGGGGGGAGTTTTTTCAATTTTTATCAGGAGAAATGTAATTCCAATCACTTTTCACGGCCAAGAACGACCTTTTTATTGTCAAACGAGTGGTGTATTTTATGTCAATGTGTTAAGACAAACTACACTACTAGGACAATTAGCCTCGTCTCTATCATCCTAGGACAAGACTGATCCAGTCTGTCGTAACACCTGTCGCCCTCCTTATCCCTTACATTCAATTTGGATGTCACACCGTGGCCATTCAAGCCCTCAGAAACCCTGCCGAGGTGATTGATGGAATTTTGGACGCGTATGAACTTAAAATGGCCCTGCCCGGTCGTGTGTTTTCCCCTGTCGCGGGAAAAGCTTCGGGAGAAAGGGGCTTTTCAAAAGGGTGAACCGTTTTCAGACTGGCTAATATTCGCCCGTGTCAAAAGGAATGTATGAACTCAAGATTTTCCAAGTTCTATTGACTGTAAGCTGTGCGCGAAAAATCGCAAGAAACTCTAAAATCTACAATAACAGAAAAAATATCCAGATTCTAGTTGTCCACTTGAGACTAGTTTTAGTTCATCTATTAGGTTTCATGGTCCGATGTACCAAATAAATTCTTTTTAATTAAGGTTTTGGTTAAGATAAAAAGTCAGCGTCACGAGCGGGATTCGAACCCACGACCTTCGGCGAAATACGCCGCTGCTCTACCACTTGAGCTATCGTGATATCGTAGAATGCTAGCCTCTCGTTTGTATCTCAGGTTATCAATACAGAATAGAAATAAAACGTACTATACATATATATACATCACCACAAATATAGATGTCTCGTCATATTCACTCCCCTATAGTACTCGATATTCCTCGGGGTGGGGTTATAAGCAACCCCTTACTTTCACGCTATTAAATTACTTTTGCTCTTCAGACGTCGTACACTCACCCCAGAGCACTCCATATTCCTCGGGGCGGGGTTATAAGCAATCCCCTTCCTTTCACGCTAATAAATTACTTTTGCTCTCCAGAGGTAATACACTCACCCCAGAGCACTCCATATTCCTCGGGGCGGGGTTATAAACAACCCCTTCCTTTCACGCTAATAAATTACTTTTGCTCACTAGACGTCATACACTCACCCCAGAGTACTTCATATTCCTCGGGGCGGGGTTATAAACAACCCCTTCCTTTCACGCTAATAAATTACTTTTGCTCTCTAGACGTCATACTCTCACCCCAGAGTACTTGATATTACTCGGGGCGGGGTTATAAGCAACCTCTTCCTTTCACGCTAATAAATTACATTCATTACAATAAATTAACACAAACACAACACTCGATAGAAACATAGAAGTCGACCTGGTCACATTCACTCCCCCAGAATACTCGATATTCCGATTTGCCCTGTAATAACATAAGTAGTTTTGATGATGTTTAAATCTTTAATACTTAAAAACACATAATTTATTCTTATTATTTATTTTATGGAATACTTTTATTTTAAATTCACTAGTTAAGTCCGCTTGACCAAATAAATTCTTTTAAATAAATTAATCTTTAATTAAGGTTTTGGTTGAGATAAAACAATCAGCGTCACGAACGGGATTCGAACCCACGACCTTCGCCGGTGCTCTACCTCTTGACCTATCGTGACTTCGATCTAGTTTTAGTTGTTTAATTGCCACAAGTGATGGAAGTTACAAGATTTGTTTACACTGCTTGCTGCTTGAAACGGTGATTCTTTGATTTTAATTATAGCAAATAGTAAAAGGACTAAAACTAATAACTAGGAACAACTGGAACTCTTTGTATTCCTTTCATTTCCTTAGATCACCACAGTTCCTTGATAAGAATGTAAAACTAAATCGTTGACCTAAATGGACAGATTTCGTTCAAGTTGGCATGTTATAAACAACAAAATCTTCTCAGACTACAACGAAACTTTGCTTTTTTTGTTAGCCGAGGGAGATGTATGGTAAATTGTCCCACATAGACATAAGAGCATCATAGCTGAGCTTTTTGTTTCTTTTTTAACCTCTTTCATTTGTAATCTTCTTTCCTAGGTGTTCCTGGATGTAGAGATCCTCTTACATTCTTTCTTTTCTCTAGTCCCAATTGTGTCAAACTTGAAAGACAGAGACTTATAAAAAAATCTGACTTTTCTTAGCACAGAACACTTGAGTACCCTATGACTTTTAATCTTCTTTCTTTTTTCTAATCCTCTTCCCTCTGTACTAGCTTAAAAATCCTCTTACGTTCTTTATTTTCTCGAAACCTACTGACCTATAACCTAGTCCCAATTAGTCAGCAAGTTCTTCTGGACGGGATGTTTGAGTCAATTTTTTCATGGAACAAACATCCATGGTTTGACCAAATTATTTTGTCAAACTTCAAAGCCTTTCAGACAGAGACTTACAAGGAAATTCTGACTTTTCTTAGTACAGAACACACGTCTGCCTCACTTGAGTACCCTACATCTTTTAATCTTCTTTCTTTTTTCTAATCCTCTTCCCTAAGTCCCTCTGCATTAGCTTAAAAATCCTCTTACTTCTTTCTTTTCTCTGGTTCCAATTGTGTCAAACTTGAAAGACAGAGACTTAAAAAAAGTCTGACTTTTCTTAGCACAGAACACACTTCTGCCTCACATGACTACCCTATGACTTTTAATCTTCTTCTTTTTTCTAATCCTCTTTCCTTTATAAATTCTTCCTTTTCCCTAAGTCCCTCTGGACTAGCTTAAAAATCCTCTTAGGTCCTTTCTTTTCCTGAAACCCACTGTCCTGTAGCCTAGTCCTATGGGACTCTATCTTGTGACCTAGTGCTATCCAGTAAGAATGTTCTTTTAGACGGAATTGTACATTACATAGAATTTTCCAAGGATAAAACTACCTTATTTTGACACTATAGGATCATATTGTTGGGAAAAAATGGAAAAATCCTTTTCAGACAGGTTGTTACAACAAAGTATCGACTTTTCTTAGCATATCACACGAGGTTATCGCCAAAAGTGACCACGCCGACGTTATGAGTAACCTGTGTCCTTTCTTTCTAACCCTCCTTCATTGATCTTCCTCTATCCTAGGTCCCCCTGGACTAGGTTAACAATCCTCTAACCATGATTTGACCAAATAGTTGGGACGCAAAAAGAAAGACTTCTCAGACAGGTTGTAACGAAATTCTGACTTTTCTTAGCATATCACCAGAGGATATCTTCTAAAGGTGTCACGTCGCCAGATGAGTAACATGTTACATTGATCTTGCTGTTTTTTCTTTCTTTTCCTCTTTAATTTTTAATTTTCTTCCTCTTTCCTAAGTTCTCCTGGGCGGACCCAGAAAGGATTACCTTTTACCTCTTGGTAGATATGGACAAATTGTCAAATCAATTAAAGATTGGATAAATCTTGGCATAAAGTGGAATTCATTAGAGCTCCTGTATATTTTGGGCAAAGCTGTTTAGAAATTGCATAGCCTGGTAAAACGTTATATTTACCAAGATATTCAGACTACTCGCTAATTAATAATCCGATATAAAGTGGCTAAAATATATAGTAGTTCGAAGCTTTTTTTTATTTTTTACAATAATGACGTATTTAGTGTCACTTACTTTTTAGTTTTTGCGTTGTATTGGGTTGTCCGGAAAATAATGCAGGATTTTAAGTTTTCATTAAAAAAAATCTATATAAAATATTCTGTTTACGTTTACAGGATTTCAACACTTATTAATCCTCTTCCAAATGATATTGTTTGTTTACCTCTGTAGCATTCCGCTACTTGGAAATAATTCAGTCATCCTTATAATGTCAAAGCGAGAATTTCGTACGATTTTCTTTTACGAGTTTAAACTCGGCCGAAGCGGAGCCCAAACGGCTAGAAACATTAACCAAGTCTGGGGCGAGGGTTGTGTTAATGAGTGCACTGTGCAAAGGTGGTTTAAAAAATTTCGGGAGGGAGATTTCAGCCTTGAAGATGAAGAAGGTCGTGGAAGGCCTTCCTCTCTTAATGATGATGTTCTGCGATCAGTGGTGGGTGCAGAGCAACTCAAAGTCAGTAAAACGACCGTCGCTGACCACCTCAAGGCGATTGGAAAAGTGAAAAAACTCGAAAATTGGGTTCCACACTCATTAAACGATCGCCAAAAAATCAGCGCTTTGATGTTTGTGCATCACTTCTTTGTCGAAACAAAAATGACCCATTTCTGGCCAGAATTGTTACATGTGACGAAAAGTGGATTCTCTACGATAACACTAGACGTTCTGGACAGTGGCTCGACAAAGGAGAAGCTCCAATACATTTTCCAAAGCCCCCAACTCATCAAAAAAAGGTAATGGTTACGGTATGGTGGGCTTCATTTGGTTTAATACACTACAGCTTCTTAAATCCTGGCGAAACCATCAATGCTGAATCATACTGTAACCAAATTAATACCATGCATCAGAAATTGGCAGTAATGAAGCCCTCTTTGGTCAATCGGAAAGGGCCCATTTTGTTGCATGACAACGCTCGACCACATGTGTCACGTGTAACGTCACAAAAATTATTGGAGCTTGGCTATGAAACTTTGCCTCACCCACCCTACTCTCCGGACCTCTCGCCTACTGATTACCATTTTTTTAGACACCTGGACCACTACTTAGAACACATAATATTCAAAAATCAAACGGAACTGGAAAATGCATTTATTGACTTTATCAATTCTAAAAATTCTGAATTCTACTCAGACGGAATTAATAAGTTACCAACACGTTGGGAGAAATGTATTGAGAGTATGGGAAATTATTTTGATTAAAGAACATTGCTTTAAAGTAACTAGTTTCTTTTTTTTTGTTTAATACCAAAATCCTGCATTATTTTCCGGACAACCCAATAACTTATACCTGAGGGAGTTATACATGGCCAGTTATAGCAATTGTACGGTATATTGTTGGAAATGAGCACCCCGATTTGGTAAATTGTCCGTTCGTTCTATTGAATTTCATTTATATTAAATTAGAAAAAAATGTCGTAGGTGGAGGAGCAAATTGAAAATCCATGTCTTTTGAAAGGGACAATGGAATGAAAGCGTAAATTTTCCTCTTCACCTTTTATCTGGCTTAATGGAAAAATTCTTGTTTTGTCGACTAGCCCGGAGGTCCAAGCGTTTCGGACGGAGTCTTCCTCCTTTGTGGAAACATTTCCAGGGCGGTTACATAACCGGACGACGTCATTATATATATTTCTTAAAAATATAACTGTTTATGTAATTTGCCCAAAAATCATCTTAGTTACACAACATGCATTTCGCGGTTTATTTATGTAACGGGACGTCTTTTGCGTCGAATTTAAATCCTCCGAGAAGGAAAATTTTCCCCGATTGGATTTTCCACTCGTGCCGGTTTTGAAAGGGTTTTCGTCTCACCGTCGTCGAAAAACGCACAACGGGAAATTAGTGTATCCGTTTATCTGGATGAATTTGACAGGGCGATAAACCAGATCAACAAGTGTACCCAGAGGTTGATATACAGTAAACAACCCGGTGGCCTATATACACATTACAAAGATTTATTGGCCGGGGAACCGTGCGATTCCTGAAGGGACGGGGGGATAAATAGGAACTTTTCCGCGATAAGCGGAGGACTCGCGCCCGGGGACTTTGCAAGTCCTACTTGATCTCACGTTTAAGCACGACACCTGAATGATAACTAACTACCGGCTGGTTTTACAACAAAAATAACGTTAATCGATCAGCTGGAATTGATTTTTGCTTTGCCACCTATCTTGGCACTTCTATAAGATTGTATCCTTGTAGAATTGGAAATAATCGAAAATATGTACAGGAGCTTGAAAATGCTGTTAAAACTTGAAACTTCTGAGCTCCTTAAAAACGAGAAATAACTCCTTATCCTGACGTCCTGATAGAATAGAAAGTTATTAAAAAAATCTTCAAGGAACTGGAAATCCTGTTAAAATGTGAATAATTATTCTTTTGAGCTCCTTAAAAACAAAAAATAACTCCTTATCCTGACGTCCTGATAGAATAGAAAGTTATTGAGAAAATCTTCAAGGAGCTGGAAATCCTGTTAAAATGTGAATAATTATTCTTCTGAGCTCCTTAAAAACAAAAAATAACTCCTTATCATGACATCCTGATTGAATAGAAAGTTATTGAGAATATCTTCAAGGAGATGGAAATCTTGTTAAAATGTGAATATTTATTCTTCTGAGCTCCTTAAAAACAAAAAATAACTCCTTATCATGACATCCTGATTGAATAGAAAGTTATTGAGAATATCTTCAAGGAGATGGAAATCTTGTTAAAATGTGAATATTTATTCTTCTGAGCTCCCTAAAAACGAAAAATAATTCCTTATCATGATATCCTGATAGAGTAGAAAGTTAATGAGAATATCTTCAAGGAGCTGGAAATCCTGTTAAAATGTGAATATTTATTCTTCTGAGCTCCTTAAAAACGAGATATAACTCCTTATCATGACATCCTGATAAAATAGAAAGTTATTGAGTATATCTTCAAGGAGCTGGAAATTCTGTTAAAATGTGAATAATTATTCTTCTGAGCTCCTTAAAAACGAGAAATAACTCCTTATCATGACATCCTGATAGAATAGAAAGTTATTGAAAAAATCTTCAAGGAACTGGAAATCCTGTTAAAATGTGAATAATTATTCTTCTGAGCTCCTTAAAAACAAAAAATAACTCCTTATCATGACATCCTGATAGAATAGAAAGTTATTGAAAATATTTTCAAGGAGCTGGAAATCCTGATTAAAAGTGAATATTTATTTTTCTATGTTCCTTAAAGTTTAAAAATCTCCCTAAAAAATAGGCAATATTTGTGAATATTTACTGCTGTAGTTCCATTGGAAGGTGAAAAAATATTTGCCCTTTTTTTGGTATAGATGACCTGTATATTACATTCAAAAAGTACAGTTGTTTCAAGAATGATGGTGTACTAATTAAATCCCGATAAAAAGTGTTTAGTTGTATCAAAGCTGTTTTTCTTTGGCTAAAGCTCTAAGCTTTTTGTAATCCGGCATCAAGAAATATGTCAGAATGAATAATTTAAAATGTGCTTCATGATAAGAAACGTTGGCTTTAAATGACATTCAGCTTTGTACAATAAATGAAAGATTGACCAGTTTACGTTTTAATCTGCGTGTTGTCGGATTATCCCTAAAAAAACGTGTCCAACGAAACAGGCCTTGGCTGAAAGGTCGCCTGTCTTTGCCAATTGTTATTTTTCAGTTTGAAAGTTCAAAAAATGATCCTTGGACGTTGATTCACTGGTCGAAGAAGGCTCTTTAAAATTCCCTTTTATCAGCCGGAAAATTAAACCGGTGTCGTTTTCCTACCAAGTCAGATAAGTGAAATTATATATACAAGGGGCCTGGATTGGACGGGAATAATCCCCTGTCGTGTCCCAATTAAACGGTGAACAAATTGGCTCGGCCGGTCGGACGACGTGGCCCATTTGTCTACGGCTCTTCTCCTCGCCCAGTCTTCGACGATGCTTCGGCAGCCTGGAGATTGCTGGCAAGTTTAGTAATTGGCGACAGATGTTACCAGGGGGCGAGAAGTTGGCCAAATCTATCATTCAGGCGGTTTATAAGAAGAGAAGAAAGATGCCGATGATTCGGAACCGAAACGGCATTTTAAAAAGTTCTCGGGTTTCTTGATGATCAAAGAAGCACCTTTCAGGGTGGTTTACTTCACTAAAAATAAAATTGGGCGCAAAAATCGTCCTGGGGGTTAAAGAACTACCTATGTCAGTGACGCTGCGTTTTCATCATTAAAAAGATCATCATGTCCGGAAATTTCGTCCGGGCGTTGTTGTTTTTTTTCATTAAAATAGTGTGTCACTGCGTTTTAAAAGACTTCCGCGTTCTTGTTGATTTTGAAGCTTTGTTGAAGAATGTTTTATCATGAACAAGAAAATCGAAGTCTCAGATAGAGCCCTATTTTGTTCAAAGCAGTGTATCGCTGCGTTTTAAGCAACTTCCGTCCTTGGTGCGACAAATGTTCCTAATTTGTGAAAATCCTTCTGGGTAAAGCAGCTTTAGAACAAATTGTTTTATGTTTTTTCTGTCATTGTAGCTTATTTGAAATAGGTTTTCATCTTTAAAAATGTAACGTTGCGAGGAATAAGAGCCCTAGAGTTAATTTTGACCGAAGCAGTGTATCGCTGCGTTTTGATCAGCTTCCGTCCGTGGTGCCACAGATGTTCCTTCCTAATTTGAGAAAATCTTTTTGGGTAAAGCAGCTTATAAACAAATTGTTCTGTTTTTTCTCTCTTTGCAGCTTATTTGAATTAGGTTTTTAATTTTAAAAATATAACGTTGCGCTGAATTATAGCCCTGGAGTTGATGTTGACGAAAGCAGTGTTTCGCTGCGTTTTACACCACTTTCATACGGGCTCTTGTTGATTTTGAAACATATTTGAGAAAAGTTTTTATCAGTATTTACCATTAAGAAGAGAGTGCAAGCCTCAAATCGAGCCTTGAATTTGCTTTTTACTAGAACAGTGTATTGCTGCGTTTTAAGCAGCTTCCGTCCGTGGTGAGACAGACGTTCTAAATTTGAGAAAATCCTGTTGGGTAAAGCAGCATTTAAACAAATTGTTCTGTTTTTTCTGCCATTGTATCTTATTTGAAATAGGTTTTTATCTTTAACAATATAATGTTGCGCGTAATTAGATCCCTAGAGTTAATTTTGACCAAAGCAGTGTATCGCTGCGTTTTAAGCAGTTACCGTCCGTGGTACCACAAATGTTCTAAATTTGAGAAACTCCTTTTGGGTAAAGCAGCTTTAAAACAAATTGTTCTATGTTTTTCTGCCATTGTATCTTATTTGAAATAGGTTTTGATCTTTAAAAATATAATGTTGCGCGGAACTAGAGCCCTAGAGTTAATTTTGACCAAAGCAGTGTATCGCTGCGTTTTAAGCTGTTACCGTCCGTGGTACCACAAATGTTCTAAATTTGAGAAAATCCTGTTGGATAAAGCAGCTTTTAAACAAATTGTTCTTTTTTTCTCTCTCATTGTAGTTTGTTTGAAATAGGTTTTTATCTTTAAAGATATAATTTTGCGCGGAATTAGAGCCCTAGAGGTAATTTTGACCAAAACAGTGTATCGCTGCGTTTTACACTACTTTCTTACGTGCTCTTGTTGATTTTGAAACATATTTGAGAAAAGTTTTTATCAGTATTTACCATTAGGAAGAGAGTGCAAGCCTCAAATCGAGCCTTGAATTTGCTTTTTTTTCCAGAACAGTGTATCGCTGCGTTTTAAATGGAAATAGTTTTCTTATTAAATATTAAAATTTTGTAAAAGTAACTATTAAACTATTTCTTTTAGTTCATGTTGATTGGCTTTTATCTTCACGAAAAAGTCAAAAAATCGAGCCTTGAAATTGCTTTTTTAACAGAACAGTGTATCGCTGCGTTTTAAATGGAAATCGTTTTCTTATTAAATATTAAAATTTTGTAAAAGTAACTATTAAACTATTTCTTTTAGTTCATGTTGATTGGCTTTTATCTTCACGAAAAAGTCAAAAAATCGAGCCTTGAAATTTCTATTTTAACAGAACGGTGTATCGCTGCGTTTTTCGGCGTAATTGTTCTATTTTAAGCATTATCGTTTATGATGACGTTTTATGACCTTCAGCTTTGTATACTAAGGATTCTAAGATTGTATTGTTTTATAAATCGCTAACATAGTTTTTTTTTCTTTCTGTTTCAGTACTTAGTCTAAGGAACACACAAGAAGAAGAGCCTCCGGATCCCCAGTTGATGAGGCTAGACAATATGTTAATAGCTGAAGGGGTGGCGGGGCCGGAAAAGGGCGGCGGCGTGAGTGCGGCTGCAGCGGCTAGCGCAGCAGCAGCATCCGGCCAGGTACAGGACAACGCGATAGAACACTCCGACTACCGGGCCAAACTCGCCCAAATCAGGCAAATCTACCACCAAGAATTAGAAAAATATGAACAGGTGAGGCAATTATGAAACATTCTGGAATCATAAATTTTATATTCGATAGCATTTAAGTTTGTAACAGCATACATGATCGTACCGAAAGGGTTCCCCCAGTTGACGATTGATTAAATCGGTTATAGTCCGCCAAACTGTGATTATCATTCAGGTCTTCCATTATCCAACCGCAGACTAGAAAAACACGGCTCGTCTAAATGAATAACGCAGAGTAAAGAATAATATTGGTAGGTAGAATAAGAAAGGGTGAAAGCAACCCTCCCGGACGTAGACGGGATGTCAAGGGGAACGAGTCCTCCCACGGGAGTTCGGGGGTGCCCGGCCACGGCAACATTCTGCCGAAGTGCTAGGCGATGTCATGGAGGGTGCACCCTCGCATTCTCACCCCCTCGTAACATCGTACTAATGTACAACAACTGTAATTCCGTCCGGGGTCCCAGGTTGTAAAAAAAACATAAAAATATTTTATACATCTAGGAATAATTCACTCTCTGAATATATCCACTCGGAAATCTGTAGAATGTCAAATCGAAAAGTTAAAGTGATAACAGTTGAAAGGGAAAATGAATCACCCTTATACGGGCCTGAAATACCTTCAGAAATAACAAAATCTGCATAACAAAGGAGCTGATTTTCACAGGTTTGCTGTGCATCTAATATAATACATCCCCTTTCTAAATCGCCCATGATGCAATCAAATCCAATGGTTTTGCAGTTTTCTTCAATCGCGTTGAAAAATTAAACATGATTCGATCATTTTCTAAGGCAAAATTATTGGAAAATGAGATATTTTATCGTATGCTGTGATCCTTATCTCTCATTTGCAAATCCATTCTACTCATGTCCTGCCTACATATCTCCCTCTTGTCCTTTTCTCCTTTCATTTCCTCCAACTTTGTTTCGTGTTTTTGCTTTTCTGTTAATTTCCTTTCATTTAATCTTTTCCTCAGGTAGTCCTTTTGTTTTGCCTTATTTTTGTTTACATGTCTCTTTATTTTTTCACTTGTATTTTGTTTTCTTTTTTGCCTTCACGAGGTCATCTCTTCTTTTCTTTTTATTATATTATTCTATTGTTTTTTAGTCTTAAGTTCTCTTGCTTTGATATGTTGTTTTTCTGTCTCCTGGTCATGTTCTCGACCTCATTACTTTGTCCTTTCTGCTGGATATCTTGTACTCCTGTTGAAGTTCTTGAGACATTTTGTACTTTAATTATCCTCTTATTGCGTTGTTCTTTCCTCTCATACTATTCTCTGGTGGTTTGTCGCGCTTTTCTTGTCCTCTTTCGCCCTGTCTCTTTACCTGGTCTTCGTGTCGTTTTCCCTTCTGATCCTGTCTTGTTCTCCTGAAACTGTTGTTGAACAAGAATCTTGTTCTTACTTTTTGACGTTTCGTGAATTATTTCTTTTTTGTTTGAATATCCCGGTTTTCATATTTCTCAACCTTTTATCCTCTTAACATTTTGATCTCACCTCTTGTCCTTTAATGATCTAGGCTTCCAGTGGCTTTGTCCTTTGATACTCTTTTCTTATTTTGTTTTAATCGCTTGGTCTTCTCATCTCCACGTCCTATAGCTCTTCTTTCTTTGACTTTCTGACACCTGGTCCTCTTGTCTCGTTGTTCTAAGTCCTCGTCTCCTTTCCTTCTATTCTCGTACTTGAGTCATCATGCCCTCTTCCTACCCTGTGGTGCTTTTGCCATGTTTCCTTCTGTCCTCTTGTTGCCCTGTTTCTTCTTCTTTATCTGGTACTTCTGTCGCCTGTCCTCCTGCTCTCGTTTTTGAGAATTTTACTTACACCTGATTGAAGTGCAAGGAGTAACAATCCTGTCCTGTCATGTAATCCTTTAATTTTGCTCCTATCATCATGATCCTCTAGTTATTCCGTTCCATCCTCTGGACATCTTGTTGTGCTTTCTTTCTGTCCTTTTGTAGCCGTGCGTCTTATTACGTGATTCTCTAGTTTCCTTTTCTTTCCAACATCTGGCCTTCTTGTCCCGTTATCTTCTGGCTTTCGTGTCACCTTGTCCTGCGCTTGTGTTTGAGATTTGTACTTAGAACTAGTAGAAGTTTAATGGAAAGAAACTTGTTTTGCCTTGTCCTCCTACTCTCTTTCTTGGCCATCTCGTCATCTTGTAGTAACTACAAGACGTTTACCTTGCCCTCCCGCTCTTTTCCTTGAGAATTGTATTTAGAGCTAGTAAAAGTACAAGAAGTAAGAATCGTTTATCATCTGGTCCATATGTTGCCTTTTTCTTATCTTTTTGTCTTTCACGTCTTTGATCTACGGTCGTCTGGTTCTCTCTGATCCTCTGGTCCCTTTTAGCCTTTCGCTCTTTATGTTTCTTTTTGTTTTATAACGGGTTTCTTCCGTTCTCAACCTCTTATCCTCTGGTAGTACAAGTCATCTGGTCATCTTGTTACGCAGTTCTACGACAAACATGCCAACTTCTACACAATTCTCGTTTTTGAGGCATATCCTATCATATTGTCTGCACTAGCCTTTTCCGCCCATCATCTTCCATCCTCAGGTCATGTCCTTTTGCGTAATACTCATCTTGTCTCCCTGTCGTAAAATTGTACTTCAGTTAGTAAGAGTTAGAATCTGATAGGCCTGCCATCTGGTCTTCTTTGTTGTGCAGCTCTAGGAAATCTGCTCTACTTGTCCTCTTTGTATCGTCTTTGATCATTTGGCCATCCTGTCGCATTGTTCTACATTCCTCGTTGACAATTGTGCTTAGAGCTTGTAAAAGTGCAACTAAGAATCTTCTCCTCCTGGTTGTTTCACTCCTCTGATGATCTTTTCGACTTCTCCAGTTTCTTTCCATTGGATATCTTGTATAATATGGTAATATTATTGCATTGTCCTGTGACCCTTCCGTTGCCTTTTCCTTCCATCATCTTTCCTCTAGTCTTTTTCCTCTGGACTAATTGTCCTCCTGCTCTTGTCTTTGATAATCGTACTTAGAGCTAAGAGAAGAACAAGAAGAAATAATCTTGTGCTCCTGTCATCTGGTTGTTCACTCCCCTGATGATCTTTTCGACTTCTCCTCTAGTTTCGTTCAATTGGATGTTTTATATAATACGACAATATTATTGCATTGTCCTGTGACCTTGTTTTCCTTCCATCATCTTTCCTCTAGTCTTTGTCCTCTGGTCTAATTGACCTCCTGCTCTTGTCTTTGATAATCGTACTTAGAGCTAGGAGAAGTACAAGAAGAAATAATCTTGTGCTCCTGTCATTTGGTTGTTCAGTCCTCTGATGATCTTGTCGACTTCTCATCCAGTTTCTTTCCATTGGACATCTTCTATAATATGGTAATATTACTGCATTGTCCTATGACCCTTGCGTCGCCTTTTCTTTCCATCATCTTTCCTCTGGACTAATTGTCCTCCTGCTCTTGCCTTTGATAATCGTACTTAGAGCTAGGAGAAGAACAAGAAGAAATAATCTTGTGCTACTGTCATCTGGTTGTTCAGTCCACTAATAGTCGTGTTGACTTGTCCTATCGTTTTCTTTTCTGACAACTCGTCCTCCTGTCCTTCTGTCCTCCTGAGTTTGCACGAGATTTGTACATAGTTGGTTAATTTTTGTTTTCATTAAAGTACGAACTTGCGAATACCTTTTAGCAAGTAAAAATATTTAAAACAATTCCATAATGTGTAAAACATGGACAGTTGAGTTTGCCTTGAAGTTCTACAGGCCGATTAGAAAAATTGAAGTCCACTTATCACCTTTCACGTCTTTAGATTAGATTAGCGTTAAAACGTCAAAACAACGGCCATTTCTTCTGAAATAATTTTCATGTAAAACGTGGAAAAAAAGCAGACTGCAAGTATTTGCATTCGAGCGAATAAACAATAAAATGTTGTTACGTTTATCGCGGGTATTGGAGCGTGAGGACGGGTGAAGTTAAAGGGCGATAGAGATAATTTTCCGGTCACAGGCTCGTGGACACAATGATTAATTTCATCGAATAGGCAGGCGAATACAAAAAAAATAGAGGTAAAATTATGCAATTAGGTAGTCATTGAGAGAGATGTGGATGTGACATGAGAATTGTACTTAGAGCTAGTATGACAAGGGGTAAGAAGCGGTTGGTTGAATTGCCTAACGACTGCCTGTGAACTGTGGTTACTGGCTAACAACTGTAATTTCGTAGCTGACCTATTACTCTATTACATAGGCGGGGATGGTGCACCTCTAAGCCCTATAATTTAATATCCAGTGTGCACTCTTTTACTTAAGCCCCAAACCTTCAATTAAATCTGTCAAAACGAGTTATAGGCTATTTTTTCCTCCGATGTTTTTTTTTCCTTTCATAACCCGCGAGGTTTAAAGCGGTAATTAAATGATGTGTGAATGTTTGGACTAATTACGGTTTAGTCGGGGGCGACAGTAACCGGGCACTAAACGGCGCTCTGCGGGGGCCGTAAACCCGCCCCCTGGCTTTATGACCTTTTTATGCTCATGCTACAATTGTTTATACTGATTTACACCGGGGCATCAATGCCGAGACAAGGCACCGTTCTCGATTTCTTCTCCGATTAGATCCCAATTTTGACACGACTATCCCGCGAACAGCGGCCCCGGCCCTCTGCCCATAAATATTAATTAGAAAACGGGCCAAGCCGGGGATGGTGTCGAACATTTTCTTATGATTTTCTCCTTCTCTTAGGAAAAAGGCCGACTCTCTTGTAACTGTTTCGCTCAACCCGTGACACAAAAAAATGTGTACAGCAAACAACGATAATTTGCTCTGGGGGAATATGATGATAATGGATACTAGGAAGGGTGTGTGTATATAACATGACAATATAGAAGGACAAAAAGTGTGTTGTTCTCCTCAGGCACGGCTGCCTTCTGGCTATTGTACCTCCCTAATTCTCTAGTTCAGTGCAATCGATTCAACCCTTCTTTCCAGAATTATTATTATTATTATTAAGTAAGGCAGAATATGACAAGATATGTATTAAGTTTTAAAACGGCTTGAATGGCTTGAAGGGCAGCCGAATCGCTACTTTCAACAGACCGCGGGGAACACAGATAAAACGTAAATATATTTATTTCATTCCTTTGTTTCGTCTTAATGAATTTCCACGACTCGTGGCTACTGCTCACGTCCTTCTATCCTCTGGTCGTCTTGTTCTTGTAGTCTCATTTTCTCCACCTCCTCTCGGAGGTCCACTTGTCCTCCTGTCCTCTGGTCCTATCCTGGGGTGCGTCTATCCTCCAGACATCTTGTCCTTCTACTCTCTAGTCCTTTTGTCTTTGAATTCTCTGGACATATTGTTCTATCCACTGGTGCATCTATTCCCTGGCTTTCTTGTTCTTTTATTCTATGCTCGTCTGGTTCTTCCACCCACTGGTCATATTTTCCTTCTGTACTCTAGAGCTTCTTCCCTCTCGTCGTCATCTTGTCCTTATATCCTCTGGTCTTCTGGTTCTTCTTTCCTATGGTTCTCTGGTGCTTCTATGTTCTAGTCCGCTTATGCGTCTTATCTTCTAGCCATATTTACCTTCGATCCTCTGGTCCTCCAGTGCTCCTATCCTGTAGTCATATGGACCTTGTAGTCTGGTGCTTCTATCCTCTGGTCATATTGTCCTAATATTGTTTTGTCCTCTGATTCTTCTTTTCTATGATTCTCTGTTGCTTCTATGTTCTAGTCATCTTATGCATCTATCTTCTAGCCATATTTACCTTCCATCCTCTGGTCCTCTTATGCTTCTATCCTGTGGTCATACTGATTTATCTTGTGGTGCTTCTATTCTCTCGTCATCTTGTCCTTCTTGCCTCTGGTCTTTTGGTTCTTCTTTCCTCTGGTCATATTGTCTTTCTATCGTCTTGTCATCTGGTTCTTCTTTCCTATGGTTCTCTGATGCTTCTGTTCTAGTCATCTTATGCATCTATCTTCTAGCCATATTTACTTCTGTCCTCTCGTCCTTCTATCCTCGGTCCTCTGGTGCTTCTGTCTTATGTTATATTATTGACGTATCCTCTGATGCTTCTTCTAACCTCTAGTCATTTGTCCTTCTACCTTCCTTCTGTTTACTTTTTTTGACATTTTATCGTCTCGTCTTCTTGTCATCGCTTACTCCTTTCCTCTTGTCCCCCTGCTCACATCAAAAGCATCTTGTCCTTCTTTTTGTATTGTCCTGTGCTACTTTTATCTCCTTTCCTACTACCACCTGGTTCTTATGATGCCATATCTTCTTTTCGTTCTTTGATTCTTATGTCGCCTCATCCTCTCCTCTCTTGGTCCTTATATACACCGTCCCTGTAGTCATGTTATCTTCTGACCCTCTTTTCTTCCTGGACTTGTCCTTCTGGAACCTATTCTTCCTACCTTCGATTTTTTACGTTTTTTTATTTATATTCTATAAACTTAAATTAACCGGGGACAAGAATACATCAGATATAAATTTAATGCCCCGGGTTAAATTAAAGTCCTGTAAATCTATTAACTTTTAGTTGCCCTTGTAAATTTATATCGTGCAGTTCTTAGGTTTTTATTGCTGGCCGAGTTGTAATCCAGTTTATTATCCGGGCTCGTTAAACTGTTTTCATATCCTTTCGAAAATCATCTGGCCTGTTTTGACGGGATTTCTTCTCGAGGGTCTGTTTCGAATGGAAACATTCGTAAAGAAATTGAACAAGATTGATTTTATAACGTTTGAAAATAGTTGTCCCACCCCGGGGCTAAGTGGCTTTCAAACCTGTGTTAAGAATGCTTTTAAAACCAGGAATAGCTACTTCGAAGGAGAATAATGCGTTCGGGGGAGATCTCATTTGGTGCGAGGAGGGAGGCGATCGGCGTTCCGGCATAAAACTAATTTATGTCCCTCCGAAATCCTTTTTTCTCCTTTAAAGAAATCCGTCAGAGTCACGAACACAATAACGCAATCTCTTTAAATCCCGGAGGCAGTAAAACGGCTAACGAGTCGTCCCGAGCGGCGTATAATTAGTTGTTTATTATTTCCATTTTGACGCGGCCTGGTTTATCGCCGAGGCGAACGCGCTCCTTTCGGAAATAAGACCGTAAAAATTAAAACACATAAAACCATGATGTTTATCTGACCGCGGATAGTTTTTATACAAATACCGGAGAAAACATAATTGTTTTTCAGAGGAATGGAACATCGAAGATAGGGAGGCAACAATGGAGATTCTTAATGAGAACGTCCCTCCAGGCCAACCTTCTTTTTCAAATGTAATGAAAATACCAACCTTTCCGCTGTTTAATATTTACACATATTTGGTAAAGTCGGCCAAAATAGAAGTACAAAATCTGAAGTCTGGTACGGATCCCGATCAAAAAGCCTTGATATGTTTTTGACTTCTACAAATTTCAATTGTAATCACGAAAATATCAGAGATAGATGCACCAGATGCCTATAGCATAGAAACACCAGATGCCTAGAGCATAGAAGCACCAAAAGACCAGAGAACATAAGGACAATGTGACCAGAAGATAGAAGAACCAGATGCCCACAGGATGAAAGCACGCGAAAACCAGAAAATAGAAGGACGAGGTTGCCAGAGGATAGAAAAACAAGATGAACAGAGGGGAGAAGGTCAAAGAGAAAATAGAAGGACGAGGCGACCAGTTGAATAGATTGTCAACATGGCCAGAGGATAGACAAACAAGATGACCAGAAGGGAGAAGGGCAAACTGTAGTTACAAGGTCAATATGGCTAGAGGATAGATGCACCCGATGTCGAGAGCATAGAAGCACCAAAAGACCAGAGGACATAAGGGCAATGTGACCAGTAGAAGCACCAGTTGTCTTAGAAGTACCAGATGGCCCTAGAATATAAGGTCAAAATGTCTAGAGAATGGAAGGACAATGTTATCAGAGGATAGAAGAACCAGATGACCAGAGGATATAAGGTTAAGATTACCAGAGGTTAGAACGCAAGATGGCCAGAGGATAAAAGGACCAGATGACCGGAGGATAGAAGGACATCCCCCGGGCAACTTAACCTTTTTTCCTCTAGTTATCTTTTGTTCTCCTTTGGACGTACTGTTCATTCTCCTTTTTATCTAGCCGTTCTTTCCTCTGTGCATGTTAAACTTATCTTCTCCTGGCATGTTGTCCTCTCCACTGGTCAATTCCCATAGTTATCATCTTTCCTTTCCACTTGGCATCTTGTCTTCCTCCCCTCGAGTGATCTTCTGTATTAGTCTTGTTTCTTTCTTGTCCTTCATCCTTTGGTCACCTTGCTCTTCTCCCATTTGGCCATCTCGTCCATTTTTTTACCTACGTCTTTTTCACCTTATCCCCATTTTTTTTTTCATTTGGTGAGATTGCCTTGTCCTCTTTTTTATCGTCTTCTTTCTCCTCGTCGCCCTTTTCTCCTCTTTTCTTGTCGTGTCCTCCTATCGACACTTTTTCCTCTAGAGGCTTATTGTTTTTCTAATCTCTCGTCTTCTCGACCTTTATTGGTCTTACTCTATTCTGGATATATATTTCTGCTTTCTTCTTGTCTTCTTGTTCCTAGATCATTGGCCCCTGAATTGCCTCGTCCCTCTATTATCTTATATCTTGTTCTTCCATTGGACATTTCTTCTTCGTTCTTTTTTTAATTTTTTAAAATATATTTTGGGTATTTTCCTTTTCCTGTGTCATCTTGTCTCTTTGTCCTCCTGCTCTCGTGTCAAACTATAAGAATCTCATCCTCCCGGACATCTGGTCCTTTTGTCGCATGGTCCTATGCCTTGTGCTAATTATCTCGTTATATGCGTATGTTGTCCTTCCTCTGTGTCGCGTTCTTCTCCTGTCCTCTCTTGTCGTCAGTTTTGGAATTGGATTTGGGTTTGGACAATTTTCAATTTGTGAATTCTCCCAGGCTTTTAAAACTGACACTGATAACAAAGCCGTAAATTGAATTTCTAGAAATTTTACTAACGTTATTGTTAATGTTATCTGGCAGGATTAAATACCTTTTGGATGTCTACTTCCTGGAATGTAGACTTTCGGGATGTCCAAACCATTCAGCATACATTTCCGATGAATCACCTTCATAAACGGAAACGAAAAGTCTTTTGTGCCTTGCGACATACTTCATATATGATGACTACTTCAAGATATTATATCATTATATAATAAAATATATAATATAATGAAATCGCGAAAAAAACTCCCCGTAGGCTGATAGAAAAATTTATGAGTATAGAAAAGAATCGCTATGGGAAATTAAGTGTGAAAAACAAGAAAGTGCAGAGCGAAAGAGAGAAAGAGAGATTTAATTGGAAATAGATTAAAATCATCATCATTAGGCAAACTGAATTAAAGATGAGCCGAGGCCATTATCTGTCTTGGGCTTCTCTTAATTCTATTTCTTTCCTCCCCTCGTTTTTTTTCCTTCCCCCGAAGTCGGTATGGGGGACAAAAACGTCACACCATAATAAGAATTAAGTTTTAAATCAAAGCCGGAGTCTTCAATAAAATCAATTGTCAGGTTCGGGGATAATCGTCACGTCGTCGGAAGAAAAAAAAAATACAAGCAGATAAACATCGATGAAAACCGATCCGTTGACTCTCGGCGTGAATTTATTTGGAATTTTTCACCCAGGATGTCGTAGGAGGAATGATAGACTACTTGATCTAAAGAATAGCCCGATCTACAACTCAGAATGAAAATAAATAAACAATCTAAACGCAGCGATGCACTGCTTTCGTCTCTGTCTTTAATCTTTCGCAAAAAAATTAAATTAACGATAGTCATAGTCTATATTTTTACCCTGATACCTCGATCAATAATACTACATATTTTAACTTGCCTAACTAGACACTGTAGTATTTCTAATGTCTTGTCCTTTGGCTCTCTGGTCATCTTGTCATTTTCCCTTGTCGTCTTGTCCTTCTTTCTCTCTAATTATCCCTTGTTCTCCACAATCATCATGTCATCATGATCTCCTATCCTCTGGTCATCATGACCTTCTATCGTCTGATCTTGTCCTTCTGTACTTTGATCATCTGGTAGTTCTTTTCTGTGATGATATTGCCCTTCTCTTCTCTTGGTATTTTGTTCTCCTCCTGTGTATTATTTTCTTCTCCCCTCAGATCACCATGTCCTTCTATCCTCTGGTCATCTCGTTCTTATCCTTTTTCCTCAGATCATCTTGAACCTGTATCCTCTGGTCATCTTGTCCTTTTATCCTCTGGTCATCTGGTGCGACTGACTTCCAGCATTCTTCTGGAATTACTATCCTCTGGTCATCTCGTTCTTTCCTTTTTCTTCAGATCATCTTGTCCTTTTATCCTCTAGTCATCTGGTGCGACTAAACTCCAGCATTCTTCTGGAATTACTATCTTCCAGTACCCCTCTATACTCTGGTTAACTCCTCCTTCTATCCTCTGGTACTTTTATCTTCTGGTCATCTTATACTTCTATACTCTGGTCAAGTAGGCCTACTTTTCTCGGATGGGTCTCTCCTCTCGGTATTTTGTACTCCTCCGTTTTATCATCTCCTCTCTCCTCAGATCACTTTGCCTGTCGATCCTCCTATCTTCGGATTATCTTGTTCATTTCCCTTAGGTCATATTTTCCTTCTCTTTTTCGGTCACCTCTTCCACTCAATCTTTATATTTTTCCTTTGGTAATCTTGTCCTTTTATCCTATGGTCATCTGGTGCGACTGACCTCCAGCATTCTTCTGGAATTACTACCTCATCTCGTTCTTATCCTTGTTCCTCAGATCATCCTGAACTCGTATCCTCTGGTCATCTTGTCCTTTTATCCTCCGGCCATCTGGTACGACTAACCTCCAGCATTATTCTGTAATTACTATCCTCCATTACTTCTATACTCTGGTTAATTCGTCCTTCTATCCTCTGGTGCGTTTATCTTCTGGTCATCTTGTACTGCTATACTCTGATCATCTGGGCCAACTTTCCTCGGATGGGTCTCTCCTCTGGGTATTTGTACTCCTCCATTTTATCATCTCCTTTCTCCACAGATCATTTTGCCCTTCGATCGTCCTATCTTCGGATAATCTTGTTCATTTCCTTTAGGTCATATTTTGATCTTGTCCTTCTCTTTTTCGGTCACGTTTTCCTCTCAACCTTTATATTTTTCCTTTGGTCACGTTGTTCACATCTGGCTCTATATTTGTACTTTAGTCAGCCATCTGGTCCTGATCATTTGGTCACCATATCCTTCTGTTTTCCTTTCTTTCTTGATCGTTTTATCCATTATCCTTTGTTTTATTTTCACGATTTCTCGGTTTGATCATTTAAAACAAAATCCGATAGGTAAACAAATTTTATTGATTACCAAATGTGGTCAAATCTCCTTCCAAATCTTTATAAAATTGGGGAAAATAAAACAAATTATATTTATGTAGTAACCTTTTATTGTATGTATTTTTTTCTTGGTTGGCGAGCTTTATAAGTGAAAAATCCACAAATTATTGTGTTGGATTACGGCGGTTTATCTGTTTTCGAAATAGGACCGATCAGTTTCTGATCCCTTTTGACAACGGCAAGTGGTTGATTTAGATAAAGAAGCCACGTGATTTGTGACAATTGTTTAACAAATAATTTTGCAACTCCCTTTAGATAATATGTTTTTTTCTTTTCTGTTCTATAATACAATTCATATAACGTTTCACCCCAGTTTCCCTTTTTTGGGGGCTGGGGTGGCGGTTTAAGGGAAAACAAAAATAACATGTCACATCTTAATGCGATGCTCTTCTTGATGCGTTGTGACAGTTTTGTTTTATATGACGAAAATTTCTATTTTCCAGGCGTGTAACGAGTTCACGACGCACGTAATGAACCTCCTGAGGGAACAGTCTAGGACGAGGCCCATCACGCCGAAAGAAATCGAAAGAATGGTTCAAATAATACATAAAAAGTTCTCTTCGATACAAATGCAACTGAAACAGAGTACCTGCGAGGCCGTCATGATTCTGAGGTCGAGGTTTCTCGACGCGAGGTAAATATGCGCTTTTATCAGTCCATTTATTTATGCCTGATGATAGTTTTTAACCCTGACATTAAAAAAAAAAAAATCATCAGGAGTCTATATACACAATGTGTGGTGTTTAGTGATCATTAGCCAATGATTATTTGGAGATCGTGAGGTTCGATCTGGTGTGACGTAGGTTTTAGAAAAACATTTTCTTTATCGTGGCAACGTTTCGATCTTTATTGAGATCATCTTCAGGGCTCAAAGTGACTCTCAACACGACAGACAAGAATGACACATCTACAAAACAAAAACAATGTTTATAAATCCCAGGCTCTGAAGATGGTCTCAATAAAGATCGAAACGTTGGCACGATAAAGAAAATGTTTTTCTGAAACCTACATCACACCAGACCGCACCTCACGATCTCCAAATAATTATGTACACAATGTTATATCATATTTATTCATTCACACTTTTAATGGAGTTATACTTGAAAAACTTAAACGTTTTCTTAAGTATCAAGCAGAAAAACTTTCATCCTACAGAAGAAAAACTTAACCAAAATTTATAAGATTACAAAATTAAATATATTTAATTAGGCCTACTTCCCATATAAGTATGTTAAACCATTAAAAGTTTATTTTTCACTATTTTTTAAGCATGTTATAAATTCCTCTTGTTTTTCCTCTTTCCACATGTCATCTTGCACTGTTTCTATTGTTCATTTCGTCATATCGTATATTGCACTCCTTCTCTTGTTGTTTGTCATGGGTTCTTCTTATCATCTTGTAGATTTCCACTTTTTTTAATCCTCTTGTAAGATTGCCTATAGTCGTCTTTTTTTCCTCTTTTATTACTATACTCATGTCGGTTTTCTCTTTGTTCATTTCTTTTTGAAGATTTTCATGTAGACATCTTATCTTCTTCTAGGGGGATTCACTAGCAGATTCCCTCTTGTTTTCTTTCCCAATGTAGATTTTCCTTGTGTCTTCCTATCCTCGTGTCGATATTTTTTTTCTTTTTTTTTTTGTCATCCTCTTGTGGGTTATCTATCCTCTTGTCGCTTTATCCTCCTGCAAATTTGCATGTAGATACTTATCTTCTTGTAATTTCCATTTAGATAGCTTAACTTCTTGTACATTTTCATCTAGACGTCTTATCTTCTTCTAGGGGGATTCACTAGCAGATTCCCTCTTGTTTTCTTGTCTTCATGTAGATTTTCCTTGTCGCCCTTTGCTCATGTCGATTTCTTCTTATTTTTTCATCCTCTTGTAGGTTTTTCTCTTCCCACCTTGTCCTCCTTAAATTTTCATCTAGATATCTCATCCTGCAGTAGATTTACTCTTGTCTTATTGTAGTTTTTCTTTTATCTTCCTATCCTTATGTCGACTTCCCCTTCTTTTTTTATTCTCTTGTAGCGTTATCTCCTTGTAAATTTTCATATAAACACTTTACCCTATTGTAGATTTCCTCTTGTTTTCTTGTCTTTATGTAGATTTTCTTTTGTCTTCCTTTCCTCATGTCGATTTCACCTTCTTTTTTTCATCCTCTTGTAGGTTTTCCTCTTCTCACCGTATCCTCCTTTAATTTTCATCTAGATATCTTATTTTCTTGTAAATTTTCGTCTAGGCATCTTATCTTCTTGTAACGTGTGTGTGGTGATTAGTGACCATTAATCGATATTTATTTAGAAATCGTGAGAAGCGGTCTGGTGTGATGTAGGTTTCAGAAAAACAGTTTCTTTATCGTGCCAACGTTTCGACCTTTATTGAGATCATCTTCAGGGCCTGGGATTTACAAACATTGTTTACATATTACATTTTGGATGTGGAAAAGTGAATTTATACAATGCAAAATATATTTTATATATTCAATCAATAAGGTAAGAATGAATGGAAATTCAATCAACGTTGGCACGTTAAAGAAAATGTTTTTTAAAACCTACATCACACCAGTCCGCATCTCACGATTTCTAAATAAATATCTTCTTGTAACTTTCATCTAGATATCTCATACTTCAGTAGATTTACTCTTGTCTTATTGTAGTTTTTCTTTTGTCTTCCTATCCTTATGTCGACTTCCCCTTCTTTTTTTATTCTCTTGTAGCGTTACCCCCTTTCATCTAGACATCTTATCTTATTGTAGCTTTATTCACGTCTTATTGTAGTTTTTCCTTTTATCTTCCTATCCTCATATCGATTTCTCTCGTAGATTTTCATCTAGGGATCTTATCTTCTTGTAATTTCCATTTAGATATCTTAACTTCTTGTAAATTTTCATCTAGAGGTCTTATCTTCTCGTAATTTTCATTTAGACGTATTATCATCTTGTAAATTTTCATATAGGCACCTTATCGAAGATTTCCTCTTGTTTTCTTGTCTTCATGTAGATTTTCCTTTTGTCTTCCTTTCCGCAAGTCGATTTCCTCTTCTTTTCATCCTCTTGTAGGTTTTCCTCTTCTCGCCTTATCCTCCTGTAAATTTTCATCTTCGTCTTATCGTATTGTAGATTCCCTGATGCCGATTTCCACTTTTTTCTCCCCCCCCTTGTGATCCTTTTGTCGTTTATCCTTTTTTAGATTTCCTCTTTTTTTCTCCTCTACTGTTTTTTTATTTTTATTTTCCTCTTGTAGATGTTTCTCTTTTTTCTTATCATTTTGTCGTCTTTTCATCTTATCCTCTCTTGTTAGTCATCATTTCCTTATTGTTCAATTAGTTCTCTTTGCATCCTTGTGGGTTTATTTCCTTGCCCATTTATCCTTTTGTCTTTTTTTACTCTCACTTTTCGTTTGACATAATTTCATTTCGGCGTCTTATCTCGTTATTCTCTTGTCTTTTTTGCTGGAGTATTTTCATTACATCCTCTTTTCTTCTGGCCTTTTTTTGCCTTTTCTTCCTGATCCTCTTGTGTTCCCAATTTCCTCTGGTCCTCTTGTCCACTTGATTTGTGGCCCTCCTATCTCACTATTTTCACATCACATCTAGTCCTACAGACGTACTTTCACCATTATCTCATGTTTATTTTAATGTATTCTCGTCTGAAGTTTTTCTCCTGCTGTTCTCGCTCTCGTCTTCATTCTATTGTTCCAGTTCTCTTGTTAATTAATCCTTATGGCATTGTTAAAATTAAAATGGAATATACAAGTTTATTTATACAAGACATAGGGTTAAGGAAGTACACTCGTAATTAGTATCTTACAAGGGAAAAAAGTCAATAAAACCATCCCTTGGTATATTCAACCGCCCTTCTCTATCGACCCCTCGGCAGACTCCGATAAGTCCTCCAAAGTCACCCTTCCGTGGATAGTCGAAATGAGTGAAATATCTTTATGAAGAGGTCCTGTACATTGTGTTATTACGGGGGTGGACTGGCGGGGCGGCGGCACCCTGCGGTTTTATTAAGGCCTCCTTTTGATAAATAGGAACCATCATCCCCCCACTGGGCTCAACTTAACACCTCGCCCACCAAAGCCAGCCTCTTCGGCTTATCTCTTTTTAACAGTCTCTCCCCATCTACTCCTTTTTTTCAAGTCCCTTCTTGCTTTTTTCTTCTTAATTATTCTTGACTTATCGATTCGAGTTGACTTGTCTTCAAACACAATGAAATTCATGTTTTTAAACTAAAAAAGTATGTACTAATGTGAAAAGAGCCTATTTTGATATTCTTGTACTTCTGGTTGTTAAATATGACTGAAATTTAGATGAAAATTGTAAAACACAGCTAGACCAGACAGATTTTATTTTATAGAGCTTTTTAAAGACTAATAATAAAATCTAAAGGGTGTCAGTCTCTAATCAATTAATTTAGCATAACACTTGTTTGTGAATATAATTTCCCCAGATAAATCAACCGGAAATGGTTCGATTGTCCAATTAGATCTGAACGCCGTGTGACAGGTGACAATCAAAAATGATAAATTTCAGGCGAAAGGAAAAAGGCTAAAAGTGTTTTTTTCCCTGTCTAATCGAAGCGATAGCCCATATCAAGTTTTCGAGCGTAGTTCCAAAGTTCCAACAAACCATGACTGGGTCAGATAAAGCTGGAAAGTAGAGCATAAAATGCATTTTTCCCCATCCGGACGATGTTATATTAGGGGTTGTAAAAAAAACACACAAAAAAAAAGGGGGGGTGGCCTCTATTATGAAAAGTTAGGCAAATCCCGGGTATAAATCCTTGTATACATTCTCTCGCGTTCTGGAGTATTTGACTCCGATCCCGTGCCAATATTTATTCGGCCGACACGGCAAACATTTGTGCTCGCCATTTGTCACGGCTCATCCCCCTTTTCGTCGTGCGGGGGTGAATTTGGGCTCCTTCAAAATTGATTTTACCGTGGGACGTTGCTCCATTGGAGTAAGACCGCAGATCTGATATTTGGACATATTATTACCCTTTAAAGTACACAATAAATATAACTAAAAAAAAAACTTTATAAAATATTAAGTCTCTGCAAACCTTTGAAAATTTAAACAAATTTCTTATTCAAAATCTTAATTATATGCCAACTCCCATTTCGTTTTTTTCCTTTTGTCTTCTGGTCTGGTTGTAGTTTTCCCTTGCAACTGTTATACCATTATTGTATTATCGTATTATCGACTTGTCGTTGTGTCAGTTTTTCAGATTTTATACTTTCTGTGTTCTTATCCTCGTGTCATTTTGTCATATTAACGTTTTATATGTTTAGTGGTCGATTCTTGTCTTCGAGTGTTTTGTCATCTTATCATTTTATCGTCATATCCTCTTGACATTTTATCACATTAGGTCTTATAATTTTTTTTTTCAAATTTGGGATTGTCCCCTTTTCGTCCGATTCCTTTTTAGTTTTTTCAATTGTCGTCATATCCTGTTTGATTTTTCTATTCTGGATTTTTTTCATCTCTTCTTATCCTCTTGAAGATTTTCTTTTTGTTATCTTTAGCCGTACTTTCGTCTTACCCTGGTGTCGTCTTAATTTCGTCCTTTTTTCGCATTTTCATCTAATCCTTTTGTCATATTTTTCGTATTGTCATCTTATATTTTGGAGATTCGCTATATATATATATTGTAGTTTTTCATCTTGCGCCTTATACTCTTGTAAATTTTCATATATCTTCTTTTAGATTTTTCTCTTGTATGCTTTTCACTTTATCCTTTTGCAATATTTTCATCTTACCCTCCTTGTCGTCTTCATTTTATCCTCTTCGAGATTTTTTTCTTGTCGGTTTTTCCTTTTGTAGTTTTACTCTTGTTGCCTTATCCCCTTGTAGAGTTGACGATTTGTAGATTTTCGTGTAGATACTCATTTTACCCCCTTGTCATCTTATCCTCATCTTTCCGACATATCTTCTCATGGTTTGGGATTGTCCTTTTTTCGTCAAATTCCCTTTTAGATTTTTCAATTGTCGTCATATTCTGTTTGATTTCTCTCTTCTGGATTGTTTCATCTCTTTCTTATCCTCTTGAAGATTTTCATTTTGTCATCTTCATATTATTTTTAGGCGTACTTTCATCTTACCCTGTTGTCGTCTTAATTTCTTCCTTTTTTTGCATTTTCTTCTAATCCTTTTGTCATATTTTCGTATTTTCCTCTTGTCATCTTATATTTTAGAGATTCACTGTATATATTTTTTTTTCCACCTTGTCGCCTTATCCTCTTGTGGATTTTTCTCTTGTCCACTTTTCACTGTATCCTTTTGTCGTATTTCCATTTTATCCTTTTGCAATATTTTCATCTTATCCTCATCTTCTCGACATATCTAGTAATAGTTTGGGATTGTCCCCTTTTCATCCGATTCCCTTTTAGATTTTTCAATTGTCGTCATATACTGTTTGATTTCTCTATTCTGGATTTTTTCATCTCTTTCTTATCGTCTTGAAGATTTTCTTTTTGTCATCTTCATATTATCTTTTTGCCGTACAATCTTACCCTGTTGTCGTCTTTATTTGACCCTTTTCCGCATTTTCTTCTAATCCTTTTGTCATCTTTTCGTATTTTCCTGTTGTCATCTTATATTTTGGAGGTTCGCTGTATATATATTGTATATTTTCCTCTTGTAAATTTTCATATATTTTATAGACATCTTATCTTCTTTTAGATTTTTCTCTTGTCCACTTTTCACTTTATCCTTTTGCAATATTTTCATTTTATCCTCTTGTCATCTTATCCTCATCGAGATTTTTCTCTTGCCGGCTTATCCTTTTGTACTCTTGACGTTTTGTAGATTTTCTTGTAAATACTCATCTTTCGACATATTTTGTCATCATTTCGTTTTATTATCATTTAGTTTTCTTTGTACCCTTCTGTTTTTATTTTCTCGCCCACTTCTTTATTTTATATTTTTTTCTTCTTTCCTTTTTTATCACCTTACTCCCTTGTATTTTGTTGTTCTGGCCTTCCTTTTGTTCTTCCCTTCTTCTCATCTTGTCCTCTTTTCTTCGTGTTTCTTATCCTCTTGCCTTCCCAATTTCCTCTTACCCTCTGGTCCTTCTTTCACAGTGTCCTACATCTTCAGGACCCTTATGCATGGGTCATCCGACCATCATCTCTTGTTTATTTGTAAGTCTTGTCATTTTGCCGTCTTATTCAGTACCCTTTTTTTTCCTCTTACCTCCTTTCCTCTTCTCCTATTGTCTTAATTTCCTCATGGCACTTGTAGATTTTGTACTTATCGTCTTAACCTTCGCATTGCGTCAATATTTAACATACGAAATCGTGAAATGTGACTGATTAAAACATTTTACAAGGTGTTTCAGCACATTTGAAAATCTGATGTGAGAAAATAATACGTTTAGGAAAAAAAAAAGTTCGTTAAACCGTGGTTTAGCTTTGTTTTGAACGGATTGTATGAGTCCTGTTGTACGTGGGCGGACGATTTCCGCCCTGGTGCATCGAATTTTCTCCAACGCCCAATTACACAAATTAACTCTAACGATGCTTACAACAAAAAACCATTTTCCAATTGCACAGGGGGTGGAAAAGGGTATTAAAAAACATTTTGTTTAAATAATTCTCCGAAGTGATGCGAATATGGAATTGGCAAGGGCACGTCTCAGGAGGCGGTACATGTTTGATGAGGAGGAGCGGGTTAGGTGTGATATAAGATGGTTGTGATGTGTGGGGACAGTCGGGGGCAGCCGGGGGGCGGCGGGGGCGGCGTAGTGAGTGGGTGCATGTATAATGCATCCGGGTCGGGGGCGGCGCAGTCCCACGTGCCTCTTTCTTACCTCCGCCCCGGCTCGTAGATCCACCGGGCGCATCCAACATTCACCAGCCCTCATCCCTAACCGCCTCCGAGTCCACAACAAAAATTCACCTTTCATCTTTGACAATTCCTTCAGAAAATGAGAGAGAGTCTCATCTCACTTTATTCCAGATGGTTCATGTTTCACTAATACGGAGCATACACAGTATTTGTTATTTTCTTGAAGACTTTATGTTCAAATTCTCTCCTCTTTTTTAGCCTTACAGACCTAAAACTATTTCCAAACCCTAATTTTATTGGGGGGAGGGGTGATTCAATCTTTCATACCACTCAAAGCCATTATTTGACAAATCTTATCCCTATTGACAACCTGCCATTACAATATTGCTACTTCTACTATCTAACCTTCTTTTTTTTTATTTCTAATTGTAAACATTGTTCGAGATTTGAATTTTTTTTCAAAAAATAATTTAAGTAGGGTATATGACTTTGTAAGTGTTAAATTTGACTCTTTTTTTAAAACGGAACCAATTTTAAGGTATTAAATGTGACTTGTTTTGAAGCCACAAATAATTAACTTATTCAATTTTATTCGCTTTTTAAGCCACAATTAATTTTTAAGTGTCAAATTTGACTCGTTTGGAAGTCACAAATAATTTAAGTATTACATTTGACTTGTTTTGAAGCCACAAATAATTAAATTCTTAAATTATTACCTTTTTAAATCCACAAGAATTTTTAACAATTAAATTTCACTTATTTTGAAGCAACAAGTAATTTAAGTATTATATTCATTCGTATTTTTTGAAGCAACAAATAATTTAAGTATTACATTTTAGTCTCCTTTTTTTAAGTCCTATGTAATGTTCAAGTGTCAAATTTGACTCGTTTGGAAGCCACAAATAATTTAAGTATTACATTTGACTTGTTTTGAAGCCACAAATAATTTAAATAATAAGTTTTACTCATTTTGAAGCCACAAATAATTCAAATGATACATTTTACTTGTTTTGTAGTCACAAATAATTTAAGTATTACATTTTAGTTTCCTTTTTTTAGCCATAAGTAATTTTTAAGTGTCAAATTGGACGCGTTTAGAAGCCACAAATAATTAAATTGTTAAATTTTATTCTTTTTTCAAGCCGCAATTAATTTTTAAGTGTCAAATTTGACTAGTTTGGAAGCCACATATAATTTAAGTATTACATTTGACTTGTTTTGAAGCCACTAATAATTTAAATAATAAATTTGGCTCATTTTGAAGCTACGAATAATTCAAATGATACATTTTACTTGTTTTGTGGAAACAAATAATTTAAGTATTACATTTTAGTCTCCTTTTTTAAGCCATAAGTAATTTTTAAGTGTCAAATTTGACTCGTTTCGAACCACAAATAATTTAAGTTTTACTTTTTTTAAATTCACAAGAATTTTTAAGAATTAAATTTCACTTGCCACAAATAATTTGTTTTACTTTTTTAATTACTTTTTTTAAATTCACAAGAATTTTTAAGAATTAAATTTCACTAGTTTTGAAGCAACAAGTAATTTAAGTGTTATATTCGATTTGTAATTTTTGAAGCGACAAATAATTTAAATATTAAATTTTATTCTTTTTTAAGCCACAATTAATTTTTACATATTAAATTTGACACTTTTTGAAGACACAAATAATTAAATTGTTAAATTTTATTCTTTTTTTTAAGCCATGAGTAATTTTTAAGTGTCAAATTTGACTCGTTTGGAAGCCACAAATAATTTAAGTATTACAAGTATTATATTTTTATTTGTTTAAACCACAAATAATTTTTAAGTAGGTATTGAATTTGACTTGTTTTGAAGCCACAAATAATTTATGTATTATACTTGACTTATTTTGAAAACACAAATAATTTAATAATTAAATTTAACTTGTTTTGAAACAACAAATAATTCAAGTGTTATATTTAACTTCACAAATAATTTAAAAAAATTAAATTCAACTTGAAACCGCAAATAATTTAAGTATTAGATTTCACATGTTATGAAGCTTCAAATAATTTAAATATTAGATTTGACTTCTTTTTAATCCACAAATATCATTTGAACTTTGCAATAAAATATAATAAGTCCGAAATTGTATGATTTATTCTATTGCTAACAGTTTAAATTTATTTAATTATTAATTCATTAGACATGTTATATCTCCTTTTCTATGTAGTTTCTCTAGTTTGTCTTTGTTGTTTTTGAAAACAAGCGAATCAGATTTAATTTCATTAAAAGAAATTGCAAAATAGTTATCGCTTTCAAGGATGAGATTAGCCCATCCAGATCACAATTGGTTCTTTATTACACCAATCAATCATGACTGACATCTCAGACCCATAATTTCTATTTACTGTATAATTGCTCTCGAGTTTAAATTAAAAAAAAAAAAAAGATAAACTCACTTATATATTTTTGTTTGATCTTTATAATCCATGCACAAAAAATTGAGGTCGATTGGTACCTTTCATTATAATTTACTAATGTACAAGTTTTCTCTTGTTGTTTTGTTATAGAAGAAAACGACGTAACTTCAGTAAACAGGCATCTGAAATCCTCAACGAGTACTTTTACTCACACCTTAGTAACCCCTACCCCTCGGAAGAAGCGAAAGAAGAGCTTGCGAGGAAATGTACTATTACTGTCTCCCAAGTAAGAGAACAATTCATAAATTGCGTTATCATTTTTTTTTTGTTCTTGTATTTTTATGTCTATGAAGAAAGAAATTTTAGTAAATTTGTTGTAATTTTTTTATTTTGTTTTTAGGTATCTAATTGGTTTGGAAACAAAAGGATTAGGTATAAGAAAAATATTGGGAAAGCACAAGAGGAGGCGAACCTATATGCTGCTAAAAAGGCGGCAGGTGAGTGCAGAAATATCCAAAGTTAAAAAACAAAGAAGAAAAGACAAAGAGAAATTTGATTTTATTTTTGCTTATAAATACATTATTCCTCGACCGGATTGACAAATAGGCCATTAGGATTTATCTTTCAAATTGAATGTTTAAAGAGGGAATGGACTTGGTTTGTAAGTGAGGGCGGGGTGGCGTCGGTGTCCTCTGACACCTGGGTGGGTGGTTGTTTATTTACTTTGAGTGGTGATTGACAGGGGTGAAATGTTTAATTGTTCCCTCTCTGTCGTGTCATCACTTATTTACAGGCTCGGGATGTTGACACCGGCTGATTTGAGAACACGCTCCTTGAACGGCTCCAAAAAGGATTTTTAATTTTGATATTTTTTGTGCTTGGCAGTTGGCAAAGTTTTTGATTTTGGTTTTTTTTAGGTTCAGTTACCAAATCAGACTGGCTGTCTAGAAGTTCTGAGAGCCTGCAAGCATCCCAAACAAGATGTAATTATAAAAACAAATTACTTAAGACCATAAAAAAAATTTCTTTTTTATGTAATACTTTATTTTTCATTTTGTTTTAAATGTTAGCCTCATCATAGATTTCGCTTTAATTCTTAAACCACACCCATTGATTTTTCAGATGATCTAACTTTTATATTTATTTGTTTTATCATTTTCATATTGTTTACACTAGTTCACTTTTTAAAACATTTAGTAAATAAGGACTGGGAAAATGACAATCACAAGTCACCGGGTGGAAATAATGTATTTTAAGCAAACGGCTTTTAATGTATTAATGTTTGTTAATTTTATTACAAAATTCAATGATGTTAAATGTTATGATGTCCTATTTAAACAACAGACATCTAAAACCAAAATGACAATAAATACATAAATATATTTTTTTTAAATTTTGAAGTAAAAAAGCATTGCAGTCATGTTCTCTGTAAAGTTTAAATTTAATGTATTTGAGTCGTACTGAATCAATACAAATAAGGTTTGACTTGATACTTAAAAAAAAAATTAATAATAATTAAATTAAAATCGTTCATTTGTATTATTGCTACCGATTGGGTAATATTGGCTTATTTGTTTAACGTTTAACCATTCTTTATTAAAGCATTCAATTTGAGTTGTTTCAAAATGTTTTAAGTATTAGATTTCACTTGATTTGAAGCCATAAATAATTTAAGTATTAAATTTGACTTATTTCGAAGACACAAATAATTAAGTATTAGATTTGACTTTTTGATACCAAAAATAATTTAAATATTACATTTGAATCATTTCGAAGACACAAATAATTTAAGCATTAAATTTGACCGGTTTGATAACCACAAATAATTTAAGTATAAAAAATTTGACTTTTTTACATCCAAAAATAATTGAATTATTTGACTTGTTTTGAAGCCACAAATAATTTAAGTATTAAATTTGACTTATTTCGAAGACACAAATAATTAAGTATAAAAAATTTGACTTTTTTTATATCCAAAAATAGTTGAAATATTTGACTTGTTATGAAGCCACAAATAATTTAAGTATTAGATTTGACTTTTTGTTACCAAAAATAATTTAAATATTACATTTGTATCGTTTCGAAAGCACAAATAATTTAAGCATTAAATTTGTCCAGTTTGATAACCATAAATAATTTGACTTTTTTATATCCAAAAATAATTGAAATAGTTGACTTGTTTTGAAGCCACAAATAATTTAAGTATTAGATTTAACTTTTTGTACCAAAAATAATTTAAATATTACATTTGAGTCATTTCGAAGACACAAATAATTTAAGCATTAAATTTGACCGGTTTGATAACCACAAATAATTTAAGTATAAAAAATTTGACTTTTTTACATCCAAAAATAATGGAAGTATTTGACTTGTTTTGAAGCCACAAATAATTTAAGTATTACCATTTTTTAATTACTTTTTTTTAAAGCCACAAGAATTTTTAAGAATTAAATTTGACTCGTTTTGAAGCAACAAGTAATTTAAGTATTATATTCAATTTGTATTTTTGAAGCTACAAATAATTTGTTACATTTTTATTTTTTTAAGTCAAATAATTTTTAAGTAGGTATTAAATTTGACTTGTTTTGAAGCCACAAATAATTTAAGTATTTCCTTTTTTTTAATTACTTTTTTTTTAAGCCACAAGAATTTTTAAGAATTAAATTTGACTTGTTTTGAAGCAACAAGTAATTTATATATTTATATAACCAAAAACTTTATTTTATTTCTAACATTGTTATTAGCATTGGATGATAGCTTTGAATCAATTTTTCAATCTTCTCCAGGTTATTTAGAGCGTTTGAAAATAGACAATGAAGAATAAAAAATAAAAAAGCAGCCTTATAAGCTGTCCTGAATTCACTTTTTCAATTCATTTTTATTACCCAAGAGTTTATGGGATTGACAGATATTTATTAAGCCTGTGGTTTGAGTAAGAGAGAGAGAGAGAGAGAGAGAGAGAGAGAGAGAGAGAGCGAGCAAGAGAGAGTGAGTGAGAGAGAAGCAAATGTGACTTTTTACAGTGCCCTGTAAGCGATGGTCATGCCGGGTGATGGTAAAGGGGGGCAGCTCCAGAATGGAGTTAATATATCAGAGCTGTGCTGGTGACACCCTCAATGGCCGGCCCAATCCTACCCACCCCCTTATTTCTTATTACTCTCTCTCCCTTTCTCTCTGCTTCTCTCTCTCTCTCCCTCTTTACCTCGCATTCTTGCAAACTTCACATTCTCCAACCCCACAGAGCGCACGCAAACCTATTAACATAATGGGGCGAGTTTGCATTTATGAATTATAATTACACTTGTTTTATTAGGCCACTTCAGTTTCTTAGTGCTCGGATCTTCAGATAATTTGTTGGATAGAGAGTCAACAGTTAAAACCGACTGTGGGGGTTGTTATGGGTGAAATTCATTGCCTTTTTTTTCTCTCTCTCTCTCACACACAGACTTCCACATAAACTTAGTTTAAGAAATTTTACAATTTAATGATTATACAATAAACCTGAAAATAATACAAATTTTAAACAATAGTGGATTAGAAATCTTACAGTAAGCCTTTTTTTATTATTATGGTTTATTTTTAAAAACCTCAACCTCATAAACTCTCATAATTTTGTTTATATGTTATTAAGAACACATGATTTATTATTATTAATTTTCTTTTTAACAAAATATGGCTTACAAACTTATTTTTGATTTGTTCATTACACTAGGATTTATAATAATAAATATTGATAGCCTATGTTCTTTTTCTTCTTCCTATTGTTTTATTGGTTTCCTCAAATCAGGGGTAAAATGTGATCCAAATATTGTTTCTGTTTTATTAATAACACAAGAAATTATTATTGACTCATTATCAGTTATCAATTTTCATCTAGTGTATTGTTCGGTTGTTGACAGACTCGTCTTATCTGTGCACTTTTCTACATATTATTTTGGTTTTTTCTTTGGCTGCGAATGAAATTTTGTCAAAATACAATTGAACATCTTGTTTCTCTATTGTTTGTAGAAAATGGGATTTATAAAATAAAAATCAATTGTAGTATTTTATCTATAGTCTATACATCTATACTCGTTTTGGATGTATTCATTTTATCTGTGATGATTTTCTTTCTCCATATTATTTCAACTCTGTCTCTGTGTTTTCAGTGATAGTTCAACTATTTCATTCTTGACAAACATTTTAGCAAGTCTTGTAAAGTCTGGTCAAAGATTGTTGATCATAGTGAACAAAATTTTTTTTCTAAATATTATGAAGTTTTTCAATTTAATTAAGCTACTGAACTTTAAAGAATAACTGTGCAGAATTTTTTTTGATATTTGACATTAAAATTGTACATTAAGTCCTATATTTGATAATTTAGCAGTTTTTATATAAATTGGATTACCACTTGGATGCCTTATCACTTTGACAGTCTTGAATTAAATCTTGCGTCATTTTCTACACTGTTTGCACATTTTAACGCTCTTTTCCTTGTTTTGTTCCAGCGGGAGCGTCACCGTACAGTATGGGCCCTGGTTCGCAGGGCACCGCCACCCCCATGATGTCTCCAGCACCGCCTGGTGCGCCCCAAGACTCGATGGGCTATTCAATAGGAATAAACGGTGGTGATTACAGTTCGCCAATGTCCTCCGCCCAGGTAACTAGATATAATTTCTACAAATTTTTTTTAAACGATTTGAGGCTTTGAAAGCAGAAACTTTTTATATTTTCATATTAAAGAAAGTAAAAAATAAAATTTTAAAAATATTCTGGCCGGCTGTTTAAATTTAAATACTTCCTTCGGGCCAGATCCTGATGGAAATAGAGAGAAAACCTTTATCTCCTCCCCGTACGCAGCCCTTATTTGGCCGCATGCCAGGTATACTGTATAGATAAACTCCAAAACAAGCAGCCCCAAACATTTCCTCCATTATCCGTCATTTAACCTGGAAAAACTATTAATTCAAAAGTATGAAAAATTGTTTTTCTGTTTATCAATTTTTTTAAGCCAGGTGAATAATTTTTTTTTTGTAAAATTCTGTTGCAGACGCCATACTCGGATGGGAGCCTGGGCTATGAAGGGATGCATCAGGTGAGCGACTGATCACAGGTGACATAATCACTCTTTCAAAATTCTATAAATTATCGTTTAATTTTTATTTTTGTGACTAAGAAGTTGTACTGTCTGATGCAATTTTTATACACAAATTTATATAAGTTAAATAAAGAGAGTACAAAATGAAAAAAATAAATAAATAAATAAAATTAAAACAAAAAAGAATGTTTCTTTGAGTTTAAACTCCACCTCCTCGGATGAGGTGTTCCTTTTTTATTTACGAGAGCCACAAAAAGGTCTCTGGGGTTTATCCCGCAGTCGGTAATAAGGGGATAAGTAGGGCTCTGGAGACGGGGTGAGATAGGTGTTAAATCAACGTAAAGAGTTAAGATGGTCAGTAAAAGATGTCGCAAGTTTACTGGCAGTAACCCGGGACAAGAAGAGGCGAGTAATGAAAAGTCACCCCATCATGAGAGAATAAAACTGCCCACAACTGTTTTATGTCCCATACACCCCTTGCGATCCTCCTCCACCCTATCATCAAACCCCACCCTATCTTTTTTTTCCTTTTACAGCCTTCTTGCCGATACACTTGATTTATTTTTACAGTAAAGCTTGAATGTTTTGTATACGCCATTTACAAAAAAAATTTCTGCATCGGCATGACAGCTGCTGAGTTACATAGTGAATTAATTGAATTATAATTATTGTTACCGTTACTGTTTACTAACTTTTTAAAGTTTTTTGTTTATTCTTTGGAACGTTCCAGGGGAGTGGTAAGACATCAGGGTCACCTCCGATTCGTGGGGAGGGTTGGAACCCACCGAGGGAGCAGATCCCAGACTTCCAGCCACTACACCCAGAGGACAGTGGCGATAGCAGTGATATAGACATCAAACGCCCGAAGCTCTAGACACATCCCTCTTTCCGCGTCAAGCTGGTCCCTGTATCACATCACTCCCCCCTTTGTTTGGTTCTCATTGCGTTGTCGCGCATTAACGTTATTGAAACAGGTGCCAGCGGTTATGCGACCTTAAATGCACAGTGGTACAGCTTACGACAATTGTGATAGAGCAATCTAATTTTTAATGTTTAGTCTATAAGTGTTTTCTTTTTTCTTTTAGTTTCTCTCTTGGACTTTCACATTTCCGCATTGTGTTCATTAAATTTTTATATTTAATTAAGGGAGAATCTTTTTTTTTCTGTTATACTTTTTCTTTCATTTTTTGTGTATAATTTTGTCAATTTTTATGTTGAGATTTTTTTAAAAGAAAAAGCTGTACCTCTGTGCAAATGTTTGTATAATAAAATTGCAAAATAATTATTATTGGGGTTTAATGTGTAAAATTGTAATTGACGATTGTAGATGATTTGTTTATACAACTTTGGTGGAGGTTAGTTAGTTTTCTTTGTTGATTTTTTTTTCTTTTGGACCGGCACCTGATGTTGGTCGTGGCCAGTCTTTGTATTTTTATTTTTTCTTCCTCGCGCCTTTTTGTGTTGCTTATTTTTTGCGTCTTATTCATCAATAGACTTTTTTAACTTCTCGAAATATCCACAAAATACTGTTTTATGCTTCAATTCTTTGTCCTAGTTCAACCCAACAGCTGATTGAAAGAGTTAACATTAGCAAAAACCCATGATGAAGACTGATAACTTGTAACGATTGGTAAATAAAAGCATTAAAAAACTGTCAGAATCGATGGCGCATTGTCAATTAACGTAAAAGACATTCCCATAAAAATAAAAAATAACAATAAAAATGCCTAAACAGTTCAGTTTAATTTATCCATAATTTTTCATATTCAGTGTTCAAAGATTGTGCATAAAACATGTTTTCCCCCAACAAAATTCGGATTTCGAAATTTTCCAATTTAAAAATAAGCAATGAACTAAAACTTGTCGACGAGGCCTTCGAGAAATTTTAAACAAATTTATATTTGTACTACTTAAAATACTTCGTATACGAAGCAGAAGCCTGGATAGCAAAGGTTTCGAACAAATGACCACAAGTCGCTTATGTTTCTAAAAAAAAAATATATATATATATCATGTGTTTCGATGTATGTATAATTGTTTAAGCTCTCTGTACATAAATCATAAAACTAAGATAAGTTATGTAGTATAATGAAACACTATACATTTTTTTTTCATTTTATATGAAAGGGTTTTTTTTAAGGTAAATTATTTCTCAAGGATCGGACTTTTTTAACAAATGATAACAATTATAATTTTTTTTGCTTTTTATTTACTTTTTTTGGTCTGCGCACAGGTATTTGTTTATAAATTGGTAAAGTCATAGAGAAAAAATTTAAACCTTCAATTTCTGTTATTTTATGATTTTTTTTTTTTTTAATTTTGAGTACGTTTCAAATGAAAAGGAAAAACAGTAATAATTACTTATAATTTACAAATTTACCTCCACCAAAGGCCCTTTTCTTATTTGGGCCGAAAATTAATTTTAAAATTAAGGGAGAAATACAAAAAAATACAAAAAAACTATGCGGTTGTTCCTAAAAAGAACAATACGCGGTGATTAAAATGGTATACCAGGATTCTTCTATGATCCGACACAATATATGTATACGATTTTCTAAATAAAAAAAAATATTAAACAAAAAAAAAAGATAAAAACTAAAACAAAAATGTAATACATGTAATAATATTGTTATTCTAATACGTATATAAAGTAGTGTAATTTGAAGATTTTTTAGCATATATACCTAGGCAAAACAGAGTTTGTGTGATTACTAACAATTAGTTAATATATGTGTAATGTGTTTGGCCAGTATGGAATATTGTGTGGGACATGGAATTCCATTTGAAAATTCAAGCATTTCCATTAATTATTTAAAAAAATATATTTATATAGATATTGAAATAATTTAACTATTATAAATTTTAACAAGTCAAATGAAGTACCTCTTTTTTTATACAAAGTACAATAACAAATTAAAAAATGTAAAATTTATATTAAAAAAAAATGGTTATGCTTAAATTTTACTTTTGGCAGACTATGTTGGTAAAAGGGGGGGTGAAAAAAAAAACATGTGTATATTACATAATTACAATGAAATCGGGACCCCGACCCCAGACCCGGTGACGACTCTCTTGCACTCCTGGCGCTGGTACTCAGTGCGACCCCATCACCAAACACTCGATTTTGAGTATCCCAGTAACATACGCGCAAATAACACAGATACAAGATGAAATCTGAACAACTGAACACTGCCCCCGGCACACTCGATATTCCTGTGGAGCCTGTGCTTCATTCACGCTTTATTCATTTATTCAGTTAATCAGTCACGCTAATTAAAAGAAGAAAATTCTCGCTTATAAAAAAAACACTCGTACTCTAAACGAAAAAATATACAGGGGCGATGTCCCTGTGGAACAATCCGTGTCCTGCTGTTCTCCAAGGCCACGCATAGGTAGGCAAGTTCAACCTTTTTCTCTATATTAAAAAAAAAAATCTATTTCAACCACTCTTTCAGAACATTTTTAACTAATTTTTATTTTTGTTCATTTCAACTTTAAAACCTATGCGTCATCTTGTCACAGCCCTTCATCCCTTCGGCCCTGCCTTCTCGGGTCAGGGTTCGATGTCCTTTAGTTAAAGACAATGATCAATAACACAATGTATGAAAAAAAAATTTAAACGAGGCCTTTGAGAGATTCAATTTGATATTTGTAAAAAAAAAAAATAAAATAAAACTTCGTATACGAAGCGGAAGCCTAAAAGCAAAGGGTTTCTAAAATGACCACAAATTGCTAAAGTTCTAAATATCATGTTTGATGTACGTATACTTGTTTAAGCTCTCTGTACATTAGACGTTAAAACTAGATAAGTTATTTATAACACTAGAATTTTAATATTTATAAACTCAAATAAATATTAACAAAAACAAATTGTTATCTTTAAAGAAAAAAACACTAAGAATTTTACAAAAAAAAATGTTTGTATATTAATTATTGCTTTTTTCCTCTTTCAATCTTAGTCTGCTGGTGTTATTTATTAAAAAAGAAAAAGAAAAAAAGAATATAAATTGTAATATGTATATATTGTTCTTTCAATATTCAGTTTCTATATTAAAAAAAAAAAAAAAAACAGGCCCAAAATAATCAAATTTATTTTTTAAATAATGCCTGATATAATAATGTCAAAGTATGTTAGCTTATAATTTAAAATTCACCTCCACCAAACGCCCACTTGTCAGGCGGAGACTTGAAAACCATAAAAAGCGAGAGAAAAAATGCGGTTGTTCCTAAAATAAAAAAATAAAAAAAAGAGAGAGAGAGAAAAAGCAATCCGCGGTGATTAAGGATATACCAGGATTCATCTATGATCCGACACAATATATGTATACGATTTTTTAAAAAAGTAAAAACTAAAAAAATTATACAAAAAATGTAATACATGTAATAAAATATTGTTATTCTAATACGTATATAAGGTAGTGTAATTTTTGAAGAATTTTTTTTGCATATATACCTAGGCGAAAAAACAAGAGTTTGTGTGATTACTAACAATTAGTTAATATATGTGTAATGTGTTTGGCCAGTATGGAATATTGTGTGGGACATGGAATTCCATTGGGAAAATTCAAGCATTTCCATTATATATATAAAATAAATGATTTGATATAACAAAAAAAATGAAATACCTCCTTTTTATACAAGTACAATAAGAAAATTAATTTTTATTACCAACAAATTTTTAAAAAAATGGTCATGCTTCAATTTTACTATTGGTTGAAGGAGGGCGAGAATGTAATATACTACGTAATACCATTGCAAATGTGATTGGGTTACTCTATGTAGCTTTAACGATTGGCTCAAAATCATTTAAAACAAAAAAAATTTAAAAAAAAAAAAAGAAAAATAGGGAGCCGATGTGTGTTAAAAAAAAGTTACTTGTGGCTTAAAGGTAAAAGGGCTAGGTTTAAGTTGTTCTTTTCATTTTCATCCCCTGTCTTGAAAAATCCGTAAATCTCAAATACAAAAAAAAAAAAAAAACCATTCGGCATAGAAGTCGAAATAATGAAAATTACCGCTAGCAGCTTAATGTTTAGGACGCGATGTACGAGTTAGAAATTGGAAAATCTTATCTCATAGCCTCCCATTAGCACTTTAGGCATAGAGGAAAAGGAAAAAATGACTTGCCCACATTAATTTATTGTAAGTTTACTTTTAAGGCATTATATTAGTGATTCATAATGTATGATTGAAGTGTGTGTTGTAAGCGCGGTTAAACCTATCTGTTCGATACTCGTGTATACAAAGAAAAACATTTTTACTAATCCGCTTTTTCTTTAATTTTGCTTTTCTCCCAATTGTTTATTTTTTTTCCCAAGGATTTCAAGAAAACAAATAGGCTTAACCCACGCTTAGAATATATTTATGTGCAAAAAAACATGCATTGAAGCATGGAAAGTATACGGAGTACGGTTGTAATTCAGAGCTATTTTTCATTCTGTGTACGTAAAAATTTTAGCGAGTAAATTTATAAAGTTTACAGCACGCAGAGGATTCACATTTATTGCAAGAATTTTAGTTTTCATCTCTATGTTCTGTAATACTAAAATTTTAAAATTATAATCATTGATGTTGAATATAAAATGGAGGATTTTTATTTAATCGATTCGCCCAATTCCCTCCTTATTAATCCTTACCCTTAATCCTCAAATCATCTTCTGGCATTATTGGAGATAAAAGTAACAACGACAATAATAAAATACCAGTTTTAAAAATTAAAAGGTTGGTCACAGAGATAGCTGGGAACAAAGAAGCAGAGCATCCAAAGAAGTACCTTAAGATACTTCCCAATCTGTATGCCATTAAAGGCATGTAAAAGGAAAATGGAAAAACTGCTGGGCTCGTAAAAATAGCAATAACCATGCCAAATGTGGCAGATTGAGAAAGACGTCAGTCCCTGGTTTATTTCAAACTATATTTTTACGAACCCCAACATACTTATTTTATTCACTAATTGCATGGTCCACTTGACCAATTAATATATTACAATTAATTAAGGTTTTTTAGTTGAGATAAAAAAGTCAATGGCACGAGCGGGATTCGAACCCACGATCTTCGGCTAGATATGCCGCTGCTCTACCACTTGAGCTATCGTGGCCTCGATCCTCTCAGACTCTAACCTCTCATCTCTTGAAAAATGGCAAAAAGGAGGGAAAATTCAAAAGGTGGGGTTGAGATGAGAGGTTAGTGTCCGAGTGGATCGAGGTCACGATTGCTCAAGTGGTAGAGCAGCGGCATATCTAGCCGAAGATTGTGGGTTCGAATCCTCGTGCCATTGACTTTTTTATCTCAACTAAAAAACCTTAATTAATTGTAATACTTATTTTATTTAGCTCTGCCTTGGAAAGAAATAATGAAGACAAGCAATGTGAAACCTTGGTTATCCAAGCCTATACCCCGAATATAATAACAGCGTACAACAGTTTGTAACAGGTTGTTATTAAATACGCCAAAGCTCGGCTGCCTGTTATACTTACAGATGGTTCCAATCAAAAAGAGGGACTGGTACGGGGGTACTAGATGTGAATAGAAAAGTGTTGTGATCCAGAAGAAACTTCCAAACATAGCTACAATTTATTAAGGTTTTGGTTGAGATAAAAACGTCACTGTCACAAGCGGGATTTGAACCCACGACCTTCGGCTAGATACGCCGCTACTCTACCACTTGAGCTATCGTGACTTCAATATCTCAACCAAAACCTTAATAAATTGTAAAGAATTTATTTGGTCAAGTGGACCTCGAAACCTGATAAAATGTAATAAGCAAAATGAAGTATACTTCACTAAAGCTCTCCGTGGCCATTTCATTTGTCGCCGATTACACATTTTGAAAAATGGTAAAAAGGAGGGAAAATTCAAAAAGGTGGGGTTGAGATGAAAGGTTAGTGTCCGAGCGGATTAAAGTCACGATAGCTCAAGTGGTAAAGCAGTGGAGTATTTAGCCAAAGGTCGTGGGTTCGAATCCCGCTTGTGATACAGACTTTTTTATCTCAACCAAAACCTTAATAAATTGGAAAGAATTTATTTGGTCAAGTGGACCACGAAACCTGATAAAACATAGCTACAATATTTACCGCAGAAGGCATAGCTATTTTGGAAGCCTTAAATCACATTCCCGCACAAAACTCAATTATTCTTTCAGACAGCAGTGTAAAAATGGCAATTAAAAACCCAAACATCCTAAAGACCCGTTGAAACATTTAAAGATCAGCTGCTGTCATTAAAAAAAAAGAGGACTCTCCGTGTTTCTAATATGGATTAAAGGGCATAACAATAAAGCTTACAATGATGAGGTGGACCGTTTATCCAAGGAGGCAGCCCACAACGGTAGAACCTGAAATGTATCACCAGACTGATGTGGCTCATTTAGCAAATTTCGAAAGAGACATGCCTGAAAGAATATAAAAATTCCATGATAATTAAAGGAAAAATATATGTAACAATGCAACCGACCATACTGACTAGACCTTCGTTTATGAAATTTAATGGTCCAAGAAAGCTTTTCACCTCAGTTGCCTGCCTGCGACTGAATTATAACAGCTTATCTCCATAAAATAGATGTTCTTCTTACACTAGTGTGATGGAGAATACCTTGCTGACACTAGCCACGCTCTGCTCTCCTGCCCCATCTCGTCACAAGGCAGAGAGGACTTCTTTCAGATTCTAATTAAAAATAATATACCTCTATATAATTCTTAGCAAAATAGATGAAAAGCATATAATCCGTGCTCTCTATAAATTTATTACAAAAGAGAAGCTGGATATCTAGGTCTATGGCCAAATACACCCACCCCATATGATTTAAATTTGCTCTTTACTGACTAATGGCACCGTATCCATATTTCATGCTCCATTTTGTGTGAACAGTCTTGCTATTTGTTAATCTGCTTGGCCAATGGACAAAAGATCAACACCGTAACACAAAGAGTTACCAAATTAAACAAGATCAGAAATTAATGATTTTAATAAACACTATTTTATAATAATCATGATAGTTTTATATCATATTATAGATTTTTTGTGAATATTGTTTAGTAGATTCACTAGTTTTCGTGTCCACTTGACCAATTAAATCTTTCAATTAATTAAGGTTTTTAGTTGAGATATAAAAGTCAGTATCACGATTGGGATTCGAACCCACGATCTTCGGCTAGACACGCGGCTGCTCTACCACTTGAGCTATCGTGACTTCGATCCACTCGGACACTAACTTCCCATCTCAAGTCGCGAAGTCACAATAGCTCAACTGGTAGAGCAGCCGCGTATCTAGCCAAAGGTCATGGGTTCGAATCTCACTCGTGACACTGACTTTTTTATCTCAACTAAAAACCTTAATTAATTGAAAGATTTAATTGGTCAAGCGGACCACGAGAACTAGTGAATTTAATAAGTTAAAAAGAAGTATATCTTCACTAAAGCTCTCCATGGCCATTTCATCTGTCACCGAGAATCAAATAGATTACACAACATTTGAAAAATGGCAAAAAGGAGGGAAAATTCAAAAGGTGCGGTTGAGATGGGAAGTTAGTGTCGAATGGATCGAGGTTATGGTAGCTCAAGTGGTAGAGCAGCGGTGTATCTAGCCGAAGGTCGTGGGTTCGAATCCCGCTCATGACACTGACTTTTTTATCTCAACTAAAAACCTTAAATTAATTGTTTAGTAGGTCTCTCTCAGCTCGGTTACCGCTGTCTGTGACAAGTTCTTGGTCAACTTTTTCATGGTGGTCTTGGAGAGATACCTCGAACTGGAGGGTCTTGACAAAACCCAAACACATTGATATGGGGAGGGTAACGAAAAGCCAGACAAGGCAGCTAAGGCTGGGATATACTAACTTATAGAATCAACCAACACAATCCACAACTCTGATACTAAAAATGCAATAAAAAACTTGATTAAAAGAATGTGGCAGTGTGTGTGTTTGCAAACAGGATCTCACATATCAAGAGCACTGTCAATGGGTGACCCTCGTAGGATCTGACTCGTAAATAAGGGTTATCCTCACTATTAAGATAGGCATGCAACTTTGACACACGGACACTCGCTTTTGGGCCAAAGCCCACATGGAGAGGTTGCTTGATGTTTTCCTCCTAATCGAAGGGTACCACTCCTTGGCTCTATGCAGAGAACATATAGGAATGCCACGCGGTATGAGAATCATGCTTGAGCACAGCATATTTGGATCATATCAAGCCTGGTCTCCAAGTTCCCTCTCTGAGTCCTGTCAAATACAGTTAAAACTAAAAGAAAATCATCAAACTTCAGGGAACCAATTTGTTCCCTCGTTCACAGAATGTGTCCTATTGTGTCTGTGGCCACCCTGTCCTCGCTGCCCAGCCGCACTCCTTTCAATCACCTCAGCGGGGCTCCTCTGCTTCTTGAGTTGCCCAAGCGTTATCAACCCAACCCTTGAGGAAAATAAAAAATGCTTAAGATTATTCAAGTGTTTCATTACATGAAGAAATAAATGAATTAAGGATAACATCAGCAAATAAATAAAACAAATTATACAGTTAAATTTTTTTTAATAAATTATAAATACAATGATCAATATAAACATATATATAAACAGATGGCGACCGTGACTTTAAACGCTAGACTTTATATATTGAATTGTAATATTCTTCCTCTAGGTCGTAAAGGTCTGCGGCCATGTCGTCGCGCAGGTTCATAAGTTTTTGATCGCACTCTTGTTGCTTGCTGCGATACAGCTTGGAATTCTGCGAGATGCTTTCGTTAACGGACGGGAAGTCGTTTAGGATCAAGTATTGCTTTATGTCAGAGACTAACTTCATGAGCGATTCGCCTGCTCGGACCATGTTCGCTGCTCGGACATGCATCTCGTACGTGTCTTGCTCAGCCTGAGTGAAGCGCGTCAACTGTGTCTCGTTTTCTCCTTTCGCCAACTTGACTATCTCTGTTGAAAAATATAAATTATATTTAAATAAATACAAGGGATTTGCAATATAAAAAAAAGGTTAATAAAAAAAGAACAGCCTAAAAAGCCTTTACGATCATATTGTAAGTTGGTCCCTGTCTTAGCATAAGTTAAGAATAGTTGTAAGGAATTCAAACATATTTTCATAATTTCAAACCTAGAAGTCATAGAAATGCAACAGACAAACAGCCCCACTAAATTGGAGGAGTTATTTTCTGTGGAAAGCTTGTCACAGAGACTGTTCATGAAGTCGTTGTCACCATAAATTAGGGGTCACATCAGCCAGGGGAGTGTTGTACACTCTTCGCTGGAAGTCATCAACATGGGAATAGGAGCTGCTTGATGGAAACTCTTGAGTAAATGAGGATGATTTGAAAAATCAGTCAGTGGCTGATAATAGGGTTAATGAAAGGTAGCGGCTGAGAAAAGATATTGACTGTCCAGAGCTGAGATGAGTTGAATAGTGTCAACTATCGAGTGTCTCAGGAGCAGTGGACAGTAAGACGGACTTGGTCAGTCAGAGCCAGTAGGACTCAGTCAGCCGGAGTTAAGGACTCAGTGAAAGCATACAGTCAACAGCAGCCACAGTCAACCCAAGACTCAGTCAAGACCTGTTTACCCAAGGACCCGGTGAATGAGAGGAGTCAATAGCACCACAGTCCACCTGAGGACTCAGTCAAGACCTGTCAACCCAAAGACCCATTGAATGAGAGGAGTCAATAGCACCACAGTCAACCTGAGGACTTAGTCAAGACCTGTCAACCCAAAAACATGGTGAATGAGAGGAGTCAACAACCAACTCGGTGAATGAGAGGAGTCACAGCAGCCACCGTCAACCCAAGGACTCAGTCAAGACCTATCAACCCCAAGAACTCAGTGAATGAGAGGAATCAACAGTAGCAACACTCAGCAAGAGCTTCAACCAGTAAGGACCTAGCCATTGATACAAGTTGAACAGAGTCGACTGTTGAGGAGCCAGGAAGCTGTGGAAGATACCGAAGGATGTGGAAGCTGGTGTTGGCAAGCATCATTTGGTGTAAATCCTCTTGTAAATATGCACATCCCCAGAGTTTTTGTTATGGCTGACTCACCTTGGCTTTTTATTTGTTACAATATAAGACTGGGCCAGTGTAACAATAAATGTTCATGAATACTATATCTCTGATTCCTCCACATAAAAAGTAGTTACGTGCTGAATATTCTCCGATTGATTAGTGATAAGCACATAAAACAGTGTCTGCTTACAATATTGTACTTTTTTACTTCTAATGTAAATATCTCAATTGTTAGTACTTAAAAAAAAGAGGGCATTTGCAGCTCAAGCAGCAACCACAACTAGCAACAAGTGTTCTTAATATTAGTTTTTAGTCTTTGTAACACACAGCCCAACAATATTGCATCGTACTTCATTTATTTATTTAATTTTTTTGTTTGTTTAAAGACAGCCCAAGGCAGAAAAGAAACTTTCTTGTCACATAATTTCAAGCATAATTTACATTAATGAAAATGTAGTGTTTACATCAGTGGTTCCCAAACTTTTTTGACACATGGAGTCCAAAATTGTCCACGGACCCCCAAGTGAAAAGTCACATAAATGCATAGTACAAAAATTACAAATTTAAAAAAAAAACATTTTGTTGAAGAAGTATTTATTGAAATTATAAATTTCTATAAATTATAATATTAATTACTTTTGTTTAAAATAAAATATAAAAAAATTAATGACTTGGATGAACGTGATGAGATGTTATAAGTGTGTATATGTCCGGCTCAATGTTTGTGAGTAGCAACCGCAAATCCCCACGAGCACTAATTTCTTTTTTTTTTTTTTTTTTTTTTTTTTTTGTGGTTTATAATGGCGCTGAATCCATGTTCTACCAAATAGGAAGATGGGAAAACAGTCAAACAATTCTGTACAATAACCCATAATGCAGGATATAAAATTGGGATGTGTTTTTGTAGCCAGAATTTGTGGTATCCTTGTTCAAACATTTGTTTAAGTTCCTAATTTATGGATATTTAAGCTGCTCCTGTATTAGTATGGATTCATCTGCGTTTTGGATCTGAGTTTGTCCATGCGCGAAATGTTCAACACCCTGTCGGGAATATCCAAGCGAAGAATATCTTCAAATCTTCAGTTCAGGTCTGTAAGAAGAGCCGTTAGGTGTTGACAGCAAGCAAACAAATCTTCAACTGTAATTTGCAATCGAAAGATTTGGAAACTGAGAACGTTCTCCTCTTCCCAAGTTTTGTTTATACAGAAAAAGTTTTGCAACAAACACAGATATTACGCTTTTAGTTAAGATCAAATTTAATTGGTCACCTTGTAGTTTCAAATTAATTTTGTTAAATGTGGCAAATAAATTAGTCATATAGGCTATGCCATTTTTTGAGTTAATTAAATTGTGTCACAAATATTTGTTTTGTTTTTTTAACAGGGGCATCCAACAGCTTGGTCATGCCCAAGCACTAACATAATACCGCTACACACTTGATACACAATCACACCAATAAATACATTCATAGCTATATATGTTGATCGCACTTATACTGTTTGATAGATGGAGTACTCGATATTCCTCCATCTACCTGTTCACTACAATAAATAAACTAATCTAAATTGGGGTCGATGGGGTATTATAACATTTCCGCCATCAGCCCAAGTCATACACCCAACCTGAGAGGCGAAGGAGAAGCTGCTTGGCCATCAGCCCCTCCCCATTCATACCAATAAATACATTCACTCATACAAGACAGAAACACATAACTTGACTTCTATTGGGTTGTCCGGAAAATAATGCAGGATTTTGGTATTAAACAAAAAAAAAAGAAACTAGTTACTTTAAAGCAATGTTCTTTAATCAAAATAATTTCCCATACTCTCAATACATTTCTCCCAACGTTAATTCCGTCTGAGTAGAATTCAGAATTTTTAGAATTGATAAAGTCAATAAATGCATTTTCCAGTTCCGTTTGATTTTTGAATATTATGTGTTGTAAGTAGTGGTCCAGGTGTCTAAAAAAATGGTAGTCAGTAGGCGAGAGGTCCGGAGAGTAGGGTGGGTGAGGCAAAGTTTCATAGCCAAGCTCCAATAATTTTTGTGACGTTACACGTGACACATGTGGTCGAGCGTTGTCATGCAACAAAATGGGCCCTTTCCGATTGACCAAAGAGGGCTTCATTACTGCCAATTTCTGATGCATGGTATTAATTTGGTTACAGTATGATTCAGCATTGATGGTTTCGCCAGGATTTAAGAAGCTGTAGTGTATTAAACCAAATGAAGCCCACCATACCGTAACCATTACCTTTTTTTGATGAGTTGGGGGCTTTGGAAAATGTGGTCAGCGACGGTCGTTTTACTGACTTTGAGTTGCTCTGCAAGTTCTCGAACAGTTGTTTTGGGGTTTTCTTCCACCACTGATCGCAGAACATCATCATTAAGAGAGGAAGGCCTTCCACGACCTTCTTCATCTTCAAGGCTGAAATCTCCCTCCCGAAATTTTTTAAACCACCTTTGCACAGTGCACTCATTAACACAACCCTCGCCCCAGACTTGGTTAATGTTTCTAGCCGTTTGGGCTCCGCTTCGGCCGAGTTTAAACTCGTAAAAGAAAATCGTACGAAATTCTCGCTTTGACATTATAAGGATGACTGAATTATTTCCAAGTAGCGGAATGCTACAGAGGTAAACAAACAATATCATTTGGAAGAGGATTAATAAGTGTTGACATTCATACAAATGAGTAATCCTGTAAACGTAAACAGAATATTTTATATAGATTTTTTTTAATGAAAACTTAAAATCCTGCATTATTTTCCGGACAACCCAATATATACAATAAAAAATTCCCAATTCCCTTAAGAAGCGGAATAGGGGACCCTGAAACTCACTGCTGTGTACGAGAACCCTCTTTAAATCTGGCGGCATGCCTACTCGCGACTGTAGGGAGGCAAGGCACTACATGCTTCGACTATGTGGGACACATCGAGCAACCTTTCTCTGCATAACGGACACCTGCGGGGGGATTGGCCCACCAGCAAGTGCCCATGTGTCAACCGTGTATGGCCTATTCTTAATCTGGCAAGAACCATTACTTCTTTACAGCTCAGATCCATCTGCAGGTCGTGACCCTGCCCACTGACCTCCCATTTATCCCGTATCATCTTTTTTACAGCTTGTTCAGCCACAGAGGGCCTGATCGCGATGGTCCGGTCAGAAGGGTGAGACGTTCCAGCTTTCGCCGCCGCGCCCACACGTTCATTACCCTCCAGGCCGATGTGTCCAGGGAACAAGACAACAACCATAATTTTTCTGAGGCACTCCAATTCGGCATATCTTTCTAGCAAGAGCACGACCAGAGGGTCCTCAGAGAATCTATCACGCAGTGCCCAAACAGCGCTCAGAGAGTCAGTACATATGAGGAAGGCTGAACCCTCCTCTAATCTATTTAAACATGCACTTTTAGATAACTAAAGAACTTCTGTTTTACATTATATTATTTTATATTAAACCTTGGGCTTAATCCCTTATAAAATATAATTAAAGTCATATCAAAGAAATACTTTTATTCCTGACCTTTCTAAAGGTCGAAGGAACATCATATTAGCATGTAAAGTCGTAAAATGTAAATGAACAATGATAAAGTACCTTCGAAGTTTTCAAGCATGGACTTAACGTCGTCTTTCAGCCTTCCTGTGTAGGACTTAAGAAGGGCTTCCTTGCTCTGTGGTAAAGTCCTCTGATGAGCCATTGTCCAGCTAATAATTCGGATTTTTAGGTTTTATTGTTAAAAACGACAAATAATATATTTGATATTACATTGTCATAATAACAAACGCAAAGTCTGTCAAGCACAGGATAACAGTTGGGTAGACCCCCACTTAAGACATTCGACTGTACTTTCACCACATCGAATCGAAATTGAACTGTAGATCGATTCTAAATTTCCATGATTTAAAAAACAAATTTCTAATTGAAAAATAAATGTTTAATAAACGCTTTATACTTTAATTATTCGAAATTAACAAATAGAACACACTTATATCAGATAAATATTTTAAAAAAAGTCCACCTCAATTTCAGCTTCCTGTTTTAAAAAAGCCCTTAATACCTAAAGATAAAATGAATTTTCCTCCTTAAAATTGTTTTCCTAGTTTTCCAGAAAACTGCATTTATTAAAATATGTATTTAAAATTCTACAGATTAAAAAAAAGAATATTTCAGTGTAGAACAGTCAAACGAGGAAGGCCACGGAAGGACAGATTTAATTTAAAAACAAAAAATGGTTGATATGTTTATAAATTTTGTATAATTAGTTATTCTATAATATTAAATAATCGTTCTTGTCATTTGACTATTTTTTTCTGCGAATCCAGTCAGATCTTTTGCATTTCTACAACATAAAGCATGACTTTTCTACACTGAGGATGTAATTATCCTGAAAACTTCTCCTCCTTAGGACAGAAACCTTTATTTATCAAAATTTGTATTAAAAACCCCTTCAGATTAAAAAAAAAAAAAAGAATATTTCAGTGTACAACAGTTGAACAAGGAAGGCCACGGAAGGACAGATTTAATTTAAAAACAAAAAATGGTTGATATAATTTATGAATTTTGTATAATTAGTTATTCTACAATATTAAATAATCGTTTTTATCATTTGACTATTTTTTTCTGCGAATCCAGTCAGATTTTTTGCATTTCTACAACATAAAGCATGACTTTTCTTCGCTGACGATGTAATCATCCTGACTAGTTCTCCTGCTTAGTACAGGAACCTTTATTTATCAAAATTTGTATCAAAAACTATACAGGTTTAAAAAAATGAATATTTCAGTGTACAGCAGTTGAACAAGGAAGCCCACGGAAGGACAGATTTAATTTAAAAACAAAAAATGGTTGATATGTTTATAAATTTTGTATAATTAGTTATTCTACAATATTAAATAATCGTTTTTATCATTTGACTATTTTTTTCTTTGAATCCAGTCAGATCTTTTGCATTTCTACAACATAAAGCATGACTTTTCTACGCTGAGGATGTAATCATCCTGACTTCTCCTGCTTAGGACAGAAACCTTTATTTATCAAAATTTGTATTAAAAATCCTACAGATTAAAAAACAAGAATATTTCAGTGTACAACAGTTGAACAAGGAAGGCCACTGAAGTACAGATTTAATTTAAAAACAAAAAATGGTTGATATAGTTTATGAATTTTGTGTAATTAGTTGTTCTATATCAAATAATCATTTTTATCATTTGTCTATTTTTTTCTGTGAATCCAGTCATGATCATTTCTACAACATAAAGCATGTCTTTTCTACACTGATGATGTAATCATTGTAATCATCCTGCCTAATTCTCCTGCTTAGGAACTTTATCGCATTGGAAAATTATTTCACTCAATGGAACGTTGGTTTTTTCTTAGGGGAGAAAGGCTATAGGGATCTCTGGTTCTTCCAGGATAAACAAATCGAAGTTGTGAACGAGTATAAATTTCTTGGGGCCATCTTCACGCCAAACCTCTCTCTGATTCATTTTATAAAGAAAATTTACATGTACAAATTTGCTGTTAATTCGATTTGGTCCAACCTACTCTCAAACCCCTATATGATTTTGCACCCAATTTGAAGTTTACGGTACTTAAGACAGTATGTTGTTCAATTGTGTGCTACGCTTTTGATTCAGTTGAATCCGTTGAATGTTTCTTTATTAAAAAATTAAGGTTTTTTAAATTAAATTCACTAAATTTGTGGTCCGCTTGACCAATTAATATATCACAATTAATTAAGGTTTTTAGTTGAGATAAAAAAGTCAATGGCACGAGCGGGAGTCGAACCCCCGATCTTCGGCTAAATACGCCGCTGCTCTACCACTTGAGCTATCATGACCTCGATCCACTCGGACACCAACTTCCCATCTCAACCCCACCTTTTGAATGTTCCTTCCTTTTTGTCATTTTTCAAATGTCGTATAATCGGGTTGGATTCTCGACGGCAAATGAAATGGCCACGGAGAGCTTTAGTGAAGTATACTTCATTTTTAATCATTAAATTCACTAATTTCATGGTCCACTTGACCAATTAATATATCACAATTAATTAAGGTTTTTAGTTGATAAAAAATGGCAAAAAGGAGGGAAAACTCAAAAGGTGGGGTTGAGATAGGAAGTTGGCGTCCGAGTGAATCGAGGTCACGATAGCTCAAGTGGTAGAGCAGCGGCGTATCTAGCCGAAGACCATGGGTTCGACTCCCGCTCGTGCCATTGACTTTTTTATCTCAACTAAAAACCTTAATTAATTGTGGTTTTTAAATTAATTGGTCTTTGTACAATTGGGAATGTATCACTTTTAAAAATTGACCATTGAGTTGTTCTCAGATTTTCATTAAATATTATCATATGATGTTTATTTCATTAGAGTTTTGCAACAGTCCTATTCTCATTGAAGTTGCCTATACTCAGAGCTTCCTTCCTCTGAAACTTAAAGCTTAAAAAAAAGTGGACAGAATTTTTTTAAAACAAATATATTTTATTTATAAATTTAATCAAAATGCATTTACAAAAATGAATTGTTATAACTATACTTTGACTACGGTTTTGCCAATGTTTTCTCCAGTAAACAGCATGGTAAATGCTTCAAACATGTTTTCAAATCCTTCGACCATTGTCTCTTTAAATTTTAGTTTTCCCTAAAAAAAAAAAAAAGAAAGTTGTTTTCATCAAAAGCCGAATTCGACAAAGTGTGTGCAAAAAGCACCTCTTTCATAAACTGTAAGTTTTTCTGAATCCCCTCGAACCAACGGTCTTTCCACCTGCTCGAAATAAACCCCTGTAGGGTCAACTGCTTCATGACGATCGTCGGTTGTAAAACAGGAGCTGGAAACGTTAATGTTTTTTTATATTGATAAATTACTTTGAATGCTTAGATTTTACCCAGTGGAGGGTCCTTGGGGTCAGAGTTATACACAGAGATCGAACCACAATTGGCCACCCTTCCAAACATGTTCATGTGGTTCATAACATCATTGCTCATCCTTCCTCCAACCTAAAAACCACAACAATTCATAAATTTACAGTAGTGCATGTATAATTTCTAAAATATACAAAAATAAAAATGAAAGCTGCTAAGTTTTAAATCTATGTTCATATTTGTCAACCTTATTTTACTTATGACGTATTCATTGTGGTTTGACACCACAGACACATCATCAATGAGTTTTACCAGGATGACTCCATGGTGATGTCAAGCTCTCTTTTCTTCCAAATTTCTCAAAAAAATATCTGCTTGATAAACAAATCATACAAAAAGGTCCTGCAAGTTTTTAAAGTAATCTTTATGCATAATGGAGTTCAAGACTTTATTGGTTATAATATAAAAATATGTATAAATGTATAAATTACTTATTATTTAACTTATTTTTAGTTCTCACAGACAGAATGTGGCCATTTTTGTCTGCCTCTCTTTTACTTTAAAAACTTGATGCAGAATTATTAAAGATTTATGACACAAAAGGAAAAATTTGTTTGCTGTAACCTTAAACATGTACAAGAGAATAGGTTAACATTTCTTATTTTCATTTACATTGTCAAAATAGCAGTCGACGCCATTTGGAGCTGCTTCCTGCAAAGCCTCCGGTACTGGTTTTGTCTTGTAGTTAAAGGCATAGTCAAAGCCCAACTCTTTTACGAGCATTTTGCACTTTTCATCGGATCCGGCAAAACCGATAACAGTAAGGCCTGTAAAAATAAACATCCAATTATGTTTGCTCTGAGATAAACCAAAAATTAAATTCAAATTTACCAAGAATTTTTCCAATCTGGCCAACCAATGATCCGACAGCTCCGGCAGCTCCGCTGACTACGAGGACTTCGCCGGATTTCGGTTTACATAGTTCTGTCAATCCAAACCAAGCTGTGTTTCTAAACATTATTGTACAATAAAAATTATTTCGTTCGCCGTTTATTCGAATAATGCGGATTTAAACCTTACCCAGGCATTCCTAAAACTCCGAGTGCAGTCGATGGCGAAAACCCGCCCAGATCAGGCAGGACATAAGGTTTGGTCTTTTCGCCAAATGGTGACAAGACTTCATCCGGGTTTTGCACTGTATGTGTGACCCAGCCGAAAGGGCCAAGGACGAGGTCGCCTTTTTTATAATCAGGGTGTTTGCTCTCTAAGACCCTAAAAGGAAAAACAATCAACCAATTTAATAAAATATATACACTTTTTTTTTTGGGAGGGATACATACTTTGCTACTTGTGTGCCGATCATAGTAATCCCTGTAGGCAGCTTGGGTGATATTGCCCTACAAAATTGAAAAATATTAAAAATTAAAATAATGTCTTTTTTTTAGTTTTCTAACTGTTTATTATAGTAAGATGAGGTTTGTTAAAATAACATCCTTATGAACTTCACTAATGAATATCTTTCAATTAATTAAGGTTTTTAGTTGAGATAAAAAAGCCAGTGTCACGAGCGGGATTCGAACCCACGACCTTCGTGAGCCGCTACTCTACCACTTGAGCTATCGTGACCTCGATCCACTTGGACATCAACTTCCCATCTCAACCCCACCTTTGAATTTTCCCTCCTTTTTGCAATTTTTCAAATGTCGTGTAATCTATTTGATTCTCGGCAACAAATGAAAAATGGCAAAAAGGAGGGAAAATTCAAAAGGTCAGGTTGAGATGGTAAGTTAGTGTACAAGTGGATCGAGGTCATGCTAGCTCAAGTGGTAGCGGCGTATCTAGCCGAAGGTTGTGGGTTCGAATCACGCTCATGACACTGACTTTTTTATCTCAACTAAAAACCTTAATTAATTGACATCCTTATGAACTTTTTCATCAAGGATGTTATTTTAACAAATCTCACTATACCACAATAAACAGCTGGAAAACTTAAAAAAAAAAAAAATACACAACATACATTATATTCAATATTTTTTATTTACCTCATATAAGGGTCAACACTAATAAATAACGCTTCAAATAGAACTTCTGAAAACAAAAAGTAAAAAATGACTGTTTACAAAATAATTAATTAATTGATAAATCAAACATTTCAGTTAAATGATTCTTTACTCTTACACTCTTTTTTATACTAATCTATATGTTTAATAGTCACAATTGAATATATTAATTATTTTAATTAATTATACTTTTAAAAGATAAAAAATTAGTGCCATGAGCAGGATTCGAACCCATGACCTTCGGCTCAATACGACGCTGCTGTAACCAAGTCACGATAGCACAAGTGGTTAGAGCAATGGTGTATTGAGGTTAGAATTCGCCTTGTGACAATAATTTTTTCATCTCAGCCAAGACCTTAGAAAAAAAGTATAATAAAAACTGTTTATTTTATTTATTAAAACTGTTCCAATGCGATCATCTATTAATTAACTGACTAATAAATATGCATAAGAGAGATGTTGATATTTGAAGTCAAGTTCTTTCCTTTTCTTTTTGCTGTGGTCTTTACAATTGTTTTTTTTATCTAACACCATGCCTAAATATATATACTGAATTTTGTGGTGGTACTATTATACCGCTGGAAATGATTGGTTTACTTCTATTTTTTTAATCCAATTGGAATGATCGATCTTAGAGGTAAAAAGTGAAACGTTCAACATATTGTATTGGTCAATTAATTAAGGTTTTTAGTTGAGATAAAAAAGTCAGTGTCACAAGTGGAATTCAAACACACGGCCTTCGAGTTATCGTGACTCAAGTGGTAGAGTAACGGCGCAATCAAGCCGAAGGTCGTGGATTCGAATCCTTGAATTCGAACTGACTTTTTTTATCTCAACTAAAAACCTTAATTAATTGAAATATATTAATTGGTCAAGCGGACCATGAAAACTAGTGAATTTAATATTGTATTGGGAATATTGTCTTTAGCTTACATGTTAAACCTTGTCAAATACGATACGTCTAAGAATAAAGCTAAATATTTGTGTATATCTAAAATCAGTGATTCTATGTACTTAATCATTAGTTGAATACTTGGCTTTAAATCCAAACTAGTAGCTTTATATAATATTTTCTTTTTCATGTAATGCTTCAGCCTTTTAAGTACAAGTTTTTCATTATTAATTTCTTTTCTATATTCAATTAGTTAATTCATTTAATATCTATTTATCTAATATCTATTAATTAAATCTGATCTGACTCAAGGGACTTTTTATCAGAGATATAATCCCTGATTGTTTCATTACTCTCTTTTCTATCTCAAATTCAATTAATTCAACTTAAAAAAAGAGAAAAGATTCTGCAAATTGCGATATGATCAAGTCTGACTCATGTTTGCCAGCTTGAGGACTTTTCGTTATAGATTTCATTAAAATCACATTTGATCTTGACTTGCCCAGCATTGGTAAATGAAAAACAGGCCGATTTACCATAATATACAAGCTTAGAATAAATATCAAGCTGATAGAAAATTTTATTTACTACTGATAAAAACTGCTATTGAAATTTAACTTTGTTGGATGAATATTGTACAGTTTAACAAATATCATGCAAAAGACAACAAATTGTGTATTGACTTTTTTTTTCTTTACTTTTATCAAAAATAAACTAATTGAAAACTCAGATAATTTTTTTTACGATATTGACATTCCTCTTGATATTGTGTCAAATACATCAATACAATTTTTTAAAATTATTTTTAGAATACGGTTTATAATTAATATTTGTTTATTGGTGTAATTGACTTTTGGTTTGCAATTGAATTTCTTACATGCAAATCATTTTGGTGGGAGATGTGGCTGTTGGTTGGGTAATCTTTGGTCGGTAGATCCCTATAATTAAATAATTAATTACTAAATCCTGAAGGACCAAAATAGCAGTAAATGAGATTGGCATGTTGTTCGGGCATTCATGTTTACAGATTTTATAATTAAATCATAATTAATTACTAAATGACAAAAGGCAGAAATTGGAAAAAAAAGACTTGTTTGAATTAAGTTTCTTACATTTGCATTTGTTTTTTATCCTTAAAATGCATAAGGCATTATCATGTTCTTAGATTTTATAATTAACTATTAAATTAAGTGTAAGTACTGCATCACAATAGACAGAAATTTTGATACAAAACAACACTATTGGTTTGTCAAAATTAATTTCTTACATTTACACAGTTTTTCTCGAAATTGTGAGCATTGTTTGAACAATATTTGGTGCTGTTTTATTACAAAAACAAAATCTAAAGATGGACAGGGACAGGAAAAGCCCAACGTTGTGTTGGGAGGATGGCGAAAAAATTACGGATAAAAAAACAATTGTAAAACCTGTTGAGAAATCTGTTTCAATGCCAAGGCCAGTAATTCAGGAAATCCCAAGCAATAATGAAAGTAGTGAGGCCAAAACTTTATAATTTATTTTTAGAAGTACAAGAAAATGTCGCTGGCTAAATGCAGTTTTATTCATACAATCGTACGTAACTGTGCCAGTTCAATTAATTTTTTTATCCCGTTAAAAGTTGGATGGAAAAAAATTGCAATATGTGTAAAATTTACAATAAAAGTAATTTCAATTAATGATTTTTTGATCTAAAGTCTTGGTTGGGATGAAAAAGTTAGTTGTTTTTATTTTTAGATAGAAAAGATCTTTAGATAAAAAAGTATAATTCATTAAAATAATTAAATAGGTCAATTGTGACCTATAAACATATATGGATTAATAAAAGTAATTGTTATTATTCAATTAATTAAGGTTTTACTTGAGATAAAAAAAAGACAGTGTCACAAGCGAGATTCGAACCCACGACCTTCGGCTTGATACGCCAACTCTACCACTTGAGCTATCGTGACTTCGATCGACTCCAGGCACCAACGTTTTCTCAACTTAAAAACCTTAATTAATTGAATGATATTAATTGATCAAGTGGACCACGAAAAATAGTGAATGTAATTGTTATTGTATTTGTAAGTTTGTTTGTATAAGTATCTTTATTTTTATATGTTTTTATAAATCACAATCACAAGTTTTTATTTTACCTGGTACAGTTATATTTATTAAATAAATTCAGCCAGCTATAACTACACTTTCTTGCTTAGCAGACTTGTTAATATAAAAAAATAATATGTTTTAATGTGAATTATTCATAAATCTCTTGCACTAAAAAAATTATATAATTAATTTAATTATTTAATTTAGTAATTAATTAATTACTCAATGACTAAAGGCAGAAATTACAGTAAGATTATAGGCAAAACTAAAGTTTGAAATTGAATTTTTTACATTTGCATTAGTTTTTTAGCCTTAAAAATAATTTTCCTGGGAGTTCTGTAGGTTGTTTGGATACTTATGTTTGTAGATTTTATAATTAATTATTAATTACTCCATCATAGCAGGCAGAAATTGTGTACAAAACGACACTGCAAGTTTGTGAAAATTAATTTCTTAAATTTATATAATTTTTTCCGGAAGGTGAGAGCATTTTTTGAACAATTGGTGAGTAGTTTCTAAAATTAAATAATATTTGATTACTAAATGATGAAAGGCAGAAAATGACTATCGGTTTATGAAACTGAACATCCTAGATTTACGTTTTGTTGGGAGATTTGAGACCATCTTGGAAATTCGTTGGATGTAAATGAGGTAACAGATAAAACTATTGTGGAAAGAAGATAACACAGAGATACAAACGAAGTATTTTATGCTAATCTGCTGGAAGCTTAAAATAGAAATGGGAAAAACATAGGCCCAACTGGCTAATACGAAATATAAAAATTCGGTCAAAGTTTAAACAAGAGACTATTTGCAAATTCCGGCGGCCACATGTCCAAATTGTTATTATAAAATCTAGATAAAAAAATGAGAAGAGTTTTAATTTAATAAATCAATTGAGAAATTTACTTTTTTTGCTTGTTTATCTATTTAAAAAATATATATTGTAATTATGTTTTAAAATGGTCGCCTACCTCGGTCTTTAACCGGCGGCAGGTCTTGCTCGACCAGCTCGAAGTCCGTCTTCTTTGGTACACCCTCAAAGTGTTTTTTGAACACGAATTTTTTCGCTTTCATCTTAAAAAAAGAAAATGCAAATTGGACTCGGTCTCTTTTTCCAGAAAGGTATAAAATTCGAGGTACGTTTGAGCCTGTGTCCGGTTTTGAACTGAGCCGGATCCAGTGGGGGAACCAAGGCCAGAGTAACTAAGGGGACGTTGTCGTGACTCGTGACTTTTCAAACAAAGACACAATTGTTGTTCAACTTCAACCCGTTGAATTAAATATACCAAGTCCGATGTGTGATCGGTTTTTCGAATATTACGGAATTTGAAAATAGGGAGATTATGAAAAAAAAAAAAAATCTGGGAAAGTTCATATTCACACCAACAATCATGAGGTCAACTCGACAATCCTACAAAAGAAATTAAACAATAATATTCGTATATTTTGTATAATTTTATACAGTTCTCTTTCTTCAAGTTTGTTTGTTGAAGTTTCCATTTATAAAATAAATATTTAAGTAAATAAACATTACATCAAACAAAGTGGAAGGTTTTTGCTTAAAAATGGCACTTAAAAAAAAAATTTATTTGGCAACAAACAATTCGAGCTCTTTATTAAATTCATACTTTTTAGGCTCAGCATTTGCACTTATTTCAATTATCTCACTCACTGCATCTGCTGTCGCAGTTATTTTATTCAAATCCATAAATTACCTCTTTAAGAGTCAGTATTATACAACATACACTTCTTAGTTGCCACATTTATATCTTTATGAACAAAAATCCACCTGAGAACCAGCTAAATCAACTTAGACAAATAAATATCAGCTTTGCAGCTAAAAAACGCCGATATTTCGACACAAAAGTAAATAACTAGCCACCACGGGGCTTCTTTTGCTTTTTTTATCGTTTGGTAAATTTTTGAATATAATTGCAATGCAAGATGAGGCTTGGGTTCGTAGGCCAATACATCCGAACAAAAAGATTGAATATTTCTACAGAATTATGTATAATTTTTAATACTTTTTAAGTGAATCTCTCATGGCTTTATCAAAATTTCTCAATCCAAAATTGGACTTAACCTTCAAGAAAATTACAAATTAAGGTTTTAGTTGAGATAAAAAAGTCAATGGCACGAGCGGGATTCGAACCCACGATCTCCGGCTTGATACGCCGCTTCTCTACCACTTGAGCTATCGTGATCTCGATCCACTCGGACACTAACTTCCCATCTCAACCCCACCTTTTGAATTTTCCCTCCTTTTTTATCTCAACTAAAACCTTAATTAATTTGTAATATATTAATTGGTCAAGCGGACCACGGAATTAGTGAACTTCAAGAAAATCTTTTGCACTGAGAAAAACAAGAACATTCTTATCCATTTTCTCAATGATATCTTAGGATTTACTGACACAGCCATGATACAAAGAATACTTTTTAAACAGTTCAAATTATATTTTCACAGACACATCATTTAAAAATTTTATTATTAAGTTATACACACTGGGATTCTTGAATAGAGCTCTACTTTCCATAATTGGGTGTTCTACTCCTTCTTTCTCCAGATCCTGGTAGAATTTATTACTGGCCGCAGTGAAACATTATGTGCGTTAGATCCTCCTTTACTCCGCATGTGTCTAAATTAGGGTGTTATTTTATGCCGATCTTGTGAAGATACGCTGCGCAGATGCCATAGTTTGTTCTTAACCGATGTATGGTGGTTATGTGTTTTTTTGCCATGTCTAGCTTGTTAAACCACGGTTTTATATTTCCAAGTGGAAATAATTTTTTATAGGCCATTCCCTTATCCGAGGCAGAATATTCAATTTGCCATTCTATTTGAATTCTTGTTTCCAATAATATTTTTTATATCTTCAATGTCTTCCTGGGAATGTTCTTGGACATTTTTTGAGAGCAGTTTCTATAATTACATATTAATTAAATAATAATTAAATATGCCATAGGAAAAAGAAGAAATTGTGCTAAAATAGGTAATTTTTACTTTGAAATAAAACTTCTTACATTTACATCGTTTTGCTTGAAGATCTGAGCTTTTTTAACAATATGAATTTACAATTAAATATTAATTAAAAACTGAATTAAAATTTTATTATTTGTGTTTACTAGTCATAGTTTTTTTAACTTCTATAATTAAATAAAATTAATAATTATAACAAAAAGTTAAATTATTATATAAGTGCAGAACAAATACTGCAAATGTTTATAATTAATTAATACAAATACTAATTTGATGGATCATTAAAATAATGATTATCAATATATTTATTCATCGGTTTAATCCATCATTTTAATGATCCATCAAATCCTTTCCTTGTTTCTTTCTATTCTGTACACTCTTTAGTGATTTCAATTTAGGTCCATCACTGGTCAGTAGTTACTTAATCTGCTTAAAACCAGAACCATTAGTTGTGTGATCTGGGCAGATAGCTGATTCCAAATTAGGAATAGTGGACAATGGATTTTAGGACAATCAAATCCATGGATCTGTATTTAAGTATTTCAGCTGCTTAGAATCCTTAACCTTACAATAATTATTTGTTTAAATCTGATAGATTTTTTTTCAAATGGAAAGGATTAAAGCATAACATTGAAATAACTGATGTTCATGGCAATTTCACAGTCCAAATCCACGAAGGGAAAACAGATTTGTACATTTCTGCGATTTCTGAGCTGCAACACCATGAAGATCCTCTTTTTTGTTTTTGTTTTGCCTATGTCTATTCTGGGAGAAGACAAATGTATATACTTTTGTTATAACATAATACAAGAAATTTATGTAATTTTTTGTACAGTTTGTAATTTTAAGAACGTCAAAAGGAAATTGAACGAGAGATGGCTGGTTAGTACATGCAGAGTGGCTGTATGCGAAGAATCAGAACAAGGCGGCTTACAAGTGAAACTTATCTCGTAAGTTACTTGCTTAAGTCACTTTTCTTTTTTTGTCGGGTTTCATTTTAGGACTGGAGGATCGGGAATGGTCTTATTCCACAACCAACGACACTGCGACGTGTCGAGCAGGTCGAAAATCACTGATGTGGACAACTGCGCCGCCGATAGCTCAATGAACTGCCCAAGTAGGTACGCCAAATTAAAATTAAACACCTAATCTAAAAATCTTCTCTCAGCCGGATGCTTACACGAAGGCAAGTACAGAAGACACGGAGAGACTTGGCCGGTCGCGGGATGCAGGGGTGCATCCTGTTGGGCACCTGACAATGGACCAAAACATGTGACTATCATCCCGTAAGTTGTCTATGCAGTTGAATTTTAACAACGAAACGATTTATTTATTTATATTTTTAGCTGTCAACCCGTCTACACTGACCTTACTCCGAGTCAGGTTGATCAAGGCTGCAGAATCGTTTTTAATATGACAGAAGTTTATCCTTCTTGTTGCTATCCTAAAGTGGTGTGCGACAATGCACACACAAGCGACAGTTTCAGAGTTTGAAACAAAATATAATATGACGAGTACGACTACTGGGATTAGGGCGAGGCTTGTTTGCCAAAGCAGTGGGTCGCTGCGTTATGAACTGTTACATGTTTGAATAATAAGACTCTTGAATACGTCAAATTTGCAATTATTTTCTAAAAGACATCATCATACGCTGCCCAATATTGTACCGAAGTGAGAAAATGTTCCGAGTTTCAGCTTTGAGTTTTCCGCAGTCTGCAGGCTGCAGATAGAGTCGGGTCAGACTAATTGATATTCGGTGCCGGTGGTGCCTGGCTTGTTTTGGACTGAACGGGCGCCAGTCCCAGACTGCGATTTTCAACTTTTGAACCCCCTTTGGACCATCACCAAATCCGATAAATTAGACGGGTCGTCACCATATATAAACCAAATGCTACGTACTTTAAATCAATATAACTCTACATAATAGAAAAATAAGATTAATAATATAATAAGCACGGTTTTAGTTCAACCTTCAAATTGATTTTTGATTCCATGTATCACAGTAAACATCTGAGTTTTGCATTAATTAAGCAGTGCGAGTAGGCCTGGAAAGGAAATTGGTCAATTGCCCACAACTCGCCACGCACTCGGCTTAGACAGTTTTCTTCGTGCTTAAAAATTGTGCGTTCGTACAAACTGACTTGGGAGGATCGACACGTGCTGAGATCTTAGCTTTTGTCATCTCTTTTAGAAAAGTTTAAGTTTTAGTTTATAATTAATAGGATGGGCCCTGTTGAAATTAGGCCTAAAGATTGCTCCTCGCATAAAGGTCAGACGTAAGCTGTAAAGTAGAAAGCCTACATTCTTTCCAGTCCACTGCAAAGAAAAACTAAATTTTCCTTAAAATAATCAACTATTTAGCTAATTCTGTAGAGCACTGAGGAAGGTTTAATAAAAAGCCAAAACCTTGACAAAAGAGATGACTACTTCATTTTCGACCACCTGATACCAACCATCAATTGTTAATCATCGCAGGTCGAAAATTCTCTGTGTTATATTTGGCTAATGTTAATTATCAAACAAAAAATCAAAAACATATATGTATAAATATCGCAACAGAGACTAAGTAGAATATGGGGACATATCCTAGCTATGGCAGTTTGTGAGATATAAAAAAAGATTTGTTAAAAACCAAGATTTTGTTTTAAATATCTAAGAATTTAGGTAGTTTTGGGCAAATAAAATTTCAACTGTATGAAAATTTCATCATAAACCCATACATGTTTAGCGGCCATAATTTACCATATAAATTATTTCAATTAATTCCTTTTCGCTAAGGTCTTGGTTGAGATGAAAAAGTCAGTGTCACGAGCGGGATTAGAACCCACGACCTTTGGCTTGATACTACTCTACCACTTGAGCTATCGTGACTTCAATCCACTCTGAACACCAACGTTTTCTCAACTTAAAAACCTTAATTAATTGAATGTTATTAATTGATCAAGCGGACACAAAAATAATGAATGTAATTGTTATTGTATTTGTAAGTTGGTTTGTATAAGTATCTTTGTTTTTATATGTTTTTAGAAATTGCAATCACCAATTTTTATTCCTGGTACAGTTATATTTATTAAATAAATTCAGCCAGCTATAACTACACTTTCTTGCTTAGCAGACTTGTATATGTAAAAAAAGAGTAGTTTTTCACAAAAAAGTTCATAAATCTCTCGCAATAAAAAAAGATTATATAATTAATTAATTATTTAATTTAGTAATTAATTAATTACTCAATGACTAAAGGCAGAAATTACAGTAAGATTATAGGCAAAACTAAAGTTTGAAATTGAATTTCTTACATTTACATTTCATCATAGTAGGCAGAAATTTTATACAAATCGACACTATAAGTTTGTGAAAATTAATTGCTTAAATTTACATAATTTTTTCCAGAAGGTGAGAGCATTTTTTGAACAATTGGTGAGTAGTTTCTAAAATTAAATATTAATTAAATAATATTTGATTACTAAATGATGAAAGGCAGAAATTGACTATCGATTTATGAAACTGAACATCCTAGATTTACATCGTTTTGCTGGGAGATTTGAGACCATCTTGGAAATTTGTTGGATGTAAATAAGGTAACAGATAAAACTATTGTGGAAAGAAGATAACACAGAGATACAAACGAAGTATTTTAAGCTTAAAATAGAAATGGGAAAAACATAGGCCCAACTGGCTAATACGAAATATAAAAATTCGGTCAAAGTTTAAACAAGAGACTATTTGCAAATTCCGGCGGCCACATGTCCAAATTGTTATTATAAAATCTAGATAAAAAAATGAGAAGAGTTTTAATTTAATAAATCAATTGAGAAATTTACTTTTTTTGCCATGTTTTAAAATGGTCGCCTACCTCGGTCTTTAAATGGCGGCAGGTCTTGCTCGACCAGCTTGAAGTTTGTCTTCTTTGGTACGCCCTCGAAGTGTTTTTTGAACACGAATTTTTTCGCTTTCATCCGAGGCAGAATATTCGATTTGCCATTCTATTTGAATTCTTGTTTCCAATATTTGAAAAAGGTCTGTATAAGGGATCTTTATGATTCTAGGCATGGGTAACTGTGTGGCATTTTTTACTCTTTTTTTTGTGGGTAGTATCTATAATTTAATAATAATTAATTACAGAATAACAAAAAACAGAAAATGCAGTTAAAAAACTGACAATATTAGTTTCAAATATATTTTTTAAAATCAGCTCCGTCTTGTTGGGAGTGGCGAAAGTTTTGGCTATTTTTGTATGCGGATTCCATAAACAAATAATAATTAATTTTGGCACAACAAAGAGAAGAATTTATAATGGAAAAATACGCTGTTAGTTCAAACAGAATTTCTTATATTTGAATTTTTATAGTTGAATCTATTTACATTTAATTAATTAATTTTTTATATATCTGCAATGTCATCCTGGGAATGTTCTTGGGCATTTTTTGAGTGCAGTTTCTATAATTAGATATTAAATAATATTTAAATATGCCATAGCACAAAGAAGGGATTGTAGTAAAATAGGTAACGTTTTACTTTGAAATAAAATTTCTTACATTTACATCGTTTTGCTTGAAGATCTGAGCTTTTTTGACATTATGAATGTACAATTAAATATTAATGAAAAATTCAATAATTTCATGGTCCGCTTGACCAATTAATATATTAAAATTAATTAAGGTTTTTAGTTGAGATAAAAAAATCAATGGCACGAGCGGGATTCGGACCCACGATCTTCGGCTTGATACGCCGCTGTTCTACCACTTGAGCTATCGTGACCTCGATCCACTCGGACACTAACTTCCCATCTCAACCCCCCCCCCTTTTATCTCAACTAAAAACCTTAATTAATTGTAATAAATTAATTAAAAACTAAATTAAAATTTTATTATTTGTGTTTACTAGTCATAGTTTTTTTAACTTCTATAATTAAATAAAATTAATAATTATAACATAAACAGGCAGAAATATTGCGAAAACAAGCCACTTCAGGCTTGGAATGGAAAGGCCCTGGTTTGCTGTAAAATGTGTATGTAGCGTTTAGTTAGAAACAACTGAATTTTCGAAAATTAAATATTAATTATACAATAATTAATTAGGACGTAACATATAGGGAAAAGTTATTAGTTAATTAGTTTTCGGTTTCATTGAGAAATCTGCTTGATGGATTTTTATTTAGTAATTTTTTTATTGGACAATTGTATAATTACAATTAAATTAAACTGCAACCTTACAAAAGGCAAAAATTATGAGCATAAACGACACTTTTTGTTTGTGATGGAATCTGTTCAATTATAACTGGATTACTGGTAAATCTGTAGGTACCGTTCAGACATTTTTCTTTTTAGATTTTTTCCATTAACACGATCAATCAAATATAAATTAATTATGGACTAAAATAAAGTATAGTAAATAAAGAAATCATAAAACTTTTTTGTTTACGTTTGAGTATTATTGAAAATAATTTTGTTTTTGTGATTCTATACATTCACATTGAGGAAAGGAGTGGCATAATAAATTAAAAATTCTGTAAATCCTAATGGTTAATTAACTAATTAATTAATTATGAAGGTAGAAATTATTGTAAAACAAATATCACTTTCGTACGGATATTGGATTTTGCAATTGCTTTGTCTATTTGTCAGTTGTATCATTTTTTTGTGTCGATCAAACCTGTTATTAAACCTGTTCTATTAAACATAATTTATAAATATATTTATGATGTATGTATTATAACAGTAAAATTTACCACAAAGTCTAAAACTCAACATGTTAAAATTAGAATTTTCCCCAGTTTGTTCCGCTCACTTGAGACAAATTTCCAATTACATGCACACATTTGGGTGCAGTGATTAAAGAAAAAGTAAAAATGTTCTTTATAAAATCACATCAAGCTGTTTTTCTTCTGATTTTAACTTTTAAATCTACTCTTGCGGATAAAAACACCACCCAACAGAATGTGAAAGCTAACAGTGAGTCAAAACTTTAAATTATTCTTGATGGTTCTTTTGTCTGGATTGATTTTTCCATAAAAACTGTAATCAAAATTGTATTGTTTTACTTTGAAAAGAAACGTATTTATTAGAATTCCAGTATTGAAATCATAATAGGGCTTAAAACACATCCTTTCGCTACAGCCCTTCATGCGCTTTATTTATTTTAATTTTTTTATCTACCAGTGTGTCCCATAAATGATAAACTGATCGGTGAAGGCTTGACAGAAATGTTGGACGGTTGCAGAAAAGTAACTTGCGTCAAAGAGAGTACCAATACCACCCTGTTGATCATTAAATCGTAAGATTTTCCCTTCCTTGAGATAAAAAACCAAAAACACTATATAGTAATTTTGTAGATCAGGGGCTGATCAAATATATTTTAATGATGACGAGAAGCACTGTAGCATTGATGTTCCCAATGACGGCACATGCAGCAAGGTAACAAAGGAATGCAGGGGTATGAATTTATGATGTTTTCAACAGAAGATTATTATAGAAGATTATTATTATTTTTTTTTTTTACTTTCAGCATTCTGCAAATTTGAAAACCAAACAAAGCTACATGGAGACTCCTGGTTCATTGAAGGTTGCAGGAGAGCAACATGTTTTGCATTTGAACCGTATAACTCAACTAAGATAGAAATTGAACAGTATGTCTTGCAGGGGGGAAAAATAAATAAAAATAAAGGATAGTTTACATTTGCTCATGTTTTAGATGCCAGGACATCATCATTGTTGAAATGACTAAAGAACAACAGGATAGAGGTTGCGTCTTCAACGAAAACTTTGACGGGTTTTATCCAGTTTGCTGTAGACCCTGGGTGGAGTGTAACGGTGTCAAAGAGCTAAATCAGATTGTAAGATACAGAGGAATGTACGATGAATAATAACAAAATACAACAAGAACATTGACAAAGCTTCAAGATTTGTTTATAAAAATAATTTTCCAAATTAAAAAACCTCCATAATTACAACTTGTTGAAGGAAAAAATAAATAAACATGGTATGTGGGAGTAAAAGAGGCAGAACTACAACTTAACATACATTGCCATAAATATTTACATACATAATTTTCAGTTGAATTTACTTCAGGAAAAATTGTACATTTGTGGTAGGGTTAAACGAGGTGTACTTCAAATCAAGCTCCACCCACAAGGGATTAAATTGAAGCTTAAATTTTCCAATCAACCTTCGATAAAAATTAGATGTGTTGCTTCAAATCAAGTTCCACCCCCCATGTCTAAATTTTCATAGTTAAACTCTATTAACTAAGGTTTTTAGTTGAGATGAAAAAGTCAATGGCACGAGCGGGATTCGAACCCATGATCTTCGGCTAGATACGCCGCTGCTCTACCACTTGAGCTATCGTGACCGTTTTTTTCATCTCAACTAAAAACCTTAATTAATTGTAATGATTTAATTGGTCAAGTGGACCACGAAATTAGTGAATCTATTAACTAAGTTAATAACTTTAATTCGATTATCAAAACATGCTTTCTACATAACTCAGGTGTATTCCCGATAGGAAATTTTGGGCAAGGTTAAAAAAAAAGGGCTTTATAGGCTCCACAAGTGTTATTAAGTTACCTACAATTCAGTTAGCAAAATATGCTACATACATAATTTTCAAATGTATTTAGGTCGAGAAAGATTGTAAATGTGGTAAGGTTAAAAGGGGTGTAGATTCAAATTAACCTCTATACCTAACCTAAAAGCTAAAAACAGACTTATTCGAAAGTTGTTAAGATTATAAGTTCCATTCGATTAACAAAAGACATAGTCATAATTTTTCATTGCATTTAGGCCAGGAAAGAAACATGTGCATTAAATAGGCTTACTTCAAATCAAGTTAAACCCGAAGAGCTTAAATTTATGTTTAACCTTTCAAAGTCAGACTTCTATAAGATTAATTTAGTTGATAAATGATTCAATTAGAAATATGCACAATATAAATGATTTCCAATTTTATTAAGGCCAGGAAAGATTGTATATTTTTTATCAGGTTAAATGATCTGTAGCATTAAATCAAGCCCCATCCCATTGGCTTTAATTAATGCTTAAACATTCAAAGTCAGACTACCATAAGAGTTATCAAGTTAATAACTGCAATTTGATTAGCAAAATATGCTACGTACATAATTTTTAATTTTATTTAGGTCGAGGAAGATTGTAAATGTGGTAGGGTTAAAAGGGGTGTAGCTTCAAATTAACCTCTATATGTAACCTAACAGCTAAAAACAGACTTATTTGAAAGTTGTTAAGATTGTAAGTTCCATTCGATTAACAAAAGATATAGACATAATTTTTAGTTGCGTTTAGGCCAGGAAAGAAACATGTGGGTTAAATAGGCTTAGTTAAAATCAAGTTCCACCCCAAGAGCTTAAATTTATGTTTATCCTTTCAAATTCAGACTTCTTTAAGGTTTATTTAGTTGATAAATGATTTAATTAGGAATATGTACTATATAAATGATTTTCAATTTTACTAAGGCCAGGATTTTCGATAGGGTTAGAAGAAGTGTAGTTTCAAATCAAACTCCAACCCAAATGCTTAAATTGAAACTTAAGTTTTCAAAGTTTAACTTCCATAACAATTGTTACATTAATAACTGCACCCTGATTTAAAGGGAGCAAAGATTTTTAAGAAAAAATAATGTTCCATGTTAGAAATGGTCAATACTAAAAAAAACTACTGTATAAAACATTACTTGTTTTTTTTAAGGATATAAATTGATTGATCAAATTGTATTAAAATACATAAATAAATAAAATAAAGTGACAATCTAATGATTCCCGCGACCAAATTTTCCCAGTGTCTATCACATTCACATTTCACGATTTTCAGTACATGTCTGTGCATTGTACTCCATGGTTCTTTCTTTACTTGTAAAAAATTGATAAACTCCAACGATAAACTAGGCAAATGTTCAACAACTCGCAGACCTTTTGACAAACCAAAATAAGCAATAAAAAAGTATTACTCAACCTGCTTTAACCTGCATCAAAACAAAGTAAATTCTGTAAATATTAGACCATTTTTGTTTATAATTACAAAACATAGCTTAAAATAACTCAATATTATTTGAATTTTTATGGAAAAATGAAAAAAAAGTTTGATTATTTTTTTAAATATAAAAAGTATATAATTCTTTTTGAACATGTGTCCTTTTCTTTTCATACTTCACGATTTCATAAAAATACTTCACTGTGTATAATAAAATCTAACTGAGCACTCTATAATTGTTTTTGTTGCTATCTTCTAAATCCAATATCAAACCAATACTACTTTTCTTCTTCCTCTTCTTTTTTCTTTATTTTTTTGCACATTTTCTAGACACAAGTTGCTCATAGAGCCCATGTAAGTGTAAAAAAAAATCCATGATATTATATAGGCAAAGACTATCATATTAGCAGAACCAATTCCACAAATAGTTTATAATTAAAATTAATTAATTAATACAAATTTGATGCATCATTAATATAATGAATATCAATATATTTATTCATTGGTTAAGTTACTTAATCTGCTTAAAACCAGAACCATTAGTTGTATGATCTGGGCAGATAGCTGATTCCAAATTAGGAATAGTGGACAATGGATTTTAGGACAATCAAATCCATGGATCTGTACTTTTCTTCTTCTGTACTTAAGTATTTCAGCTTCAGTTGTATCAGTCTGTACCATCATTTCTTCTCGCTGTCATATTTAACCTCAGCCTGCTTAGAATCCTTAATCTTACAATAATTATTTGTTTAAATCTGATAGATTTTTTTCAAATGGAAAGGATTAAAGCATAACATTGAAATAACTGATGTTCATGGCAATTTCACGGTCCAAATCTATGAAGGGAAAACTGATTCGTACATTTCTGCGATTTCTGAGCTGCAAAACCATGAATATCTTTTTTTTTTGTTTTTGTTTTACCTACGTCTATTCTGGGAGAAGACAAATGTATATACTTTCGTTATAACATAACCCAAGAAATTTATGTAATTTTTTTGTACAGTTTGTAATTTTAAGAATGTCAAAAGAAAATTGAACGAGAGATGGCTGGTTAGTACATGCAGAGTGGCTGTATGCGAAGAATCAGAACAAGGCGGCTTACAAGTGAAACTTTTCTCGTAAGTTACTTGCTTAAGTTATTTTTCTTTTATTGTCGGGTGTCATTTTAGGACTGGAGGATCGGGAAGGGTCTTATTCAACAACCAACGACACTGCGACGTGTCGAGCAGGTCGAAAATCACCGATGTGGCCAACTGCGCCGCCGATAGCTCAATCAACTGCCCAAGTAGGTAGCCAAATTAAAATTAAACACCTAATCTAAAAATGTTCTCTCAGCCGGATGCTTACACGAAGGCAAGTACAGAAGACACGGAGAGACTAGGCCGGTCGCAGGATGCAGGGGTGCATCCTGTTGGGCACCTGACAATGGACCAGAACATGTGACTATCATCCCGTAAGTTGTCTATGCAGTTGAATTTTAACAACGAAACGATTTATTTATTTATATTTTTAGCTGTCAACCTGTCTACGCTGACCTTACTCCCAGTCAGGTTAATCAAGGTTGCAGAATCGTTTTTAATATGACAGAAGTTTATCCTTCTTGTTGCTATCCTAAAGTGGTATGCGACAATGCACACACAAGCAATAGTTTCAGAGTTTTAAACAAAATAGAATATGACGAGTACGAGTGGGATTAGGGCGAGGCTTGTTCGCCAAAGCAGTGAGTCGCTGCGTTACGAACTGTTACATGTTTGAATAATAAGACTCTTGAACACGACAAACTTGCAATGATTTTCTAAAAGACATCATCATACGCTGCCCAATGTTGTACCGAAGTGAGAAAATGTTCCGAGTTTCAGCTTTGAGTTTTCCGCAGTCTGCAGGCTGCAGATAGAGTCGGGTCAGACGAATCGATACTCGGTGCCGGCGGTGCCTGGCTTGTTTTGGACTGAACGGGCGCCAGACCCAGACTGCGATTTTTAACTTTTGAACCCCCTTTGGACCATCACCAAATCCGATAAATTAGCCGGGTCGTCGCCATGTACAAACCAAACCCTACGTACTTTAAATCAATATAATTCTACACAATAAAAAAATAATATTAATAAGATAATAAGCACGGTTTTAGTTCAAGCTTAAAATTGATTTTTGATTCCATGTATCACAGTAAACATCTGAGTTTTGCATTAATTAAGCAGTGCGTGTAGGCCTGGAAAGGAAATCGGTCAAGTCAATTGCCCACAACTCGCCACGCACTCGGCTTAGACAGTTTTCTTCGTGCTTAAAAGTTGTGCGTTTTTCGTACAAACTGACTTGGGAGGATCGACACGCGCTGAGATAGCTTAGGCGCTTTTGTCATCTCTTTTAGAAAAGTTTAAGTTTTAGTTTATAATTAATAGGATGGGCCCTGTTGAAATTAGGCCTAAAGATTGCTCCTCGCATAATGACTTCACTAATAGGCCCGAAAGGTCAGACGTAAGCTGTAAAGTAGAAAGTCTACATTCTTTCCAGTCCACTGCAAAGAAAAACTAAATTTTTCTTAAAATAATCAACTATTTGGCTAATTCTGTAGAGCCCTGAGGAAGGCTTAATAAAAAGCCGAAACATTGGCAAAAGAGACGACTATTGTGGACCACATACCTGATACCAATCATCAATTGTTAATCATCGGAGGTTGAGAATTCTCTGTGTGATATTTGGTTAATGTATCAACATCAATTAATTATCAAACAAAAAAACATAAATCTATAAATATCTCAACAGACACTATCTGTATGTAGAATATGAGGACATAATCTAGCTTTGGCAGTTTGTGAGATATAAAAAAAAAGATTTGTTAAAAACCAAGTTTTTGTTTTAAATATCGAACAGTTTAGCTAGTTTTGGTCAAATAAAATTTCAACTGTATGAAAACTTCATGGTAATCATCATAAAACCATACATGTTTAGCGGTCATAATTGACCATATAAATTATTTCAATTAATTATTCTTTTTCGCTAAGGTCTTGGTTGAGATGAAAAAGTCAGTGTCACGAGCGGGATTCGAACCCACGTTCTTGAGCTCAATACGCCGCTGCTCTAACCACTTGAGATATCGTGACTTCGATACACTCGGACACCAACTCCTCATCTCAACCTATAACCTTTCGAATTTCACCTCTTTTTGCCATTACTTCTTTCATACTATTCTCAATTAAAAAACCATGTGCCGGGATTCGAACCCAGGACCGCTAACGTGGCAAATACGAGTCGGAACTTGAAGTCAATTTGAAAACTTGGATCGAAGTCACGATAGCTCAAGTGGTAAAGTAGCGGCGTATTTATCCGAAGGTCGTGGGTTCGAATCCCGCTCGTGACGCTGACTTTTTTATCTCAACCCATACCTTATATAAAGATTAATTAATTGAATTTGGTCAATCGGACCACGAAATCTAATAAATTTAGAACAATTTTACAACTTTGTTTTGTTATTTCTCACAAGCTGATATGGTAGGATATGTGTGACTATGAGACTAACAGAAAGTTTCAGTTGCAACATATTTCTGTAACTTTTAAATGATTGTTTTTTTTTTTCTTGACAGTTACTTTAGAGTTAGAAAGGGCACAGCAATATAATATTCAAGTTGGCGCCCCACAAGCGAGCGTTCTTGGACTGCTCTTAAATTGATTTACACTGGTGAAATTTCCAGAATCTGTTGTCATGTTTACCTAATTTTGTACATTTATGGATTCTTTGTAACATAAATAGACAATATCTTTGACCATTTGAAAAGAAAACTTGGTTTTATATTCGGAGATCGTGAGATGCGGTCTGGTGTGACGTAAGTTTTAGAAAAACATTTTCTTTATCGTGCCAACGTTTCGATCTTTATTGAGATCATCTTCAGTGCCTGGGATATATAAACATGTATAAATTTTACAAATACATGTAGGAGGTGAGAAAAAAATGTATTTGGAAAAATTTAAATAATGTTTATAAATCCCAGGCCCTGAAGATGATCTCACTGAAGATCGAAACGTTGGCACGATAAAGAAAATATTTTTCTAAAACCTACGTCACACCAGACCGCATCTCACGATCTTCGAATAATCATTGACTAACGGTCACTAAAAATCTCACATTTCTACTTGGTTTTAATTTTGATTTTTTGGGTAATAAATTGTTTACATTACTCATTTCCATGCACAAGAAGACCTGGATTATCTATGTATTAATTTTTAAAGAAAACACCAGTATGATATTTTCTTTTCACTTTTTCTTTTCTGATTTTCTTTTCAAACTGTGGAAGTCTTTTCTGCATATCATAATTTTATTTCTGATCGAACGGTTTATTTTAAGTCTTTAAGGAAAACCTTGGTCAAAAAATCGAAGTGGACCTTCGTCGGCGGACCTTCAGAAGAAAAGTAAATATTTAAAACCCTAGCTTTTTGATATAATAAGCAAGCAGACAATTGCTCAATTTAAAATATGAAAATCCAAGTTGAGATAAATGATAGATTTATACCTAATTTTATTATTATCGGTGTGTTTTATGATGTATTTAATTGTTTACTTTTAAATTAACGTTCGCCAGTAGGACTTTAACAAGGATTTTAACGTGTTAGGACAGATAAGCAGACAATTGGGTTCATGCATATGTAAACATTGACATTGAAATGTTTTGAGCCTTTTGAGTGGGAAGCAATGTAATCGCGTGTTGTCGATTCTATTTTAAGACTTGGCGATTAGCGAGTAGTACGAAAATATGTCATTTTTCTCGTATTTGCCTTATTGGCCATCCACAAATACCTGCTTGTCTTTCGATATATAAAAAAATATCTTTATAAAAACTGCGGTAGTTTTGCAAACCGTGGAAGAACGAGTTTAAATCAGTTTATCCTTGGTGCGGTTTGAACGGAGAAATCGAAGTTCCGGGACCTTCAGACAAAGGCTATCGCTTATTGCGAAATAACTAGAAAAATCTGACTATTTCTTGTTTACGAGCGACGTCTTTGCTTTACCTCTGTCTAAAAACGCCCAAATAAGCCTTGCCAAAAAAATCGAAGCCGCGCAAGGTGAAGTTTACCTACAAAGTGACGTCGATAAACTTCACCTCTAAACCGGCAATATTTTTTTACTCCGACACACATCTTAAATTTTCATTGATCCCGACCTTTGGGAAGGCCGGCCGTTAAAGTTCCAGCCCGTTATATCGCCGATAGAGACAAAAAGGCGAGAAAGTCGGTCAAGTCTGAGGAGGGAACAAAGGAGACTAAGTCCATTGTTTACGGCCCCGGCTGGAATCTTGAGAAGAACCGTAAAGAAGCACCTGGTGGGGAACCATTCGAACCGATGGAACGGAAGGTCAAAAAAGAAAGGACAAAGACCCCTTAGTAACATTTAATTGCCTTGAATGACTTACATAATGCGAGACTTAGAGATTATTAATCAAACTAGTCTAAAAAACAGCTTTGTAATGAGCTATAAACATTGAATTAGACATAAACAGGTCCATGCAACGGCTGGGACTGGGCAGTGGGTGCTCCTAGGAGACTCCAGAAGACCCTTCCCAACCCTTGGTTACAAAGGAGGATTCCAGACACAAAATAATGGTATAGCCTTGAGAACTGACACGCCTACCTAATCTCTTGAAATGCGTTAAGAGAGTTGCTGGCTTGAGAGCTGGCCGCGAACGGCGGGTGCTGTAGCAGAGGCATACAGGGGTTACCAGATCATGTCTAAACATATTTTGAATATATATATATATATATACGGACGGGGAAGGGTGCATAAGCATCTGTACTGCGGGGCAGCGTATTTTGGTTCCAAGTTGCCCAGCTGCATGGGTAAGGACTCGCGGTGGTTGAGTGGTGAGACCCCTAGCGAGTACCTGGAGAAGAGGCTGTTTCATAGCCGTGGCGCATGACCTCCGAATTACCTCCCGACATTGAAAGAATCGGATGAATCGGATTACCGAGAGCGTATAGCCAGCGAGGAGCTATAACTACGCTGCCGGCGTCCCTCGAATGATGTACGAGGGTGGGTGCTTGTCGGTGTCGGCACTCTGAGCTGCCTCCTCTAGGGGGTGGTTAGAGATTCCACTAAAATCGAAACCGCGGCCGGAGCGCATCCGGAGGTTTCGACGCTAGCGGAGCCCCTACACCCATGGAGATAGAGTTGTCTTCTCTATCTAGGAAGTGCGTGGGAGACTCGGCCGATGAACTTCGACCACCTTTTGGGTATCCCTTTACTCGCGGCACTGGTTAAGTGCACAATGTTAACCCACCCCTCGGAAGAAGCCACCGGGAGAAGTCAGCATGCCTACCGATTAGTCTGTGAATTTGTGGGCTTCTACACCGAACCTCGCGGAAGAAGCAGATTTTCCGCTCACGTAGGTGAGTCGCTCCAAACTTGAGAATCTAAACGTGTGATAAGGCCTAATCGGCCAGGTGCGCACGCGAAAGAACCTCAATATTACATGACATTGCGACCCCCAATAGGAAACAAGGTGGGGTTGAGAAGTTGGTGTCCGAGTGGAGTCACGATAGCTCAAGTGCAAGAGCAGCAATCTTTAATTAAGGTTTTGGTCGAGATAAAAAAGTCACTCACCAGCGGGATTCGAACCCACGACCCTCGGCTAAATACACCGCTGCTCTACCACTTGAGCTATCGTGACTTCGATCTGCTCGGACACCAACTTCCCATCTCAATCCCACATTTCGAATTTTGAAAAATGGCAAAAAGGAGGGAAAATTCAAAAGGTGGGGTGGTGATGGGACGTTGGTGTCCGGATGGTTCGAAGTCACGATAGCTCAAGTGTTAGAGCAGCGGCGTATTTAGCCGAAGGTCGTGGGTTCGAATCCCGCTCGTGACACTGACTTTTTTATCTCAACCAAAACCTTACATAAAAAGATTAACTAATTGAAAGAATTAATTTGGTCAATCGGACCACGAAACCTAATAGATATAAATTAACTTAGAGCCATTGGTGAAGAGATGCTAAAAACAGGTCGATGAGAAATAAATCGAATTTTAGACTTTTCTGAATAATTTGTAATGTAATTTTTAAATTGTTCGAAATTTCTTAATTTTTATTTATCATGTAATAATAATATGTGTATGCATATTTATGTATAGCATTGATGTATGTTCTAAGTATAGAACGAAACTTACCACGAAACGGAAGAAAGGGATAAATTAATTTTTAATAAAATAATGGTATTTATTGTAAGATATCGGGTTGTCCGGAAAATAATGCAGGATTTTAAGTTTTCATTAAAAAAAATCTATATAAAATATTCTGTTTACGTTTACAGGATTACTCATTTGTATGAATATTGTTTGTTTACCTCTGTAGCATTCCGCTACTTGGAAATAATTCAGTCATCCTTATAATGTCAAAGCGAGAATTTCGTACGATTTTCTTTTACGAGTTTAAACTCGGCCGAAGCGGAGCCCAAACGGCTAGAAACATTAACCAAGTCTGGGGCGAGGGTTGTGTTAATGAGTGCACTGTGCAAAGGTGGTTTAAAAAATTTCGGGAGGGAGATTTCAGCCTTGAAGATGAAGAAGGTCGTGGAAGGCCTTCCTCTCTTAATGATGATGTTCTGCGATCAGTGGTGGAAGAAAACCCCAAAACAACTGTTCGAGAACTTGCAGAGCAACTCAAAGTCAGTAAAACGACCGTCGCTGACCACCTCAAGGCGATTGGAAAAGTGAAAAAACTCGAAAATTGGGTTCCACACTCATTAAACGATCGCCAAAAAAATCAGCGCTTTGATGTTTGTGCATCACTTCTTTGTCGAAACAAAAATGACCCATTTCTGGCCAGAATTGTTACATGTGACGAAAAGTGGATTCTCTACGATAACACTAGACGTTCTGGACAGTGGCTCGACAAAGGAGAAGCTCCAATACATTTTCCAAAGCCCCCAACTCATCAAAAAAAGGTAATGGTTACGGTATGGTGGGCTTCATTTGGTTTAATACACTACAGCTTCTTAAATCCTGGCGAAACCATCAATGCTGAATCATACTGTAACCAAATTAATACCATGCATCAGAAATTGGCAGTAATGAAGCCCTCTTTGGTCAATCGGAAAGGGCCCATTTTGTTGCATGACAACGCTCGACCACATGTGTCACGTGTAACGTCACAAAAATTATTGGAGCTTGGCTATGAAACTTTGCCTCACCCACCCTACTCTCAGGACCTCTCGCCTACTGACTACCATTTTTTTAGACACCTGGACCACTACTTACAACACATAATATTCAAAAATCAAACGGAACTGGAAAATGCATTTATTGACTTTATCAATTCTAAAAATTCTGAATTCTACTCAGACGGAATTAATAAGTTACCAACACGTTGGGAGAAATGTATTGAGAGTATGGGAAATTATTTTGATTAAAGAACATTGCTTTAAAGTAACTAGTTTCTTTTTTTTTTGTTTAATACCAAAATCCTGCATTATTTTCCGGACAACCCAATAATAAATGGAATGTCCGTGGAATTTGTGACGTGAAATCTTTGGATCATGTGGTATTTCTTGATTTATTTATTTTTTGAAGTTGTAACATATGTTACTGACTGAACTCTGAAGCCCTGAAGTTTTATTTATAGTTGGATACTTTTGTCTCGGCCTCTTCTGGAATGGCGGGGAGGAGAAAAAGGGAAATTTCGACGTCTTCGACGGGGAGAGGCTCCGTCCGGCCCCGCAGTTCGAACGAAAGGAGTCCAGCACCAGTTAAGCTCGCGCAGTCGAAAGCGGAGGTCACGCCCGACGGCCATCCACACGACGCGATTTCTACTCGAGACACAGGTTGGTCGATTTCTATTTTGACATTAGAAATTATTTTTGAACGGGCCAGGACGGAATTTGAATAATTATTTTTTTTAAATAAAGTAATCTTTATTGGCCAGGATCTCACCGACGGGATGCTGCGCGATCCAAAAGTACCACCAAAAAGCGAAATTTTTAAACTAATCCTTAGGTTTTTATACTGAACAGAAAACCCATTTAAAAAAATTCTGTAACCACTTGTTTAAATTTTCCATCAAGGATTTCCCTATTCACGGGCATGTTCATCCCATATCAAAGAGTAGTCTGATTTAAAACAGATAAAATCGAGGATCAAGGCTGTCTTTGTTTTATCTCTGAGATCGTGTCTGATCTCTTCCGCCTAACTTATAAAGTATCTAAACGTTATTTACAACGACTGTTCACCTTGCGACGACAACACTTGGAAAGACTTTCACCTTAACGGGTTATCGCCGGGTTTAAATTGGCTGTAGCGCTGATTTTTTAATTTTTTTTTAAGCCGGGGAATATTTTATTTTCGAAGCCCCACTACTTCCACTTTAAAAAAAGTCTTAAGGTCGAAGGCAGTTGAAAGCTTTTCTAAATTACAAATAAATCACAGTAGAATTATCTCAGCCTTTCCTATCTTACAATGTTATTTCACGGTAAATTGTAATATGTATTGTACAAAAATACATAAAATTTAATATTTTAACCATTAAAAAATATCAACTTTCTATTATTAGGAAAGAAAGAAATAAGAATAAATAAGGAAGGAAAGCAAGCAAGCAAGAATGAGAGAGAGAGAGAGAGAGAGAGAGAGAGAGAGAAAGAGAGAAAGAGAGAGAGAGAGAGAGAGAGAGTGGTGAGAGAGAGGGGATAGATAGATAGACAAAAAAGAAAGACAGAAAAATAAAACAAGTAGTAAAGAATACAAAAGAAGAAAAATACAAAAGAAGAAATAAATAAAAATATTCAACAAAAAAGCTCGCAAGGTAGAAAGGAAGAAAGAAAAAATTAGAAAAAGAGAGAAAGAGAGAGAGTGAGAGAGAGAGAGAGGGGGAAGGGGAAAGATAGATTGACAAAAACAGAACAAAAGAAAGATATCAAGAAAGGAGAAAAGAAAAAAGGAAATAAATAAAAATATTCAACAAAAAAGCTCGCAAGGTAGAAAGGAAGAAAGAAAGAATTAGAAAAAGAGAGAGAGAGAGAAAAAAGAGAGAGATGGATAAAAGATAATGGATAGAAGATAGATATGTAGATAGATAGATAGGGAGAGATAGAGAGTGAGAGAAAGAGAAAGAGAAGGAGAGAGAGGGAAAGAGAGAGTGAGAGAGAGAGAGAGTGAGAGAGGGAAGGGGAAAGATAGATTGACAAAAAACATAGAAGAAAAGACAGATAGGAAGAAAGGAGAAAAGAAAAAAAGATAAATAAATAAAAACTAAACAACAATAGCACGCAAGGTACAAAGGAAGAAAGAAAGAGTTCGAAAAAGAGAGAGAGAGAGAGAGAGAGAGAGAGAGAGAGAGAGAGAGAGAGAGAGAATAAGAAGTAAGGAAAGACAGAAAAATTAAGATGAAATGAAAGAGAGAGGGAAGAATAAAGTAAAAAGGAAAGAGAAAGTAAATGAAAAAATTAAACAAAGAAAGAAAAGAAGTGAAAGAATAAAGAAGGTAAGAAATAAAGGGAAGCGAGAGTAGAGGAATAAGAAGTAGGGAAAGACAGAAAAATTAAGATGAAATGAAAGAGGGAGAGAAGAATAAAGTAAAAAGGAAAGAGAAAGTAAATGAAAAAATTAAACATAGAAAGAAAAAAATAAAGAAGGTAAGAAATAAAGGGAACGCGAGAAAAAATAAAGTTAAAATAAAGATAAAAGGATGGAGAGGGGAATTACGCAAAAAAGGTAAGAAAGAAAGGGAAAGCGAGAGTGAGAGAGAGTGATAAAGAACGAAAGGGAAAGTGAGCGAAAGAAAGAAAAGAAAAAAAGAAAGAGTACAAATAAGACCAAGAGGGGGAGTGAGGGAGAGAGGTTGAAAGAAAAAAGAGAAAGAGTGTAAAAGAGAGGGAAATAAAGAGAAAAAGATATATATATTTTCTTTTTTCTTTATTTTGTATATGTGTGTGGTGTTTTTCTTCTTCCTATAAAAGCGTCGGAATGAATCGCATCGCCTAGAAAAGCGTCGAGCCGTGACAGGAGTTGCGACACAGGACGCGGCGTGAAACGCGAAAAACGCCTACCAACAAAAACAGAGAAAAATGTTTTCTTTTTCCCCCTTTGCTTTTATGGTTTTTTAAAAACAAAAACTCTTTCAGGTCGTTTAATGGGAGAATTAAAACGATAAACTCATCGGCTTTCATTTCTTATCAAATATGATAATCTTAATTTTTCGTCGAGATGCTTTTTTTTCATTATACATACTTACAATTATTATACAAACACAATATACAAACAAAATTTGAGATTTACAGTTTTATAATAGATTTTTTATAGATTTTTATTACATTTATGTTGAAAATAAGTAAAAATAAATAGAAAATATACAGGTTTCTTTGTTCCACGATATCTTCCAGCTTATCATTAATAATGTGATAATTTTAAATTTAAATAGCCTGATCAGTCAATTTCGATTCAACATAAACAAAATGTGTTGTTTATTTTGAACAATATCGATTAGTTTCAATTAATTAATTTTTAAGTATGGTATTGGTTGAGAGAAAAAAGACCTTCGGCTGTGTCCGAGTGGTCGAAGTCACGATAGCTCAATTGGTAGAGCAGCGGCGTATTTAGCCGAAGGTCGTGGGTTCGAATCTCGCTCGTGACACTGACTTTTTTCTCTCAACCAATACCATACTTAAAGATTAATTAGTTGACCAATATGTTCTCAAACAACTTGCATGTTCTCCTGTTTGGAATCTTTAATTTTCAAAGCCATTTTTCACTTTTAGAAACAATCCTGAGCTGTATTTCTTCTGTTTTCTGTGTTTTCTCATTGACAGAAAAAGATTTCAGGCTGTTTATTTATGATAAAACACATCCGTGAAACGATAACCAGGAAGGAAAAACAGTTACGGTTTGTTTGTTTCGGACAGACGATTCCGGTCCGCCTGTTTTCGCTGTGCGTGGCTGTAACGAGACGGTTTGGCGGAATTCCATCGATAAATGCCGAAAATTCTGTTTTTAAAGGATTTTACGCAGCTTCGCTATAGTCCTGGACCAGTTGAAAACACCTGACGCTGTTTCAACACAGCATTCATTTTTTTTTTTTTTTTTAATAAACCCAGGGTTTGAACAGGCGTCGAATAATTTGTAACCGCCCCTATATTGCCTTCTGACTCAGAAGTACATGTTGGAAGCTCGAAAATAACGTGAAATGTGGGAGAGGATTTAAAAATAAGGCTTCCCTTGGGCGGAGGGGCACCTGCTCTCATTACTGGCCGAGATCCACTTCGATAATATGTTAAAGTGGAATGATTTAATCATTCTTGCTATTTAGCACTGATTAAAATATAAAAACAAAATCGCTTTCAACGAACGGTTTACGTCTTGAACAATTGTAAAATTTTCAAACTTCCTTTGATTTATAGAAGACACTATGCAGTTGAGCAACCTACAATTAATTATTTTTTAAATGATAAGAATCTTGAAAAAAAGCTTTTCTGACTGAATGTAGAATTACAATAAATATTATGTATAATCGTATTCTTTTATATGGTTAACTCTGATATCTAATAAAATTGTAGAATTTGAAAAGAGTTCCTGCGTTTTTTGTGCATTATGATTTAATAAAATGTCTAAAAGAGCTCGATTTTAATTTTAACAATTTTACTGGACGTAAGGATATAATAAAACAGAATGATCAAAATTGTACAATTTTGCTAGGTATCAGGATTTAACAAAACGAGTAGAAGAGAGCGATTTAAATGTTTAAAATTTCGCAGGATATTAGGATGTTATAAAACGTCAGAAGGAGGTTGGTCAAAACTGTATAATTTTACTGGGTATCAGGATTTAAAAAAACGAGTAGAAGAGTTCGATTTAAATGTTTAAAATTTCCCAGGATATTAGGATGTTATAAAACGTCAGTAGGAGCTTGGTCAAAACTATACAATTTTACTGGGTATCAGGATATAACAAAACGAGTAAAAGAGCTCGTTTCAAAATTTTAAAAATTTCCACTGGATATCAAGATGTTATAAAATGTCAGAAGGAGCTTGATCAAAACTGTACAATTTTACTGGGTATCACGATTTAACAAAACGAGTAAAAGAGCTCGATTCAAATTTTTATAATTTCCCTGGATATTAAGATGTTATACAACGTTAGAAGGAGCTTCATCATAACTTTACAATATTATTGGGTATCAGGATTTAACAAAACGAGAAGAAGAGCTCGATTCAATTTTTTATAATTTCCCTGGATATTACGGTGTTATAAAACGTCCGAAGGAGCGGATCAAAACTGAACAATTTTACCAGGTATCAAGATTTAATAAAACGAGTATAGAAGAGCTCGATTCAAATGTTTAAAATATCCCTAGATATTAGGATGTTATAAAATATCAGAAGGAGCTTGGTCAAAACTGTGCAATTGTACGGGGTGTCAGGATTTAACAAAGCGAGTAGAAAAGCTCGATTCAAATTTTTAAAATTCCCCTGGATATTAGGATGTTATAAAATATCAGAAGGAGCTTGGTCTAAACTGTACAATTTTACGGGGTGTCAGGATTTAACAAGACGAGTAGGAGCTCGATTCAAATTTTTAAAATTCCCCTGAATATTAGGTCGATCATAACTTTACAATATTACTGGGTACCAGGAGTTAACAAAACGAGTAGAAGAGCTCGATTCAAATTTTTAAAATTCCCCTCAATATTAGGATGTTGTAAAATATCAGAAGGAGCTTGGTCAAAACTTTACAATTTTACCTGGGTGTAAAGGTTTTAACAAAACGAATAGGACCTCGATTCAAATTTTTAAAATTTCCCTGTATATTAGGATGTTATAAAATGTCAGAAGGAGCTTGGTCAAAACTGTACAATTTTACCTGGGTGTAAAGGTTTTAACAAAACGAATAGGAGCTCGACTCAAACTTTTAAAATTCCCCTGAATATTAGAATGTTATAAAATGTCAGCTGGAGCTTGATCATAACTTTACAATATTACTGGATATCAGGATTTAACAAAACGAGTAGAAGAGCTCGATTCAAATTTTTAAAATTCCCCTCAATATTAGGATGTTGTAAAATATCAGAAGGAGCTTGGTCAAAACTGTACAATTTTACCTGGGTATCAGGATTTAAAAAAACGTGTAGAAGAGCTCGATTCAAATTTTTAAAATACCCTGAATATTGTGATGTTATAAAATATCAGAGGAGCTTGATCATAACTTTACAATATTACTGGGTATCAGGATCTAACAAAACGAGTAGAAGAACTCGATTCAAATTTTTAAAATACCCTGGATATTATGATGTTATAAAATATCAGAAGGAGCTTGATCAAAACTGTACAATTTTCCTAAGTTTCAGGATTTAACAAAACGAGTGGGAGCTCGACTAAAATGTTTAAAATTCCCCTGGATATTAGGATGTTATAAAACGTTAGAAGGAGCTGATCAAGGAGCTTCTTTCGTTTTGTAACATCCTAATATCCAGGGAAATTTTAAACATTTCAACTCTCTTCTACTCCTTTTATTAAATCCTGATACTAAGTAAAATTGTAGTTTTGTTCAAACTCTTTCTGACGTTTTGTAATATCCTTATATCTAGTGAAATTTTGATGGAATTTTACGATCAGGCTCCTCTTGTTGTATCAAGATATCTCACAGTTTAATCGTGTCGTCCATGTATCTAAGTACGTGTTCTTATCAGATGCTTTCCGAACAAATGAGCTTATCGCCTCAAGTTTGCAACTTGCTTTCGCCTCCTTACGTCGATATGACTTTTAATAACAAACAGTCGTGCACAGGAAATAATACGATTGTTTGTCATCGGTTCGTTGAACTTCCAGTCCATTCATTACGTAAACAAGTTACACGAGTAATGAATATTCCACCTTCAGTGAAAAATGACCGAGAGGACGATCGTCAGAATTAAAAAACAGTGTTCCTTTTTATTTCTTGCCATTGGGAAAACTCCGAGACGGATTTTTCCGTAATTTTTTTAAAAATCTAAACTGATCATTAATATTCACAAAAAGAGGGCGTATTGCACAATATTTTTCGTTGTCCAAGAAACAACGCCGACCTGCAATTTGAAATAACCTGTTGCTATGTGGGACCGTTCCGCAAAAGGGCGACGGTCAATTATTTCCGGCCGGGATTAGTCACGGGATACGTTTTGAAACGGTCTTAAATGGAAATCTGTCAACTCCTACAACGAATCGCCAAATTGACCGATGATTTCTGTTTAATTTCGCAACCACGTGCAGACAAAGGAATAAAAATCTTCGGATACACCTGGGGATCACTTGCACCAGGTGGATAAAAAAATATCTATATATATTCTTTTCAATTAATTAATTTTTAAGTAAGGTATTGGTTGAGATAAAAAAGTCACTGTCATGAGCGGGATTCGAACCCAAGACCTTCTGCTAAATACGCCGCTGCTCTACCACTTGAGCTATCGTGAAGTGACGTGAGGTAGGAGTTCGCCTTACTAGGACCGAGCAAGATTGCAAAAGCCCTGAAAATGCATGGCATCCTGGTCTGTCCTGGAGAATACCCTGCCAACTTGGTTTCACAATTGTACAATGGCTTGGAGTTAACCCAGATGACAACGACACGGTTGAACTTATGAACCCCTGAAAGTCCGCCAAGTAACTGCCCGCTTTGTACGAACTGGTAAGGCTCAGGAAAGTCAAGAGAGACTTCTCAACACGACATATATGGAATACCATAGAAAACCACCCAATCTGCATTGGTGAAGAAATGGCAACAACCACAAATCATCTCTTCTGGTTAGGTCGTCAGTGAAAAGTAGCCACATAACCGTTGTAGCTCGGTAGTTCGCTGGCGTTGTCATCGATCTCCTCAGGGTGTCCATATTTGCACGTATTTCGCCTGTATCTCGTAGCCATTTTACTCGAGCTCCAGCATATATTTCACACTCAAAAGCAATTAGACCTCGGTTTCGATTTGCCCGCACGCGCAAGCTGAGGAATCTTTCAAGTTAAAATTATGTAGTTTCGCTGTCGAGTCGAGTCCCATGACCTGAAAATACTTGGGACATAAAATGGCCAGCTTCGAGTATTCTTACAATGCTCGGGAAAATTTCGTGCGTATGGCGTCCTTTTCTTGAGTCGTCCCATCTGCGCTGACATTCGTTGTTGACCCACTCTGCCGCTTCTTATGTTCTAGTGACCGAGATGTAACTTTTCCATTCGCCAATTCCCATTTGTAGCCAAGGTACTGTGACTGTAAGTCCACAGGAAGACGTCCTGCTATCTCTTCTAGGGCGGTATGCACATGTCACAGCCAACAGAGCAATGCGCTGTGCGCGCTCAAGTTTCTTCCTCTCTGCAGCAAATAGTGTACATACCCAAGCTGGGGCTGCGTATAGACTCACACATGGCCTATCTTAGCAATGGACTTCAAGCAGTCACTATCCCTCCTTCCTTCGATTAAAATCTAGTGCTCTCCGAGGCTCTATTATCTCTCCCTGGGTATTGTAAAGTGGCATGCAATCAGGGTTATAAGCTAGTCAAAGCCAGGTTTTCATGTCAAGAAAACTTTTAGAAATATTTTCAAACGGATTTGGCAAAAATACTGGTCTAGATCGTATGGAATTGGTTGGAAATATACGATGGCATGACGTTAGAGGTATAAGCAGGGAGAGGCAAGATTTTCTATCCTAATTCCAAATCTACATTATTTACAAAAGGATTTGGTGAAAATACTCTTCAGTCTATATATGCTTTTTGGCCCACATAGTTTCACAGATGCATTTCGGTTTATTAAGCTGAAAACACATTTAGTGAAAATACTACTTACGGAAATAAGCAGGTCGGGGCAAGATTTTATCAAATTGCACATCAAACGAAAACTATTTACATGAGTATTTTGTGCAAATACTGCTTCTATTTGTAGGAATGAGCCCATTGGCTGGGAAGTATTGTATGATGGCTGGCATCAGGGTTATAAGCAGGTCAAGGCAAGGTTTTCTTATCAAGCTGCACATCCAACTAAAACTATTTACGTCAGGATTTCGTGTAAATACTTCTTATGTTTGTAGGAATGAGCCCATTGGCTGGGAAGTATTGTATGATGGCTGGCATCAGGGTTATAAGCAGGTCAAGACAAGGTTTTATTGTCAAATTCCAAATCTTCCTTTAGAAATATTTACCGGAGGATTTGGTAAAAATACTGCTCCAGTTGGTATGGAATGAGCCATTGGCAGGGAAATATCAAATTAAAGCAGGTCGTCAGAATACAAGTAGGGAGAGGCAAGATTTTCTTGCCAATTCTACACCTACGTCTATAAAGATTACGAAGAGGACTTGATTTCGAGATTTAAAAAAATTCTACAACTGGTAGAAATTTCAAACGGATTTGGTGAAAATACTGCTCCAATTCATATCGAATTAGCCTTTGGCTAGGAGTGCTATATGTTAGCACGCCGTTAAGGATATAAACAGGGAGAGGCAAAATTTTCTTGTCGATTCAAAACTTATTTTAGAAAGATTGCTAGTAAGGATTGATAGTAATTCCTAATATTAGGAAACCATATTATTGATTTCTCACTTTTGGTCCGCCTAGTCTCGCTGTTTTGAGCAGTTAGACGTTATGCTTTCCAGATAAAAAAATCTATGACAACAATTTTCAAGAGGATTTTTTTTGAAAGGTACAGTAAGCCAGAAGGCTATAGTGTCCTGGGAGCACAACCGCTTATATCCATCCAAGTGGATTTGGTGAAAATACAGCTCCATTTCGTATGGAATGAGCCATTAACAGGGAAATATTGTAGGATGGCATGCGTCCGGGGTATCAGCGGGTCGAGTCAAGATTTTCTTATCGATTCCACTTCGACAATAAAAACCGTATAATTTTATAATCGTTATAAAGTACATATACAATTTTACTACTTTAGAATTGCCATGCATCACGTCGGAGTGATAAAAAGAAAGAAGCAAATCCCTTTGTCTTATTTAACAAATTCAACTATGAAAATTGTATTAACACATTGTGTTTAAATTCTAAATTAAAATCGTACAAGATTTCATGATTATTTTGAGAAAAAATTTTCAAAATACAGAAATGTGCCTGAAGGTCCCCAAGTTAATAACAGTTCTAAGCATCCAGTCAAATAATTTAAAACACGATATTTTGACTTATCACGCCGAAAAACAGTTAAAACAAGTGGATTCATGATTTGAAGAATAAAATAAATCCATTTTCTAGGATTTGAATTAATCAAATCCTGATATCCCATGATGTACATGGAACTGCAAGCAAACTTTTACTTTTTGCTGCAATACATGTTTCCTCCTCTAAAGATAAGAAATGTATTCATCAAATCCGACAAAGATAAAAAGAATACGTAGTAAACTGCAATCTTCGGCGAAATAAAATTCACGAGAGAAAAATCACAGGTCGAGCTTTTTGTCAGATTTTGTGATCTAGTTCCATCTTACTTATTGACTTACGGCTGGAAACACCACAATAAGTTAAAGATCATTTTGAAAGAAAAGCCTAGAAAATTATATGATTCGAACCGGTGATCACTGATCAGCATATTAAAAAATCAAATATTATTTTGTTTAATTCATTAGATTTCGTGGCCGATTGACCAAATAACATCTTTCAATTAATTGTTGGTTGAGATAAAAATGTCAGTGTCACGAGCGGGATTCGAACCCATGACCTTCGGCTAAATACGCCACTGCTCTACCACTTGAGTCACGATAGCTCGAAGGTCGTGGGTTCGAATCCCGCTTGTGCCACTGACTTTTTTTAATCTCAACCAATACCTTACATAAAGATTAATTAATTGAAAGATTGTTTTATTTATAACAACCTGGGGTTTGGTATATTATAAAATATTTTTCTTCTTTTTCTTCTTCTTATATAGTTAATTTTATGATTCAATGGATCATGGTTTGTAGTCTTTTCTTCTTTTTTACAGGCCCAGAAAAAAAAATTAAGTCCCTGTTTGTTCTTTTTTCCGCATCCAATCTTTTTGTGTTCAACCCACTTGCCCGCAAAATGCATCCGGACTGTGTACCCACCGGAGAGGAAAATTGTCTGTTTTGTGAAGTGAGCAAGGTCGCATTGACTGGGGGGGGGGCAAAATGCAAATGCCGAATTTTGTTTATCGATTTTCGTTTTGTTTTTTTAACAATTGTTTGACAATCAGCAAGGACGATCTCGGACCGCTGGACATGGCCGAGAGGTAGCCGCAGAATTTTGATGTTTCTGATCGATTTTGGTCTGTCGCACCCGTTTGATCGCCATCCTCATCATTCACCTAGGACCATCGCCCAAGAAGAAACAACTCACAATTTTAAATTTAAACATGTTAAAAATTCTGAAATTGTGACGATTTTGAGACGATCATGACAAACTATGAGTCAAAATAAACTCTTTACTGGGCTAATTAAACTGCCCTTGTCTAATCAACACGTTTACCGTTCAACTCAAACGAGGATTTTAAAATTTTGCCGTTTTACATTTCTTAAGACAGCGTTTAGAATAAAAATTGACATGTGGGTACGCCCTGTTTCACTTGTTAAATCTAATGAACCGTACCATCTAAAATATACAATATTTAATTGTTTCTGTTCCCAACAGACGTAAAAATCGCGTTAAGGGTTGTGCGGTTTATGGTTTAAGGTGTTGATAAATGATTTATTTTGAATTGGTCGTTTATAATCAATTATATCCAGTAGATGATAAAAAGGTCTATTTTCACAAGGGTCAGGCCAATTTACAATAAATTTTTCCCGACTATTAGAAATAAGAATCTGTAAGTAGGAAGATATGTATTCGCTCTAATGCTTATTCAATTATGAGTTATTTTTTTAAACTGAATAACAGGAAGTGATAAGAAAATCTCGATAAAAATCTCTCTGTTTATAACCCTGATGTCATGGCATCATACAAACCTCCTAGCCAATGAATTATTGAATATGAATTGAAGCATTATTTTCACCAAATCCTCTTGAAAATACATTGAATTTAACAAGACTATCTTGCCTTGACCTGCTTATAACCTTGACGACGACCATCATGCAATACTTCCCAGCCAATGGGCTCATTCCTACAAACAGAATCAGTATTTTTCACCAAATCATCTTGAAAATATTTCCACAAGTTGTTGTATAATTTGACAAGGGAAAGTCGCTTAGACCAGCTGAAAACCCTGGCGTCTGGTCTACCTCTCAGACAATGTCTCTTTCTATACGAACTGGAACAGTTCGTTCACCACATTTTTCTAAGGGGCTGTAGAATTAGATGGCATGGGGGTAGAAAAAATGTCATACAAACCTCCTAGCCAATGCCTTATTTAATACGAATTGAAGCATTATTTTCACCAAATCCTCTTGAAAATACATTGAATTTAACAAGGCAATCTTGTCTTGACCTGCTTATAACCCTGATGACACCCAGCATGCAAACTTCCTAGCCAATGGGCTCATTCCTACAAACTGAATTTTTCACCAAATCCTGTTGAAAATATTTCTACAAGTTGTAGAATTTTACAAGGGAAAGTCGCTTAGACCAGCTTAAAACCCTGACGTCTGGCCATTTTCCAGTACCTCCCAGACAATGAACTGGAACACAATTTTCACCAAATTCTTCTAAGCGGCTGTCGAATTATTGTAGAAGGCATGGGAGTAGAAAAAAATATCTAGCTTATACCTACTTATTACCCTGACACTCAATCTGACCTTAAATTTCCCGATTACAGCATATTTTCTTAATTGAATTACTTAACCTTTCGAAATTTTGTATTTGAAAAAAAATATTATCGAAGGACTCATAGGACAAAATAATTTACGAAGAATGCATAACTGACTTGTGATATCTTCACATAATAATTTTAAACGCGACAGTTCAAAACAGCGAGTCTAGGCGGACCGAAAACGACCAAAAGAGAGAAATCCACAGTTTTTCACGAATATTATTCACGGCCCGGAGAAGTTGTACACAACTGCAATTCGAATTGATTTTAATTGCTTAATCGAGTCAATTAATTTATGTGAGCTGTTTTATTTATCGTTAACGACCTTGGCCTCCGCGCTAATGAAATTGAAATAATGATCTGCCTGATAAAGCGAATAAAAACTCGGTGATTATTGCAATTTCACAAATGGACTTTGATCCTTTTTACCCGAAACAATCCAGAAGTTCACAACTTTAATTTTGAACTCGGTTTTAAAAATCTCTGGGCGATTTGCATTTAACTTTTAAAATCAAAAACTTGATAACAAAAGCGGACAAAGTGATTTCACTATCCGGTTTGTTAGGATGTAATTGCTCTTCGGAAATTAAATGGGCGTTTAAATGCCCTAACTATCCACATAGCCTTGGAGATGTTTCAAATGAGCCGGAATTGACTACTCCATTTTCCATCTGTTTTTCTACTCCAGAGAACGGCTTATTTTTCAACAATGTACATCATTTAATACGAGTAGGACGATTTTTGATTCATCTGCTGGCAATGAAGTACAGGGCGAAGACATTTCTCGGCCACAAGGTCGAACAAGGTCGCCTCACTGGCCCCACGAGAAGTCAAGGACTTAAAATCTCCGAATGCTTCAAATAACTCTGATATTTTATCGCTATTATTATTAAAAGTCAAATGTTAGCTGTTATGCAGTAAAAACATTTTATCTGCGTGTTTTTGATTATGTGCGTACAGGTGGCGCATGATTCGCCTAGTACAGATATTTCTCAAGGTTAAATCTTAAGTCCAGTTTTATTTCAGTCTTACGTATTAAATTTAATACATTTCTTATTTTACAAATCTACAAACGATTCTTTCATAACAAACAAATTCATATCCATTTTCTCTATTTATTGCAAGGTGTTCCATAAGGTTTCATCTTAAGTATAGTCTTATGCTTTACCTTTTGTCACATCACTTTCATCAAAAACGAAATCATCACGACATTCTCATCCATATTAACTTAATACATTAATTATTTGGAGATCGTGAGGTGCATTCTGGTTTTAGAACAACATGTTCTTTAGCATGCAACGTTTCGGTCTTTATTAAGATCATCTTCAGGGCCTTGTGTTGTCTGCATTTCAACAAAAAAGTTGATAGCCGATGCAAGTTTTTCTCATTGTTGGCGATGTCCTACATATATTTGGAAAATTTAAACGATGTTTATAAATTCCAGGCCCTGAAGATGATTTCAATAAAGATCGAAACGTTGGCACGAGAAAGGAAATGTTTTTTTTAAACCTACGTCACACCAGACCACACCTCACGATCTCCAAATAATCATTGGCTAATGGTCACTAAACACCACACGGTTATACATTAAATAAACTGCAGAGAATTCCCCATGGCTGAGTCTTAGGCCCGGTATTATTTCAATTCAACTTATTTAATTGGATCCCGTTCCTCCTGTTTTAACTTTTCAAACGTTTCTTCCATAACAAACTTAATAACTTTTCCGATGTTTTTGACCAAAACCATTCCTATCAATTATGCGAGTTCTTTTCAAGGTTGCATCTTAAACCCAATCACTCTCTGCCTTCTTTAGAGCCGTATTCACTTATTAGATGTTGCACAAGGTAGCACCTTAAGTCCATTTGTATTTATGATGTTATTTAACTTGGTGTAAAGGCCACATCACGTGACAATTGCACTTTTACGATGCTTCTGTCCCATACCAATACATTCCTATCAATTATGTAGTTAGCTGTCAATGCTGCATCTTAAGCCCACTACTATTTTAACCTTCTGACTTCTTTATCTCGTCAAAAGTTTACGTTCTTGATACTCCAAATCCAATATACCATCTACCATGATCTACATTTATATACACTTACAGGGTGTTACACAAGGTATCACTATGCGCCCACTATTTATGTCATATAAAATAGTTATCACGTGAAAGTTACTCTTTTCTGATGCTTTTGACTTTTGCCATCACAGAATCTTATCAAAATTGAATCTTAAGCCCAGGTGCTTTGCTCTTATTTAGCGACATGCAAAGAAGGCATATTATAAAACTTAGAAACTTACTTTTTCACATGATTTTGAGACGCACCATCAGATTCCTTTCAATTATTCACGTGATTCTCAAGGTTGCATCTTAGCCCAATGTTATTTTAACAACAACCAAGACCTTAGATTAAAAGTATATATTTTACCCCTCTACCTTATTTAATTTCATATTCACTTATAAGATGTTACAAAGTTGCATCAGTTAGCTCTTGTAGGACTTTTATTTACCTTCTACTAAGCATAATGTCCTTGGTACGATAAATTTGAGCAATAATTTATTAAAAACAAAAACTTTCTGTTTTCCTTAAATCTCGTGAAATGACTTTTAAAAGGTTTGTCCACGTTCCATATTCTTATGCATTTTGTATGTGTTTCTCAAAGTTATCTTTAAGTACGGTTTTATTTATTGGCTGTATTAAACTTTTTTAGCTGGTCAAACGTCGTTATTCCTTTCATTATAAGCACGACCTTGTCTGTACATCTCTGATTCCTGTCCTAGTTGTTCATCAGGTTCATCAAGGTTGCAAAGTAATCCCAGTCTAATATTTTTTAGTTTTGGTAAAAGAAACCTTCCGGAAGTTTAAATTGAATTTAAAAAAAGCTCCCTGGCGCAATGAAATCGTCAAAATGTTAACAGGAAATAATTAAAGTAGGTTATCATATTGATCTCTTCTGATTGTTCGAGGTTTTGCGGATTCAAAAACGATTTTGTCGACAGTTTAACATCCCCATACAGATTATTTCATCCGATTTAAGATTTTCAAGTCCACTTTAAACAATGACCGTTGTCCTGCTATCTCTTTTAGGGCATCTGTAGATACCGTGCGGTATGCACGTGTCACTGCCAACAGAGCGATGCGCTGTGCGAGCTCAAGTGTCTTTCAAGCCGTCACATCTTTCAAGTTAAAACTATATAGTTTCGCTGCAAAGTCCCATGACCTGACAATACCTGAGATGTGAAATGGCCAGCTTCGAGTATTCTTACAATGCTCGGGAAAATTTCGTGCTTATGGCGTCCTTTTCTTGAGTCGTCCCATCTGCGCTGCCATTCGTTGTTGACCCACTCTGCCGCTTCTTATGTTCTAGTGACTGAGATGCACGTAACTTTTCCATTCGTCAATTCCCATTTGTAGCCAAGGTACTTTGACTGTAAGTCCACAAGAAGACGTCCTATTTCTTCTAAGGCATCTGTGGATACCGTGCGGTATTCACGTGTCACGGCCAACAGAACAATGCGCTGTGCGCGCTCAAATGTCTTCCATTCTGCAGAAGACTACCACGTACCCAACCTGAGGCTGCGTATAGTAGCACTGACTCACACATCGCCTACTTAGCAATGGACTTCAAGCATTCACTATCCCTAACGGCTACACATCCTCCTTCCTTCCATTAAAATCTGGTGTTCTCCGAGGCTCTACCATCTCTCCCTAGGTATTGTAAAGTGGCATGCAATCAGGGTTATAAGCTAGTCAAAGCCAGGTTTTCATGTCAAGACAACTTGTAGAAATATTTTCAAACGGATTTGGCAAAAATACTGGTCTAGATCGTATGGAATGAGACATTGGTTGGAATTATACGATGGCATGACGTTAGAGGTATAAGCAGGTAGAGGCAAGATTGTCTTTCCTAATTCCAAATCTGCATTATTTACAAAAGGATTTGGTGAAAATACTCTTCAGTCTGTATGCTTTTTGGCCCACATAGTTTTACAGATGCGTTTCAGCTTATTAAGCTGAAAATACATTTAGTGAAAATACTACTTAGGGAAATAAGCAGGTCGGGGCAAGATTTTCTTATCAAACTGCACATCCAACTAATACTATTCACATGAGTATTTTGTGCAAATACTGCTTCTGTTTGTAGGAATGACCCCATTGGCTGGGAAGTTTTGTATGATGGCTGGCATCAGGGTTATAAGCAGGTCAAGGCAAGGTTTTCTTGTCAAATTCCAAATCTTCCTTTAGAAATATTTACCGGAGGATTTGGTAAAATTACTACTCCACTTCGTAAGGAATGAGACATTGGCAGAGAAATATCAAATTATGGCAGGTCGTCAGAATACAATTAGGGAGAGGCAAGATTTTCTTGCCAATTCTACACCTACGCTTAAAAAGATTACGAAAAGGATATAATTTCGAGATAAAAAAAATTCTACAACTGGTAAAAATATTTTCAAACGGGGATTTGGTGCAAATATTGCTCCAGTTCATATCGATGAGCCATTGGCTAGGATGTGTTGTATGTTGGCAGCCGTTAAGGTTATAAACAGGGAGAGGCAAACTTTTCTTGTCGATTCCAAACTTATTTTGGAAAGATTGCTACGAGGATTGATAGTAATTCCATTTCGGTTGGGAATAGTCATTCAATAAAAACCCCATGACCCCAGAAGTCATTAATTAAAGCAGGTTATCATATTGATCTCTTCTGATTGTTCGAGTTTTATGTTTTGCGTATTCAAAACCGATTTTGTCGACAGTTTAACATCCTCATTCAGATTATTCCATCCGATTTAAAGATTTTCAAGTCCACTTTAAACAATGACCGTTGTCCTTTTCTAGTTTTCCCAGTTTGTCAGCCGGCCGGGGTTGATGATCTTTCCTCTCTCTCGTGGACAATTGAAACGGCAATTTAAAGCGTTACCATTCTTATTCGGAACGGTTGAAAGGGCGTCCATTACCCGGCAGCTTTTGTCTCTCGGCCAAGGTTTCTAATCGGTTTTTTTTTCTACTTCTTTCTATCGGCCTCGGAAGCATAGATATAAAACGCGAATAAATCCAATTGGCTTGATAACCGGGCCCACGCGCTTGCCATTGTCCCCAATTAGAGCAATCAACTCGTTGTGACGGCTCTTTTCACAACGCTCCAGATGTCGGCTGAACCACATCGGACCTTGGATTTTTTATGAGATTTTTCAAACAAACCGTCAACTTTGGCTAGAGGTCTATCATTCTATTTTGTCCTTCTTATCGCTCATCAACAATCATAATTTGTACTTAGAAGAGAATCTGATTATTCAAGATGCAGGAAGTACCAGTAGAAAAATTAAGGACGATCAGGTATAAAAATAATGATTTCATTAGTGACATGTGTATAACATTTTTGGAAGGCTTATGAGCCCATCGATATCTGCGATAACCTAGTTGGGTTTGGCACCAGTGGATATATAGCGTTTAATTGGGTAGTTCGTAAATAAACAAAATCTCTTGTCCTTGCGTTTGGAAGACCATATATAGTATCTCATTTGGCACTATGGGCACAACAGCTAAAGCAGCAGGAGCATTAGTACAATGAGGAAGATTGCTATCGGTAAGCAGTTGGACAGTAGATGCATGGTAGCAGATGCAATGAATGTTTCTGGAATTTGTCCTATCCTTTATTATTTCTTTTTTAAGTCAAGATGAACTGGTCTAGTTCGAAGAAAATCGACCAAGCTATTCAAAGAACTAACGTAAGTTATGATCATATGGCAGTTAGAGTACAGTAGCCACAACAGCAGTAGTGCTAGTAGAAATAGTAGCTTGAATAAGAGCAGTTCGTTAATTTTAGCAAGGGAAGAAAGAGTAACAATAAGGCAATAAGATCATAGTGGCATAATAGTGATGCAAACACAAGGACAGTAGTTGCACAGTAGCAGGTGAAGGTTTTTGGAATTGTACGTTATACCTTTTCCCTATCTTTTCGAACGCATGTTGAACCATTCTAGTTTAAAGAAAACCAACGAAGCATTTGAGAGATTGTAAGTAATGATCATCTGCCAGTAATAGTAAAATGGCCACAGTAGCAGTAGTACTAGTAGAATTAGTATTAGGAAGAGTAGTATCTGTATCAGTAGCAGGTAAAGAAAGTATTGTTATAAAGCAGTAAGAAAAAAGTAGCAGCAGTAGCAATAATGCAGGACAGTAGATGCAGAGTAATAGATAAAGATTTCTGTAATTTGTCCAATCCTTTATCCGTTTCTTTTGGGACTAAAGTTAACCATTTTGCTTTGAAGAAAATTGCCGAAGTCTTTGAAAGAACTCAAGTCAGACTGAACAGTTCTAGTTTGAAGAAAATTGAAGCGTTTGAAAGAACTGAGGTAACCGGTTATGATCAAATGGCAGCCGTAGTACTAGCAGAAGTAGCATGAGGAAGAGTAGTATCAAATAGTGGCAGGGAAAGAAAGAATAGTTGTAAAGCAGTAGGAACAAAGTAGCCGCATTAACGGTAGCAGCGATTTAGGACAGTAGACGCATGGTAGCATATACAATGAATAGTTTTTATAATTGGTCCGTTAATTGGTCCATCTGAAAGGACTAATATACATTATGGTCATCTGGCAGTATATGTGCAATGACCACACAGAAGTAGTACTAGTATAAGTAGTTTGAGGATAAATAGTAATTTCAGTAATTGAGCAGTAGGCAAAAGAGCATAGCACGTACTTCGAGGGAAGTAAGAGCAGATATTGCAATAGCAGGAGAAGCAGAAATAATAGCAGTATTGAAACTATGTCAGCAGCTATAGTTAACTGATTTGAAACAGCAATAAAAATAGTTTAAAAATTCATCAACTGCAAAGTAATAATACTGTTCCCTTTTTTAAGAACTATTAACAGTCTCAATTATAGTAACACCATTTGATGAAACAAATAGTACTAGAGTAACAAAGAACAATAGAAATATTAGAGTGTGCAAAATATCCACAGAGATTGTAGTAGTGATGATCACGATGATAAGAGGATACTAGATGGGTAGCTCTGCAGCATTCAGGCTCCTAGTTCCTTAGATCAATTGAATCTTCTTTTAATAAGATGTTGACTGTTGTTGCTGCAGGGGTCGAAAATATGGGTGGCAGTTTCCTTCTTACTGCATATCCTTCAAATGGACTTTTTGACCCATTCTGAGATGGCGTAGTCTATGTTTTATCTTGTAAACCCTCCGTTTGTCCAAGTCTTGAGCCTATTTATGGTCTTGCTTGGTATTGGAGTATCTTTATTTATCACGTACCAAGACGCATTAACCGTATTACGTAAGTTCTATTTTGCTTGTGACAGTAGGGAGTAGCAAGAGTTCGCAATATAACGAAGAAAGTTGTAGTATGCAAAACGTACAGCAGAATTTGGAAATGATAGTAGAAGGTTCAAAGTTTTTCGAGGACAAATGGTAGTAAGAGCTGTAAACATAGGTCAAGTCAGTAGTGGTAATAACAGCGGTAGGACTTCGTGTAAACTTAGCTTTAGTCTTTGTGTGTACACTTGTGAATTTTACTTACTCAGACGTAACAGTGTCCTATTTTCCAGGAGGAAACCTTTTGTCCAACGAAGCTTCGCGCACTTGTTTAAAATATTAATTTCATAGGGTTTAACAAAAAAAAAACACATGGCCGGTAGTTTCGATAAACTAAATTACATATCAGTAGAAAATAAAAAAAAACTGCACAAGCATTGACGCTCATCATATAAACAGAAGGCTAGTTATGCAGACCCGAATCACTCAGACGAGTTCGATGGAGGACGACGCGGACGACATACCGTTCCTAAAGGGCCAGAGGCTGTTCGCCCTCGAGTCTGAAGAGGCTATCCTGACCGTTCCTAGGCGTCGTTCTCAGAGCAATGACAGCCTCGACTCCCTCCAAGCCTGGGGCGACTGGAGCAACGATTCCATCGCCGAGTTCGACGACTCGTTCCATAGGGATCTGAGCCTGGACTCAATCGACTCCACGTTCAGCCTGGACTCCATCGACGATTTGACCGTCACCGAATCCCTGCCCGCTGAAGACTCAGGCCCTTAACACATCTCCCAACACCTACAGCCATCATAATGTCCCTTTTTGGTTGTTTTAATCATTAATACAGTCTAAACTTCAACATAAAAGACAGAGTTAATTTCTTTCATTTTACAATTATACCGCCTAATGAACTCTTGGGTTCATCAATGTTTCTCTAAGGGAATCTGGACATAAATCCATAAGCCACCCCGTGTCAAATCATTAGTTCTCATTTGTTTTCATTTTCTTTTTTTTAACCTTAAGAATTGTATGATTATAGCAGCATACAAAACAGTAAAATATAAACGATCAAAGGTGGCGAGTCTTTAGAATGATAACAGTTTCGGAAGTTTATTTCCAGCAGATGGCATCGATATTTAGTCGAGGGAGTACTAGTTTGAGTAAGAAATAGTACAAAAAGAAAAAAAGTAGCAGTATGGTATGGTATGGTGATAAGGATACTAGGAAGCAGGGTTTGTACTCCCAAGGTACTGCAGCCTTCTGGCTTATTGTACTTTCCTAGTTCCTTAGTTCAGTGCAATAGACTTTATCCTTCCCCTTAGAAGTATCAAGACATTGACTGTCGCTGCTACAATTTGATTCCCTAAGTTTTTTCCTATGTTATATTTTCGTATATCCATTGAGCTGTTGCTTCGCATTCGAAGATGATATGGTGGCTGTTTCTTCCTTCTCATTACATAATCGCAGATGGGATCTTTATTGTACATGCCCATGTTGTGTAGATACCAGTGGTCGGTCCTATCACTCCTATGAGTTTAGCCCTCTCCAGTTGCAGCAGTGATTTTGCCAGTCGGTGAGGTCTAGCACCGCTAGAGTTTATCCACTTCCCCTTTTGTTTTGTTTGGATCCATTCTGCGATGGAGGATCCTATATTTGTTTTGGTTATCCCAAGTATAGGTTTGGGGCTTAAGCGGCCCATACACGCTCAATATTATTGCGCAATATTTAGGTTTGTGCAATATAGTTGATATATTTTTCGCGGTATTTTTCTAACAATACTTCATACTGCTCCCTCTTCTTCGCACGATTAGTATAATATTTACACTTCACATCCCACAGCGCTGGAAGGCCACGATAAACGTCAATGAATTCGAAAATGAATTGCCTATCAGCTCCTTGGCAGCCATGACTACGCGTACTCTGCCACGCGTTGATACTGACTGATGGGATATTGCGCAATATTGCCTACAGACGGCACAACCTTTTCCCGTTTGCACAATATATTTTCAAGAATTTGAATTTAGCACAATATATTGCACTACCATCAATATCGTCTACACACGATCAATTAAATTGCACAACCCAAAATATTGCGCAATAATATTGAGCAGTGAAGGGCCTCCGTCAAAATATTGTGCAACCCACATTGTGCAATAATATTAAGCGTGTATGGGCCGCTTTATGTCTTGCAGATCCTCCTCTGGCCAGACTGTCTGCTTTCTCGTTACCCAAAATTCCCCTGTGCTCTGGCACCCAAGATATCATCAGGTTGTTGTGTTTCCCCAGATTTTGGAGATTTTGGATGCATTCACTGACTAATTTTGATGTGATTCTTTTACATGCTAATGCTGCCTTTTTTAAGATTTTCCAGGGCATAAGCATTGATGGCATGTATTTCTGCTTGAAAGACCGAAGTGTACTTCTCCAATGTGTTTGATTACTCGTGTTTTGGGCTTGTACAGAAAACGCCTGATCCGGTTCCTTCGTTGTTTTTGGAGCCATCTGTATACCACTGTGTCTGATGCTCTCCTGTGTTCTTCCTTTCCTTTGTAGTCCGTTGAGACTGAGGATGGTGTGAAGATTGTTTCCGGGGTCATATAGTCAGTCCCCATTACAAAGAATGCGTGTTTGATTTTGTTGATTACGGTTGTATGCCCGAATTGTTTAGTTCCTTTCCAATTTAATTGTTTTTGGAGCCTAAATGAGCTTTTCCTAGCCTCTCCTTGTATGAATATTTCCAGTGGAGGTTTAGCAGAGTTTCTAGTGCACTTGTATCGGTTGTTCTCTGTGATACATAGGTTTGCTAGGCTTAGTATGCTGCCTAATATTTGAGTAGATGCTTTTTGTGGAGCTTTGGTCCACCACATTAAAGCTCCATAGGTTATTTTGGGTCTTATTACTGCCGTATATAGCCAATAGGCCATTTCCGGTTTTAATCCCCAAGATTTGCCTAAGGTTCTTCTTGTGGTCAAGAGTAATACAGATAAGTGGTAGACAACTTTAAACTCTTAAGGATATATAATGTGCTGAAGCTGTGTTGCGGTGCAAGCAGTAGTAAAATAAACAAAATAACCATCCTGGATTCTTTAACCCGAACCAAAATTTATTTTATATCAAAGTCTCCATTTTGATGACCTTACTTGTTAACGATTTAACGAAATCTGTTGTAACAACGTAAGAAGCAAGCAAATTGCCACATGTTCTTGGCAGTGCCGGTTCAAGGTTGATCGATGTCCATTGACGCGACCCTAACGACTTTCTAGGCCAACGTGTCAAAACAAAACATCGAACATCATCTTCAGTATGTTTACCCGATTAATAATTTAATAAAATGGTTTCCTGATGTTGACCGTTTGAAATAGGTCATGATCAACCTTCCACAGTCTTCTTTTGGATAATTTCAATAATTGATCCGGGTAGAAATTAAAAAGTCGACTTAAACCGCAGGTCTCTTTTTCCTCTGTGCGGTTTTAGAAACGACCAACGGACACGCCCGGCCGAGTCTTTTGAGGGAAAATCGCGGAAATTACATTTCTAAGAAGACATCTTTGATAAATATCGACCCAGGGTGCATTATTTAGGCCTATGGATCGGCCGTTGTAGCGTGCGCCTTGTTTCCGAAACTTTTGATCCCAAAACCGGAAGTGATACAGTCATTGTCATTTCATCGTCATTGTTGCTGTTTTTCCCCAGATTAAACTGACAGAAGCAAGAAAGGAAATTCAGAAGTGACTCAAAGGAATAATGAATAATAAAAATTTACTGATTCGGTTTTTAGAAACGGTAGAACACTAAACGAAAATAATAACTAGAAAAAACAAACTGGACAACATACCAACATAATTGACCAATATAATTGACATGAAACATCTCAGCCAATGTACCTACACAATATAAATGAACTTAAATTATCAAACAAATTTACCAATTTTTTAATTTACATCGCCAACCGACATAGAATTTAGAAATGGCTTCGTGAATATGACAGAATCAAAAGATTCGACTAAATCAAGACTGCATCAGTTACTATTAAAATAAATAGAATATGTACGAATCGAAATCAATTACTGCTACCTACAAAAACCACCAACGTTTGATTTTGACATCAATCCAACGAAAACTGCCGAATGCAAAGACCAGCAAGGTTCAAATTAACAAAAATGCTACAAAGGCACTGTCGCCTACAAATATGTAACATTTTCTGAATAGACATCGATAAAATTATAGCACAGCTTTCACAGCGATCAGTAACTTCTAATTTCGCTTCAATCCAACAAAAAACACTGACACCTAACAATGTCATAGTTCATGGCATTCCTACCATCCTAGCATTTCATTAATGACATGTCCACCAATAAACTACCATCAACTCTGATTTGGCATCATGTAAATGCTCCGTCGCTGCAAAGACAACGTTACATTCACTGATCTATTCCGATCTTGATATCAATTATACAAAGAGACTATCACATGCAAAAACCGGTAGTATTTGAATTAACATCCATACTACAAACACACTGCCACAAGACCTACTGTACCTCGACCTAAATAGATCTATTGTGCTCATCTGTTAATTATAACTCACTGGTCAGCTTCAGGCTATTAACCAGCCTCCACAGCTTTGCCAGCGGTTCCTTGATGTAGGATCTTGCTTGTGGTTTTTCTTGTCCTAGTTGCAAGAACCTGCACCTACGTAGACCTTCTCCGAAACATAAAATGTGTTCTGCAGACTTCTCCTCTTCCTGGTGTATCTGCACAGTGTTTCTTCTGTCTGTACTCCTATCCTATGTGCTTTCTTAAGTGGCAATGCCCCATCAGGAGTCTAACCAGAATCCTGGTTCGGTTGCGGTTTCTTCCCGTAGTTCTTTTGTAAGTCCTTCTATGAATCTCTTCGCGTGCTTCAAACCTGTGGTATTGTTCCACCAGGTTTTGGACTCATTAAGGATCCATTTTAAGATGTATCCTCATTTGTTGCAGGCTGCTAGGCCGCAGTAGGGTTCTGGGCCCATAGAGTCCATTTTGGCCAGCATATCAACTTTTTCGTTCTATGCCCTGAACACCAGGGTCAGGTCATTAATGTCGCTGACTTCCGTCAGGGCCTCCATGCATTTTCAAACACTCCTTGCCTTTGTCTCGCATGAGGCTAAGCCCCTGAGAGCTGCCCAGCTATCAGATGGCTGTCTTCCGGAATGTATTCCTAGCCTTTTTATTTCTCTGGCACAATGTTCAACCTCTATTATTTCAGACTGAAAAACTGTGGCATACTTGCCTAGGTTTACCGTCAGTTCGGTCTTGTGGTTCATCCCAAAGACCCCCAGCTCCCGTACCCTTGTCGGTTTTGGAGAAGTCAGTATACCAGTAGGAATTTGCCTTTAGTGGTGTTCGCTTGACCCATTCTTTCCGTTCTGGTATCAGTACTTTGTACTTCTTCGTGAAGTTACACTTTGACAATGACCAGCACTGTCATAGTTCACAGCATTCCTACCATCCTAGCATTCCATCCACATGTCCACCAACAACTCTGTTTTGGCATCATGTAAATGCTCCGTCGCTGCAAAGACGTTACATTCACTGATCTATTCCTATCTTTATATCAATTTTACAAAGAGACTATCACATACAAAAACCGATAGTATTTGAATTAACATCTATACTACAAACACACTGCTCCCTTTAGAGCGAAGACATTTGAATTGACATCAATCCAACACACTTACAAATTCCAGCAAGTTCTGAATTTATAGCAATCCTACAAAAGACACTGGCACTAACAAAGACTAGCAACTTCTGAACTTACATAAATCCTACAAAAAAACTCTTACCTGCAAAGACCAACAACTCCGATTTAGCTTCAGGTATTTACTGATCCAGCATATTCTCATCTTGATATCAACTCTACAAAAAAACTGTGGTTTACAAAGACCAGTAACGTCAAGTTGATATCAATCCAACAAACTCACTTTATCTTCTTCGAAAACCGTCATCTAAAACTCCCAGCTTTGTGAGCCAATCTACTAAGATTCTGTACTTACAGAGACTACCCTTATGATTGTACACCAATTCTACAAAATATATTGTCCCTTACTATGACATAGCTAGAAACTATTGATTCTCGTTATTTAAGATTTGACTTTCTCTATGACTTACTAATGGGTTGAGTAGAGAACATCGAACATACAAAAATAATATACCAGACACGCTAATCGGACCAGGATGGAGGGTGTATCATGTAGATCAGCTAACTGTGGTCAGCAATGTCTGATATAGTCGGACCCGCGTATTTTCGCGATTTTTAGGTTTTCAAGCATCACTGAGCTTGCCCGATCCGCTGCTTCTGAGGACAGCAACTGATTGGTGATGGGGAATCCGCAGTTGTCTTTTGACAGAATTGTCTGCTTTTCGTGCTTGGAAAGTTCGGCGTATTTTCTTTAAAAAACCAAACAACCAACCAGCTTTTTAGACAGAAGGTTGTTCTATTTTTATATATTTTATCTGATAAGAGATTGATTACCGCCGTTTATGTCTATCCAGGGTGGGAGAGGTGAGCTTGTTGACCGAAGATAATGTGAGAGGGAGTCGTCGCCGCTTAATGGGCCCAGGGAATCAAGGATGGGTCATGACGACGATGTCGCTGCCGGAAAATATGGTAAGAGCCAATTTACATTAACGCACAATTTGGAAAATTACCGGAAAATTAATAATGCGTGTTGTCTGAGAAGACTAGCAACAACGCGCATCGTTGGCATATTGGCGAAGAAGACAAGAAACGAGTTATAAATCTGCACATTTTCTACCCTCTGATGAAAGAAATGTTGTCGATTTTAGCAAAGTACAGCAATTTTGGGCAAAAGTTGTTAATGTAAATTGCGTTCTCAAGTTGGTTTGTAGTTTAAATATTTGTTAATTAGCCCTATTATTCATAAAATTGGTTCATTTATTAAGTCAATTAGAAAGTAGCCATTTTTTATAGTTTGACTTTCTTAGTGATATATTTTAGTATTGATATAGTCAATTTAAAAAATATATTAACTCAATTCAAAACTAGTTTTGTATTTATTTGTAGAGTCTTGTTGCTTAATCGATTTCAATTCCTAATTAGTCAATTATTACAGTCAATATGTCAAACGCAACTCTTTGTATAATCAGGTGTTTAATGGCTTATTCGTAATGTCACTTGGTAAAATTGTCAACGGTTCACAGTTAGTCAATGTTTTTTTTATCACTGGTAGTTAAAAACCATATAAATAAATTAGAAGTCAGCGTTGTGTAAAATCTTTGTTAGATTTTTGTTGGCGGAAGTGTATTTGTAGCTGTAAGATCAACGTGGATGTGACGACTTTTTAGGTAGCGTTGTGTTTGTACTGTTGATATCAAATGTGTTCAAAATCATGGATGGTAACAGTGTTCCTGTGGAGTTTATTTCAAATCAAAAATTGTCGGTCTTTGTAGGATTGATGGAATATGGAAGTTGAGGGCTTTGTAATCTTTGTAATCAGTATCTTTGTAGGATTAATGCCAATTTAGAAGTTATTGGTCTTTGTAGGTATCAGTGTCTCTGTTGGATTTATTAAATTAGAAATTTAGGTCTTTGTAAGTGACAGTTTCTTTGTAGGATTAATTTCAATTTAGAAGTTGTTGGTTTTTGTTATTATCGGTATCTTTGTCGGATTTAATAAATTAGAATCAAATTAGAAATTTGCTTTGTAAGTGCCAGTATCTTTGTAGGATTAATGTCTCTTTAGAAGTTGTTGGTCTTTGTAGGTATCAGTATGTTTGTTGGATTTATTAAATTAGAATCAAATTAGAAGTTTGTCTTTGTAAGTGCCAGTATCTTTGTAGGATTAATGTCAATTTAGAAGTTGTTGGTCTTTGTAGGTATCAGTGTCTCTGTTGGATTTATTAAATTAGAAATTTAGGTCTTTGTAAGTGACAGTATCTTTGTAGGATTAATGTCAATTTAGAAGTTGTTGTTCTTTGTAGGTATCAGTATGTTTGTTGGATTTATTAAATTAGAATCAAATTAGAAGTTTGTCTTTGTAAGTGCCAGTATCTTTGTAGGATTAATGCCAATTTAGAAGTTGTTGGTTTTTGTTATTATCGGTATCTTTGTTGGATTTATTAATTAGAATCAAATTAGAAGTTTGTCTTTGTAAATGCCAGTATCTTCGTAGGATTAATGTCAATTTAGAAGTTGTTGGTCTTTGTAGGTATCAGTGTCTCTGTTGGATTTATTAAATCAGAAATTTAGGTCTTTGTAAGTGACAGTATCTTTGTAGGATTAATTTCAATTTAGAAGTTGTTGGTTTTTGTTATTATCGGTATCTTTGTTGGATTTATTAAATTAGAATCAAATTAGAAGTTTAGGTCTTTGTAAGTGACAGTTTTTTTATTACTAATTTTAGGATTAATGAAGTTGTTGGCTTTTGTGTATTTGTTGAGCTTATAATTAGAAATTGAGGTATTTGCAAGTGCGTTTTTGTCTTTGTGCGACTTTGTGTATTTGTAGAATTGATGACAATTCTAACTTGCTGATCGTGAAAGTGACATTGCCTCTGGAAGTTCAGTTCAAGATAGATAGATAACAGTAGATATCGGTATGTTCGTAGTTAATGCCGAATTTTTTTGAAAAATTCATATCTAAACAGAAGTTGCTGGTCTTGCTGCGGATGTCAATTCAATGTATGTAGATCTTCGTAAAGTTATCGTCAAAGCAGGTGTTGCTGTTATTTGTAGGTGTGAGTGTCTTTGTAGGATTGATATCAATTCAGAAGCTATTGGTCTTCGTAGGATTGCTGTCAAATAAGAAATTTAGCATTCCAAATATTATTGTCATTTTCAACAAGAAGTAGATAAATTTTGAATATTTAAGGCAATTAAGAAGTAATAAACTTTTTGTATTATTAAATCATTTCATTTAAATTCATTTCAGAAAATTCCAGTATTTATTTACAAGTGGAATTGTGTGCTTTCGTTTTAATACAACAAACGAACTTATCTATATTTCTGGTTTTTCAAAAATTCCAGTTCGTTTTTGAATATTTGAGCGCGTTCTAACCATGTTGAATAGTCGATAAGAGTCAACTCGCGGGGAAAATAAATAACCTATCCTTATTTGTGTATCCAGACTATTTTTTTTTTTTAATCGAGTTTTATACGTGTAAGCAAATTTGCATTGTAATCAAAACAAATCAAGCAAATTTTTATTTCCTTAAGGTTTTGTTTTTTTAAAGTTAGATTTATGAATTGTCAATGGATATTAGCACGTTAGTTTTTAAGTTATTTAATTATAATCAAAGAACGATTTGTTAAACCACATACTCCGTTCTAATCCTTTCTTGACTTCAATACAAAATTGCTTTTGAAATATTGTATATAGTACAACGTCAGGATTTTCAAAATTAGACGTATAAGTCCAAAGACGCAATAAAATTGAGGTATCAACGCAATAAAAGAGCAGTTTTACTGTCCTGTGGTATGATGACACATCTGTCTTAAAGGAGGGATAGCACGTAGAAAATTTTCTTCTTCCGTTGGCTAATTTGGTCTATTTAGACGCCAAAATTCTCGCTTTATACAACTGTAAGAACAATTGAAATTGACACAAACGCACTAACGCCTCTGAACCTCTGAATTGACATAATAAATATAAAAGCATAAACCAGCAACCTTTTTGAAGTAACTCTATTCTACAAAAACAACAACGTGCAAGAACACAAAGATCTGCAACTTCAGAATTGAAATTCATTTTACAAAGACATGGAACTCTTCAATGTTTTAACAATTTCTGAATAGACTTGTATCCTACAAAGCCACTGCACCAACAAAAGTCAGCACTGTCTGAATTTACTTAAATATTCTACAAAGAAACTACAACTTCAAAGTCCAGCAACTTCTGAAGTAAATCGATAAAACAATGATACTACGCCTACAAAGACCTGCAACTCCTGACCTAATATCAATACAACAAAGACAACGCACTTAACCTGCAACAACTGAATTGACATCGGTAAAACGAAGACACTGCACGAAGCCATTAGTCAAACAAAAGCACTGATTCTACATAGACTGGCTTCTACTGAATTTACCTACATGCAAATCCTACAAAGACACATCTACAAACAAAAATTTCTGACATACTGACTGTAATCACATTGATACAACTAAGTCACTGCACACTCAAAGTCAGCAACATCTAAATTGACGTCAATGCTACAAATACACTGCGTCAAAGACCAGCGACTTCTGCTGACGCGAAAACAATTCTACAAAGACACAGCTTCTTCAAAGACCAACGGCTTCTGACATGAAAACAATTCTACAAAGACACAGCTTCTTCAAAGACCAACGGCTTCTGACATGAAAACAATTCTACAAAGACACAGCTTCTTCAAAGACCAACGGCTTCTGACATGAAAACAATTCTACAAAGACACTGCTTCTTCAAAGACCAACGGCTTCTGACATGAAAACAATTCTACAAAGACACTGCTTCTTCAAAGACCAACGGCTTCTGACATGAAAACAATTCTACAAAGACACAGCTTCTTCAAAGACCAGCGTCTTCTGACACGAAAACAATTTTACAATAGTCAAAATTGATGGCAAATTCTTAATTCGCTCTTACTTTATAAAGTACACAATTTTGTACTAAACTCTATTGACGCATGGATTTATTTAATATAATAATAATTGACCTAATTATGAACACTATATATTCTAGGCTACACATTCAATTAATTCGATAATAGAATAATAATTGATTTTTAATTGTAGAAAGGCATGGTGTAATTTCTATTGAGTGCAAGAATAAAATTTTTGCTTACCAATAATAAAACTCGGTCGTATTAATCAATTTTTAATTGTTTCAACAATGAAGCCTTCAAAAAACCTAATCTGTTACAATTTTATGACTTTTGGTCAAATAAGTGCCGTGGTGAAAATTGACTAGCATGTATTTGTTTCGAAGTCAGCCTGATACTTCAGCAGTGCAGCATTGCCGCCGTCCGCCTTGTCCCGCTAGTTCGAACCAAATTAATTAATAATAGTATTAATTAACCAGATTAATAATCTTTTGTTTTGAATTATTCGATGTGCAAAACATTGACTGTGAAAATTCACCGGATCCAATTTTTTTTTTTTTAGAATTCTTTGTAATTTGACATCTGTTGACATGAGTATATCATCACGATTTACAGTTTTAGATTAATTGTTGGACAAGCGTGATTATACGGCCCCAAGGTTATACATATATATTTTTAAATCGATATCGATCTCACGATACAAAGCTTGTTTTATAATAAGACGTCAATGTTTCGATTGACATGCGTAAAGCTGTTGAAATTCGTGTCAAAACGTCAGGTTTTAAAATCGACAAGGGGAAATTGTTTATAGTTTCAACGGATGATTTGACTCGCAACAAAGCACGTCTTATCTTCAAATTGGGCACGTCCCACTTTTTCGTAAACGTGTCAGGCGGGGTGTTTTTCAAGGTTACATCATGAGCCCTGTTCTATTTATTATTTATTTACAATTATTGTCCTTCTTGAATTTCACCCACATTGGCAAGTTTCTACTGTGGTTTTTCACAATATGACAATTCTTAATCATTTTATAATTTTTTTTTCTCGAATAAATCTTGATTGCACTGGTTTTCTCTTGAAACAATCGAGTCTTTAGAAAATGAATTCCCTGTTTGTTCTTCGTGACGTATTGACTCGAAGGATCGATCGAGGGACAAAAGTCAAGGAAACTGACTTACGTAAGGTACAGATCAATTGTTTCTTGTCGACCTTACTTGGACAGTTATTGATCTTTTTGATTTGAAACTATTTGTAATAATTAAATCTATAAATACAACAAAGAAGAAGATTTCCTCGATAGTTTCTATTTTATTGTTTCTATTTGTATTGTTTTTCAAATGTGTATGAAAATCTCAACGTATTCACCTTCATGTTTCTATTTTTAAAAATCTTTGAATAGTTTTATCTTTCTTTTCACACAGTCCGGGACAGAGTGAAACGCACCGCATCACGGAGAAAATCCTCCCAAACCTATAATTTTGATTAGGCGTGTGAGAATCGGTGAGAGTGTATGATTTAGAATTCTACGTTTCAAAAAACAATCACGCTTCTTCTTCATTTACTCTCGTCTTTTTATTTCAATTTCTGTGTGTCGTAGGAAGGTGTTCTGTTTTATTGAAATCAATCCGAAAGTAACTTTCTTGACAGCAGCACCGAAGCGCATTAGTGCCAACTCAAAAAGATTGTAGTCGATGGTATTTTTGTAATAGTGACGTGATTGGTGTAATTTACTATTTAAGCCAATGCGAAAGTAGTTAGAGCTGTCTTCCTAACTGAATTTTTATGTAAGTTAAGACAATTAAGAAATTGTAAAGTTTTTGTAGAATTACATCAGAACATGTTCGGGCTGACAAGTTGCTGGTCTTTGTAAGTGACAGTGCCTTTGTAGAATTGAACTAAAATTAGTTACTTGCTGATCTATGTAGGTGAAATTTTTTTTAATAGAATTGTCAATTCAGAATTTATTGGTATTTGTTAGATAGATGTAAAATTAGAAGTTTATACTCTTTAAAGGTGGCATTGTCTTCCCAGAATTGAAGTGATATTAGTTGGTCGTTAAGTAGTCTTTGTTAAATTGATGCAGATTCCAGAGTTGCTGTTTTTAGATACATTGTTTTTCTAGTACAGGTGTCCATTCAGAAGAAGTTAGATCTTTGTAGAATTTGACGGAAATTGGTAGTTGCTGATCTTTGTAGGTAACTGTACCCCTGTTTAAAACCAGAGGTTTCAGCGTTTTGTAGGTCGCAGCGCCTTTGTAGAATTTATGTCAATCATAAGTTGCTGGTTTTTGTAGGTGAAGTGCTTTGTAGAATTGAAGTAAAATTAGTAGTTGCTGAGCTTTGTAAGTGAGACAGTACCTTTGTAGAATTTGACGGAAATTAGTAGTTTCTGATCTTTGTAGGCAACAGTACCCCTGTTTGAAGTGAAACCAGAAGTTTCTGCGCTTTGAAGGTTTTATAGGTCACAGTGCCTTTGTAGAATTTATGTCAAACAGAAGTTGCTGGTTTTGTAGGTGAAGTGCTTTGTAGAATTGAAGTAAAATTAGTAGTTGCTGAGCTTAGTAAGTTACAGTACCTTTGTAGAATTTGACGGAAATTTGTAGTTGCTGATCTTTGTAGGTAACAGTACCCCTGTTTGAACTGAAACCAGAAGTTTCTGCGCTTTGAAGGTTTTATAGGTCACAGTGCCTTTGTAGAATTTATGTCAAACAGAAGTTGCTAGTTTTTGTAGGTTAAGTGCTTTGTAGAATTGAAGTGAAATTAGTAGTTGCTGATCTTTGTAGGCGACGGTACCCCTGTTTGAAGTGAAACCAGATGTTTCTGCGTTTTGTAGGTCGCAGCGCCTTTGTAGAATTTATGTCAAACATATGTTGCTGGTTTTTGTAGGTGAAGTGCTTTGTAGAATTGAAGTAAAATTAGTAGTTGCTGGTCTTTTTAAGTGACAGTGCCTTTGTAGAAATGAACTAAAATTAGTTACTTGCTGATCTATGTAGGTGACATTTTTTTAAAATAGAATTGTCAATTCAGAAGTTATTGGTATTTGTTAGATATATGTAAAATTAGTAGTTGCTGAGCTTTGTAAGTGAGACAGTACCTTTGTAGAATTTGACGGAAATTAGTAGTTGCTGATCTTTGTAGGCAACAGTACCCCTGTTTGAAGTGAAACCAGATGTTTCTGCGTTTTGCAGGTCAGAGTGCCTTTGTAGAATTTATGTCAATCATAAGTTGTTCTTTTTTGTAGGTGAAGTGCTTTGAAGAATTGAAGTGAAATTAGTAGTCGCTGAGCTTTATAGGCTTTGTTGACCTCAATCCAAAAGTTGCAGGTCTTTTGAGTTGAGATCCTTTTAGTAGGATTGCTGTCAATTCAGAAGTTACTGGGCTTTGTTGGACGGATGTAAAATCAGAAGTTTCTGCTCTTTGTAGGTAGTGTATTTGTAGAATTTAAGTGTAAAAGTTGTCGGCCCTTGTCGGATTTGAGCCTTTGTTAAATTGATGCTAATTCAGAAGTTACTGGGTTTTATGTGCATTGTCTTTGCAGCGGTTTCATATCAGAAGTAGATCGATCTTTCTAGGTGACATTGTCTTTGTAGAATTTATGTAAAACCAGAACTGGCTGGTGTGTAAATATTTGAAGGTAACAGAGTCTTTGTAGAATTGGTTAATTAGAAGTTAGATTGATGTTAAACCAGAAGTGCTGGTCTTTGTAAATGGTAGTTTGTTTGCAGAATTGATATCATTTCAGAAGGTGCTGTTCTTTGTACGTGGCCATTCAGAGATTTCTCGTGTTCGTATTGTTTAGAAAATACAAATCCTTGGCATTTTATCTTAAATCTAAAAACGTGCATATTAATTTTTATGCGTGAAATCTCCCAGATCTCCTCCGTGGTGTAAATATTGGCTCATGTTAAATACTTGATAAAACATTTTATGTAATGAGGGGATTCATTGTTCTTTATAAACCGCAGGTGGTGCCGGCTGAGCCATGTCGAAAAATAGTAAGTGCTTTTTGTGGACATTTTGAAAGTTTGTACTTTTGGCAATTTGTAAATTGTGTTTTGCCTTTTAAAGATTGAAAGGTAAAAATCTATTTTTAATATTTTTTGTATAGTTTGTTTTTGTATATTACCTATGGATTCGGTATAAGAGAAACCACCTATGTTCAGGGGGATTTTCAGTTTTAACTTTCTTCAATAGATAGTCTTTCAAAATATAAGGGAAAGAAACAACATATAAAATGTCACTAAACTACGAGAAAAATAAACTTTTTCCTGGTACTATACCCCTTATTTTTCAAAGTCGCTGATCCGTTATATCTGACTTGAAAAACCCCCTCGAGATAACAGAAAATCCTTTTGCCCATCTTTTACAGCTTTGTAGATAATGCCGACGTATAAAATACGAGCCTGTGAATAGCCTGAGATCGGAATCACGGACTGAGTCATGCAGTTATCAAATTTGCCCTGCAATCAAGCACTTAATAAATTATAATGACGAACTCTGTCAATATTTGAACGATTTATCATCGGCTGAGAAAAGTGGAAGTCGGGAATACAGGCCAGAAAATGTTTCTTTCCGTTCAGATTTGTTATGAAAACATACCAAGCCACCGGAAAAGAAAAAGAGCCAGAAATAAATAAAGGAGTGAGTGAAGCTAATGACTAGCTAAGTAACCTTAAGCTAAGCTGTGGTTTTGCAATTTTAAGCTCGCTCCGCCCTAAGTCGAATAAAGTTGAAGTTCGTAACATTCAGACCAATTAATCAATATTTTGCTTGAATAATAATTCCATGATTTCATATTTTGTTCGGTACTAATAAAGTTTTTAAAATTGATTGTAACGGCTGGAATAAGTGGTAGAAGAGAGCGGAAAGATTTATAATTATAGTAAGCTTTGGCTGCAATCTTGGGAAAGACCCTAAAGTCGGTGGTTATGAATTAAAAGTACATGGATATAGTGCTATGAGTAGACATTTACGACGTTTTTAAAACATAGGGATAAATACAAAACTAAATTGAACTTAAAATGCAACCTTGTGGAGCATCCTGCAGTGAGTGTGCAGGAAAAGTCATGTGAATATGAATAGTAAATTTGGTTTTAGGTGTCAAGAATGTAGTATTTTTATGAGACCTAAAAGAGGCATAAAGTTATAATAACAGAGGGTTTATGATGCAGCCTTGAGGAACACCGTGCAGTCAGTGGGGATAAGAGCCATGTAGTTATGAAAGGTTAATGAGGTTTGGGATGACAAGAATTTAGTATTGTAAAGACATCTAAAAGAGATAGAATTAAAATAATAGACGCTTAAGATGAAACCTTGAGGAATACCCTGTAGGGGTAAAAGTCACGTGTGGATATGAATAATGGTTTGGGGTGACGAGAATTTAATCGTTTGACGTGGCGTGAAGGGGGCAGAAAGATTTTGAACTTAGGATCACCCTTGGAAAAGACCCTAACGTCTGTGGATATGGATTAGAAGAACATGCTTTGTTTCGATTTGATTGTCATGTAGATTGTTTAAATATTTGCAAAGGTGACCTGTAGCTAAAACGAATAATAAATAAGACTAGACTTAAGATATAACCTTGAGGAACACCTGGAGGGAATGCAGTTGAAATTGGTCTAAGCTTTTTTTTTTTTTTTTTTTTTTTTATTATGTAGATTGTTTAACTATTTGTTAAGGTGACCTGTAGGTAGAACGAATAATAAATAATGCTAGGCTTAAGATATAACCATGAGGAACACCTGGAGGGAATGCAGTTGAAATTGGTCCAAGCTTTGTTTTTTTTTGTTTTTTTTTTATTATGTAGATTGTTTAACTATTTGTTAAGGTGACCTGTAGGTAGAACGAATAATAAATAATGCTAGGCTTAAGATATAACCTTGAGGAACGCCTGGAGGGAATGCAGGTTTTTTTTTATGTAGATTGTTTAACTATTTGTTAAGGTGACCTGTAGGTAGAACGAATAATAAATAATGCTAGGCTTAAGATATAACCTTGAGGAACACCTGGAGGGAATGCAGGGACTATTTGTTAAGGTGACTTGTAGCTAGAACGAATAATAAATAATGCTAGGCTTAAGATATAACCTTGAGGAACACCTGGAGGGAATGCAGGGTTTTTTTTTGTCATGTAGATTGTGTAACTATTTGTTAAGGTGACCTGTAGGTAGAACGAATAATAAATAATGCTAGGCTTAAGATATAACCTTGAGGAACACCTGGAGGGAATGCAGGGTTTTTTTATCATGTAGATTGTTTAACTATTTGCTAAGGTGACTTGTAGCTAGAACGAATAATAAATAATGCTAGGCTTAAGATATAACCTTGAGGAACACCTGGAGGGAATGCAGGGTTTTTTTTATCATGTAGATTGTTTAACTATTTGTTATGGTGACTTGTAGCTAAAACGAATAATAAATAAGGCTAAGCTTAAGATATAACCTTGAGGAACACCTATAGTTAATAAATGCAATATAAAAAGACTTTGATGAGATGCATTGGAAACAGAAAGTCAAAATAAATTATTGGGTAGACTTAAATAATAGCGGGGTTAAAATACAACCTTGAGAAACAGCCTATAGGTTTTTGAGTAGGAAATTAGAGGTTCATTGATGTTCATGGTAGCTTTTTGCGTGTATTAAACGAATAAGGTCTTTTGGTGGCATGTAAAGGAAGCAGATAAGATCGGTTTTAAATAAGTCAGTTCTTAAAGTACAACCTTGAGAGACTCCTTACAGAATTGTGAATGTGTGGATCTACTGTAAAATGCTTATTTATACAAAAATTCAATGTTATATGCTGATTTTTAAAAAATTATCAAATGTACAAAAGGTTATCAGACGTTCTGGATGGACTATCTGTCAATTGACGGCAAAAAAATTTTAAAACAAGTTTCCTTTTAAAATAGCCGACGGAGCGTTCTTTGTCTTTATTTGATAAATCACATAGTTTAATCATTGACGATTGACCTTTTAACAGATTTTCCTCCTATCTTGATATTTTTTCAGAAGAAACGTTCTTTATCATGTTAAAATGTCAAAAGCGTATTTGGGGCTGAAAATGTTACGAAGTTCCTTTTGCTGCTGGATCTTTCAGGGTGCTTTGACCCGGCCAGGCCAAAGTCAAGGGGCTGGCTGACACGCGTTCCGCTTGCCCTTGGTAAAGAACATACAAAAAATGCCTGACCTAGTTTAGCGTGATCGAAGTCGATTTCCGCGTTGTATAACGCACGTATTATTATTTGCGTGACCACACGGGGGAAAAAAAGAAACGATTTGTTTATGTGTGTTTAAATTTGGCATTGTCTGAACTCTGAAGTAGCGATTTTGACAAAATGGAAAATTGACTTGCACTAGTCTCACAATTTGTTTTTCCAATCAAACAAATCTACAAAATGTTGTTTTTATTTAATTTGTGTACAATATAGCATTAACAAATTACGTAATATAATATAAAAAGAGGCCTGATTTGTTAGAATAGAATAAAATAGTTTTATTGTATTCACAAGTCCGTTGTTCAAACGTCACAAAATAACTATACAATTCATGATTTTATGCTTTTTACATTCTCCTTGAATTTTTATTAATGACTTTTTATAATTGGTAAGTATTCTGTAACGATTTTGTAAATTGTACTGTTTTCTGGGCTATTTTTTTTTTCGTTGATCAGAAGGTGATTACTAAATTATTACCATTTTTAGTATTTATTTTGGGTGTTTCAAGCGAGCCTCAATAATATGGCTTTCCTTAATATACTTTAGATTGGAGTAAATATATAACATAGCTAGGTCATCAATTTCAGTTCTTTGGCTAGTGGTTTACTATGTTCCTTCGGGTTTTTTTTCATAAAGATTATCCTTAATCCATTTGTTTTCGTAGTCAATTGACCAAGTTACTTCTTTCAATCAATTAATTATTCTTTATAAGGTCTTGGTTAAGATAAAAAAGTCAGTCATGAGCTGGATTCGAACCCACGACCTTTGGCTAAATACGCCACTGCTCTACCACTTGAGCTATCGTGTCTTCAATCCTCTCGGACACCAACTCTATCTCAACCAACATTATTCTTAATGCCTTTTTTTTTTTTTTTGCATCTTCAGTAGTTTTTCAGAATATGTTTCTCTTCCCCCAAATCTTATGCCATAATTTAAAATTTCTTGAAATAGTGATAAATATACAGTTTGTAGTACAGATATCAGTGACATTTCTTAATTTGCTAGTTACAGATCGGGACAAGTTTTCTGCATACATAATCAATATGATCGTGCCATTTAACCTTGTTGTTCATAACTGATGAATTGATTTTTATTCACCTTTAGAGCTAGGAAATTAGTGTAGAAATAATCGTAAACTTCATTTAATACTGTCATCAATTTTTTTATATTGTACTTACTAATAAAATTAATACTGTCAGCAAGTTGGAAGGGAGAAATATTCTTAGCTGTACTATTTATTATTATTACAAAAGCTTTTAAGTTATTTAAATATATCACAAAAAAGATAGGCCCTAAAATGGATCTCTGAGGTACACCATATTTGACTGCCGCATGACTTGAATCTCATTAATTATTAGTCTTTTCTTGTTTTTCAAGAAATTTTTACAAAATTTCAACGATGTACCCCTGGTGTCAAAGTGAGTAGTAATTTGATTGTATTCTGATGCATTCTGTATAAAAGATGTAACTGTGTATTTGAGCCTCGTACATATAAAATAACAATGTTTTAAAAAATGCTTAAATCACTCCAGAGGTTGCTTGTCTTTGTAGGTGAAAGTGTCGTTGTAGGAATCTTGTCAATTAGAAGTTGCTGGTCTATGTTAGTTTGATATGAAATCAAATGTTTCTTGTCTTTGTAGGTGTCTTTGAAGATTGATGTCATTCAGAAGTTGCTGGTCATTGTTGGACTAATGTGAAATCCAATGTTGCTGATCTTTGTAAGTGGCTGGCTGGCATCAATTGAAAAATTGCTGGCCTTTGTAGGTGATGGTAAATTTGAAGTATTAGTGTAAATCCAGAAGTTGCTGATATTTGTAGGAAGTGGTAATTCTGTGACAGGTCAATCCGTCTGCACAAAGAAAGTAACTTAATCTACTGTAAAACAAAAATCTTACAAAAACAGAAAACGATCAGGGATAGGGCCCATAAAAAATAAATAATCTTCATAATGCACCGACAGTTGAATAATCAACGTTGTTTGTTTGAATATCAGAATATTCTTCTAAATAATTTATCCTGAGAAAAACTTCATTTACTTTTAAACCATTTCCATTTCATAAATAAACACATTAAATTATTGAGAAATCTGTTTGTGTGCCAGCTTATGGTTGATCAAGACTTGTGGGTTGAGATTATGTGAGGTACATGCAATCCTTGCAAGTTTTTTTTTATAGTTTCTTCATCTATGAAAACCTGACCAAATCTCTTTTCCGCATTTAAATCTTTCCTCTTTTGGACATAGTTTAATACTTTTTATTATTATTATTTTTTGTTTAAAGCAAGGCCTTCTGAAACGAGTTTTTTTTTTTTAAATTGGAAGTATTCGGTTTCTCGATAGAATTCTTCCAATTTTTAAAACAAATTATACATATGATTAAACAATTTGACAAGGGCAAGACAAATCTTGTCTTTAATGCCTAGAGGAGGTGTCGTACAATTTGGAAATTGCATTCTTCCTTTTTGACTCTCTGTCCTCTACTATCTTTTAAAAGACAGTTTTTTTTAATTTAGTCAAATGTATGCGTTTTTCTTTTTGCAAAAGTCTTCATTCTAACCTTGTTGCTTCCAATTCTAACCTTGACAAATAGAGCTTATAAACAGCTTGCTTTTAAGATTTATTTTCTGGGATGTTTCCCGGAAGAGAGGGACATTATGGACATTACTGATTGACACGCAATGATTTATTAATTTAGTGGCTGGCTGGGTTGGCCTTGAAAAGGGACGTTGAAATGTTGTGATCACCAATGTTGAAGCGAGTTTGTTGTTTTTGTGTGGAGGAGGATACCCTTGTAGTAGTAAGGATACCAGCTTGTTATCAGTTATAAAACCACTAGATAAATTAGACATGTTGCATAATAATTGTGATGGCTTCAGGTATCCCAGGTCCCGGTATGAGAGTGATTCCTTGTAGGTTGCTAAGAGCCTATGTGGTAGCTTTTCATAGTGGCAGGTTCGCTATCATGAGGGAACTTACTGCACCTGATCTTAACCATAGCTGTACTTTGCCCTTCCAGAATGCTGGAATTTTAACCAACGGTAACAAGCTACCGATCTGGAGATTCAGGTTGTTTTCTTCTCTTTCATGGCTATATTGCATTAAGTTCAATTGCTAAGGTATGCTGAGAAGACTCATGTGAGCCAGTTGCCCCTTAGTGACCAGAGTTTTTGATACCCCTGAGAATGAGGTTATGGGTGAAGCTGATAGTCAAATGCGTGGACTGATGTCAATGAGTCAATGCAATAATGGAAGTCAATAGACAAGTAGCCACATTGGCTGTTGAGAGTGCGAGAGATGATGCTATGGGGGTGCCGACAGTTTGCTGAGATCTTGTAGGTTAAGCCCGTTGCTGGAAGCTCATTAGCTGTAGCGTGAAAGATGAGACCATTGTTGAAGCAGTACACCTTGTGGATAACTTCTTAGCCACAGTTGGTCACCACATAGCTCCCCCAATGTTGAGTCTCTCCAAGAAGCATGTTGATCATGCAATGGTAAAGAGTTACATGTTCTGGGAAGCGGATTCCTCCTAGACACTAAACATTAACACTAAATTGGACAAGTCTTCTGATTTTATTTTGTAATCCTATGTAATGGCAGAAATGTGTCTCTTTATTTACTCATAATATATCTTCCAAGATAACAGGAAAAATTTATAGATTAATCATGATTGATTTATTATTAACTCATATTTGAAGAAGAACTGAATAAGTCTGTTGATATAAAAGAGAATAGATCAATCATAAAAGATCAAGACGTAAATTTTTGTTTACAATTTAACGCTTAAGTGATTTTTGGAAATACACTTATGGAAATACAAGGATAAGCCAAAAAAGTAATTTTTTGTAAGGTAGAAAAGTTTCTTTCTCCGTTTATGTCTGAATTATGTTTGGATACCTTTTAACAGACCTAATAAATTTATGTAATGCGTATATTTTCTTACAGGCTCCCCTTTGAAACATGACAAGAATTTCAAAGGCCCGTGCAAGAATAGGTCTTGCACCGATGTGATTTTTCTCGCTATCTTCATAGCATTTCTTATACTATGGGGCGGGGTAGCGTATTTTGGTAAGTAAAAGTTTTAAAATTAATATCGAGAACAGTTAAAGTTTATCTCTTTTGCCAGGTTTTTTGAAAGGGAATCCCGAGAATCTCTTGATCACTGTTGATTCAAATGGAAAGAAGTGCGGAGTAGACTCGGAAGTCTTAGACAAGCCTTATCTATTTTTCTTCGACCTTTCAAAATGTGCGACACCAAGTATCCTACTAAGCGGTTGCAACACTGTTCAGGTTTAATTTAATTATTTAAGAAAAAATCAGTACTTAATCAAAACTATTTAGATATTAGTCTTTTTTTTTTTCTTTTGAAGATGTGTGTGAAAGAATGCCCACAGCAAAATTGGGCTTTCCTGCCTTACAAAATTACCCCGATGCTCTTCAACCCTTCAAACATCCAGAAGGATGTCATATGCACCGATGATGTTGACAAGTCGTCAATCAAGACCTTAAATCAGCTTGAGAAGCTAATCAACGATGAGAAGTGCGCCAATTGGTATATCTCGAGCAAGCCAGGTAAGAGTCGATGTTTAGTTTTCAATGATAGGTTTTTCATGCAGCTGTTGACAGTTTTGGGACGGTGCATCAGCCTGTTTGGCAATTTTTCGGGCTTCCCTATGGAAAGTGAAATCCAGGCTGTTTCCGATTCTTCCGTACAGATAGCCGACCCCTTGTGGGACTCCTACACCGAAGGCTATAAGTTTCACAAGGTATGCACGGCATGCCTCACACTGGTCGGAAAGGGGTGCAAAAGCTACAAACAGACAAAAAGTTTGCACGATATATTTAACAAAACACAATGCACAATGTATTGTTAAAACAATATTATAATTTTGATTAAAAATCACATTTAAAAAACGCACCTTGTACAGTCACTGTGAAAGCATGTCATGTACTTTCTTAAAGAAAAAAAAGGGCCATTTTCGGTTCAAAAGGTGGAAATAAAAACAGGGAAAATAACAAGTAACACAGGGTAATGTTATTAACAAATTTGGTGTCAGCGTTGATTCATTTCTCTATTTTGTGACATTTATTTCAAACAAAATGTAAATAATAAAAAAATCAACAAAATGCTACTTTACAATATTCATGTAATGAGTTAAAAATTGTCGCTTTTTGTATTATTTTGACTTCATGTATCAGTCAGACTATCAGGCTATCATGTAATTTTCTGTTTAAAAAAAAAAATTGTAAAAACCGCCACCAACAAATATGAACAACAAAATTATTAAAACAGCCAAAGACCTGGCTACATCTGAAATTACTTTAATAATCTAAAGATGCAGAACCAACGAACAAAGACCTCACTGTTTTTTAAATGCTTAGAAAATCACTGTCACAGAAAGTCAGTGTCATGAGCAGGATTCGAACCCACAACCTTCAGCTAGATACGCCGCTGCTCTACCACTTAAGCTAACATGACCTCGATCCTCTCGGACACTAACGTCCCATCACAACCCCACTTTTGAATTTTTCCTCCTTTTAGCCATTTTTCAAATGTCGTGAAATCTATTTGATCTCGGCAACAGATGAAATGGCCATGGAGAGCTTTAGGGAAGATATACTTCTTTTTAACTTATTAAATTCACTAGTTTTCATTCTACCAATAAAATCTTTCAGTTAATTAAGATTTTTAGTTGAGATAAAGTCAGTGTCACAATGGGATTTGAACCCACAACCTTCAGGTAGATATGCTTCTACTCTACCACTTGAGCTATCGTGACTTCGCGACTTGAGATGGGAAGTTAGTGCCCGAGCAGATCGAAGTCATGATAGCTCAAGTGGTAGAGTAGCCTGAGGCCTAGCTGAAGATCGAGGGTTAGAATCCCGCTCGTGACACTGACTTTTTTTATTTTAACCAAAACCTTAATTAATTGAAAATAATTTTTTTGTTCAATCGGACCACGAAACCTAATAGATGTTATAGTATATGTTAATTTATTGAGCACGAAAATACCCTTAAACATTTACTACAAGCAAGATGTAATTTTACAATAAATTGTTCTAATTAATCTTTATGTAAGGCATTGGTTGAGATAAAAAAAAAGTCAGTGTCATAAGCGGGATTGAAAAATGGCAAAAAGGAGGGAAAGATCGAAAGGTGGGGATGAGGTGGGAAGTTAGTGTCTGAGCGGATCGAAGTAACGATGGCTCAAGTGGTAGAGCAGCGGCGTATCTAGCCGAAGGTCGTGGGTTTGAATCCTGCTCGTGATACTGACTGTTTTATGTCTACTAAAAAACCTTAATTAATTGCATTTATTAAGTCATTTCAAAAGTAGTCAGGACCACGAAAATTAGTAAATTTAATAATATGAAGAAATGCCTAACCAATAAAGTCAGGAATACTTTTGAAATAACATTAAAAATACAAAGATATAACTTCTTATAATTATTTTTAACATAGAAACACTGACCCAACCAACAAAGACCCCTGACTACATTTGAACTGACTTACAGAATAGTAAGATGGACCAACCAAGAGACCAACCAAGTCTTAAGATTATTTTAAAAATACAATGGCAGAACCAGCCAAATTTGAGAGACATGGCAATGAACAAAGATTACATCCGAAATTACTAGACTACAAATACAGACTCAACTAACAAATAACTTGACTATTCTGAAATTGTTTAAACACTACGATGACTAATGACCAACAAAGTTGGTTTCTGAATTAATGTGAAGTTCAAATCTTCTTTAAGGTCTTTACTAGGTGAAAGAAAGACAAAAGTGTTGGGATCACCAAGCTTTCAGCAACATATTGTTGCCATCACCAGGGCCTATTTATTAAAATCAAAAATATACATAATTAATATAAATTCTACAATCAATTAAAACAATAATGCATACTTTCCCAAGAGAGAAGAGAAAAAATTCTCATTGGAAAAAACTATTGTAAAAGTGCTTTGGTTTAGGTTATGAAGCACATGGCCAGCATTCAGTTATGAGAATTTTTTTCTCTCTCTTCTCTCTTGGGAAAGTATGCATTATTGTTTTAATTGTTGATTGTAGAATTTATATTAATAAATTAATTAATATAATTAATTATGTATATTTTTGATCTTAATAAATAGGCCCTGATGTTGGCAACATAATGTTGCCGAAAGCTTGGTGATCCCAACACTTTTGTCTTTCTTTCACCTAGTAAAGACCTTAAAGAAGATTTGAACTCCACATTGATTATCTGCAGGTTGTACAAACATCATTTTTTCTGAATTAACTTTAGCATTACAAAGATACAGTGAACCAGCAAAGAGAGGAAAAGCTTTAAAATAATAAAGACAAACCAATCAGCAGACTGCTTCTGTAATGACTTAAAGAACCAAAAGAATGACCCAACCAACAAAGACCCGACTACTACTGAAAAGACTTTAAAATACAAAGGTAAAACCAGACCTGATTAATTCTGAAATTACTTTATAAATACAAATACTTGTTCACGTATGAATTGACACACAAAATGTGATCATTTGATAGTAATCGATCAAGGCCTGCTTATGTAAAGTCAGTGACTTAATCAACCTTCTTAAAATGATTTCAATGCACTACCGAACTTACTTTAAATTGAATTTAGGACTTAAACTACACCAAAACTGCTGTCAATCGCTGAATCTCAAATATATCAGAATAAAATTTCATCATAGTTCAATTCAATTATTTAACATATTTGATTTTAAAAATTAAAATTCTGCATAATATGCCAAGGAACTTTTGATGTGAAAAATTTCATGTTAAATGGTAAATGTTTTTAAATATTTTATAAAAGCATGATAAGTTCATGTAATATTGTAGGGTGCATGTAAACAGATAGGTGAGTGCATGTATAATGTTGCAGTATACAATCGTTGCCTTCCGAACTATGAAGAAATATACGAGTACAGAAAGTTCTTTAAGCTTGCAGGGCAGTATGGGGAAGTTGTGATGGAGAAGTTAATTAATTCCACATTGTATATCAATAATATGTCCATAGAAGAGGTACAAGCACTGCTTTTCATCTACTAACAAAACAATTAAATTTAAAAAATTCAAATTTAAAGATTTATAACCTCTTTGTTTATGCAGACTGGAAGGCACTTGTTGGACGACTTGATGCGATCGTGGAAAGTGATCATTTTAGCTCTGGTGATCTCAGTTCTTGTAAGCCTTTTGTATATATCTCTTCTCCGTTGGATCGCTGGCATCATTATCTGGGTTACGCTGATCGGTGTGGTGGCGCTTCTCATAACATGTAAGTTTAAATAAAAATTCAACTTGATACATAATTCTACGTTTTTTATGTAAATTTCAGGTTGCATATTTTCTTGGAGGCGTTATATGTTCTTGAAAGACAGCAAACCGATTGACACCAAGGCAAAGATGTTGGAGGGTCAGTTTGAAGAGCTTCTAAAGAGCAAAGATCTATTCTTTTGGCTGACTGTTGTTGTCGCTGTATTCACTCTCATTATCCTCCTTTTAATTATATTTTTAAGAAAAAGGATCCAAATTGCAATCTCATTAATCCAAGAAGGCAGCAAGTAAGGGTTAATTTAATTTATTGTAAAATTGAAAACTTGAAAAAATTAATTTTAAAAAATTACAGGGCTGTGAGCAACGTTATATCATCTCTATTTTTTCCAATAATACCGTGGTTCTTTCAAGTATGTGTTGGGTTATGGGTTATTTTTGTATGGGCGTGCCTGCAATCGGTCGGCGAGAAAGTTTTCAAAGTGAACGGCTTCGACGGAAGCCATTGTAGATGTGGAGGAGCATACGAGGTAAGCGCCGTTTGATACAAGACAAAAAGAAAACTTTTTACAATGAATTATATAATTTTCAGAAGATCAAAAACGGCGATTTG